>NC_091118.1:10521468-11121468 GCF_040183065.1 Periplaneta americana | reverse complement strand
AAGAGTCAACTAATGACTAAGCATTATTTCAGGTGTTCACTTTCATTCGAATTATCGCCAGGCAGGAAAAATTAAATTGAGCATTGCTTCATTCGTAAAGTCAATGTCAAAGTAAAATTATCATATCAAAGACTTCGTTGTAAATAAAAAAATGCATTGTAGAGAGACTTTCTGGATGACATAAAATGTATTTTTCAATTCCAAAATTTCGCGACACACTCCATAGGGCTGCGCTACACACCGGTTGGAAACCACTGCCATAGCCGAAAATCACGTCTAGAAGTTACACGACGAGTATTGTAGACTCTTCTATAATTTCTTTGAACCTGTGTTGTTGAATTAGTCTGAGTTAGCCATTCTACACAACGAGATTTCTGTTTTAAATTCGTCATTTTCAGGAAAAATGTCAGACACGGAAAAATGTGACACACGACTCAAGCAACAATGACTATTGCCAATGAATAAAATCTCGCTACTCCTGTTTACATCTTATAATAACCATAATTGAATTATTCTGATCATGTTATTGGATATTTTGATATTATTTTGTTACATTATTTTATGTACACGGTGTATATAAAGAATTGTTCAAGTGTGCCCCCTCTTCCCGTATTTCGCATTGTAAACCTGCCAAGAAACCAACAGATTTTTTTGCCGAATTATATATTATACTACCAAGAGAGATAAATAAATAAACTTACCAGTTTCTGTAACTAATCCTTTGCCGAAAAAAGACTCCATACATTTGTAGAATTGACCTTTGTCCAAAAGGTTCGTGTCAGTGAGTAGAGTCTGAAAAATACAAAAAAACAATGAGCTGACATTCTCAAATATTTAATTATCGTAATAAATTGATAAACGCAGTCTTCCGCGACAGTGTTTAACACTACAAATTCAGCGACCTCTGCAAAGAACCTCTATTTCTTAGGATCTGTGCTTGTCCCCTCTTGTGTGCGTGTGCTACATTGTTTTAAAAGACGTACGAGGCGCATCCAGAAAGTAAGTTTCCCGATTTTTTCCCCTTGAAAGTAAACGTAATTAGCCGTGTCAATTGCGCATGCGTAACAGATCTGTGACGTATCAATCATATGCCAGCCGGACAGGTCCCGCCTGATGCCAGTAGCGTGGCAGCAGTGGTCCGAAATGGAAGCTCTTATTCCTTCTCCCGCCGCCTGCGAGGTTCGGTCGGTGATAAAGTTCTTTAATGCACAAAGCATTGCGCCAATTGAAATTCATCGGCAGTTCTGTCAGGTCTATGGGCCGAACATCATGAGTAAGCAGATGGTGCGTCGCTGGTGTAGGCAGTTTTCCGAAGGTCGTCAAAGTGTCCATGATGAAGAGCGCAGTGGGCGACCGTCCCTCATCAATGATGATCGTATTGAGCTGGTGCGGCAGTGCATCATGGAGAACCGTCGCTTGACGATTACAGAGCTGAGCAGCCATTTTCCGCAGATATCGCGATCCTTGTTGCATGAGATTGTCACTAAGCACCTGCTGTTCAAAAAAGCGTGTGCCAGGTGGGTGCCGAAAAACCTGACACCCGAACACAAAATGCAACGTTTAAGAGCAGCACTGACATTTCTGCAACGGTATCACGATGACGGCGACGAGTTCCTTGACAGGATCGTCACGGGCGATGAGACTTGGATTTCGCACTTCACCTCGGAAACCAAGCAGCAGTCAATGCATTGGCGGCATAGTGGATCTCCGGTCAGGACGAAATTCAAACAGACGCTGTCGGTACGGAAAGTGATGTGCACGGTGTTCTGGGACAGGAAGGGCATTCTGCTCATTGACTTCCTTCCAAGAGGTGAAACAGTGAACGCTGACCGTTACTGTGAAACACTGCGAAAATTGCGACGTGCCATTCAAAACAAGAGACGTGGAATGCTTACTGCAGGTGTTGTGCTCCTCCATGACAATGCTCGTCCACATACGGCTCGGCGCACAGCAGCTGTTTTGACGGAATTTGGCTGGGAGTTGTTTCATTATCCACCCTACAGTCCTGATGTTGCTTCCAGCGATTTTCACGTTTTCTTGCACCTCAAGAAATTCCTGTCCTCCGGTGAGCGTTTTGGCAACGACGAAGAGCTGAAGACGTCTATCACACGCTGGGTCCATTCACAGGCGGCAGAGTTCTACGACACAGGGATACAAAAGTTGATCCCACAATACGACAAATGTCTCAATTCTGACGGTGGCTATGTTGAAAAATAGCTGAAACATTGCTGTACCTGTTGCCAATAAATGTTTTCCTGAAAGTGTGTGTTCTTTTTTTTTAAATAGGGAAACTTACTTCCTGGATGCGCCTCGTATCATTTAACCACGTGTAAGTAAGTGATGTATCGGAATTACATTTTATGCATTGTTACTTTTAACCATAGTTCCATATTAATTCAACATTAGTAGAACCTAAATGTGTCACATCTGCTGGTCTAAAGCATAGCATTAATTTTGGCCCTCGGTTGTACAATGCTTTAACTAAATTACACCCAGAACTTCTAACATGTAACCCACTAACATATAACAAGAAAATTAGAAACGTGTTAATATTTTCAATTTGATTAAATAAATTTATAGCCTATGTGTATGAATTAATCAACCTGTATTATATTTGTATTCTATAATTTTGAAATATATATTAGTCCTACTTTTCACGTGCGATATTATTCTTCTATAGTGTTAATATTATATTATATAATTCCATTGCCGCTGTAATTATATTTTAGTTCCTATTTTATTTTACTTATTTATTTATATTATTATTATTTTTTATTTTAATATTATATCTGAACTGCGACCGAGCACGAGCGCTGCTCATTCGGTCTCAAATTTTGTTAATACTACTGTATCTTCTTTTTATTATTGCTTGTATTATTTTATTTGTATTTCTCTTTGTTTGTTTTGTAATTATATTTCTTTATTCTGTATATTTGAAATATATAAATAAAAAAATATCCCTAATAACTACGTTTTCAACCATCGTTTCTTATTTTGTTGGTTAAGTTTATTTATACACGCTTTAACAACTGTGGTCATATCGCTTGTAGGATCTTTGGATATATCTGTAGACCCTGTCAGTATTGTTGAGTTCCTGCTTCTATTGTGTGTCACAGATGGCTTGGTCCATGTAACTGATTTAAGTTTTGATTAATGTTTATGATATTGGTGACTGAGGCGGCGATGAATCATGGCATGTAAATTTCCAATCCGGCATTTGCCTTTGAGACTGAGGGAAATCATGGAAATCCACAGTAAGATTGGCCGGTTACGCGATTTGAAACAGGGACCTCTCGGATACGAGTCTCAAACGTTACGCTACCAATTCGCTCGGTAATATGTTAGGAGAAAATCCACAAACGGTTAGGGAAAATACAGAAATTGTACTTGAAGCAAGTAAAGAAATAGGTTTGGAAGTAAATCCCGAAAAGACAAAGTTTATGATTATGTCTCGTGACGAGAATATTGTACGAAATGGAAATATAAAAATTGGAAATTTATCCTTTGAAGAGGTGGAAAAATTCAAATACCTGGGAGCAACAGTAACAAATATAAATGATACTCGGGAGGAAATTAAACACAGAATAAATATGGGAAATGCCTGTTATTATTCGGTTGAGAAGCTTTTATCATCCAGTCTGCTGTCAAAAAATCTGAAAGTTAGAATTTATAGAACAGTTATATTACCGGTTGTTCTGTATGGTTGTGAAACTTGGACTCTCACTTTGAGACAGGAACATAGGTTAAGGGTGTTTGAGAATAAGGTCCTTAGGAAAATATTTGTGGCTAAGAGGGATGAAGTTACAGCAGAATGGAGAAAGTTACACAACACAGAACTGCACGCATTGTATACTTCACCTGACCTAATTAGGAACATTAAATCCAGACGTTTGATATGGGCAGGGCTTGTAGCACGTATGGGCGAATTCAGAAATGCATATAGAGTGTTAGTTGGGAGACCGGAGGGAAAAAGACCTTTGCGGAGGCCGAGACGTAGATGGGAAGATAATATTAAAATGGATTTGAGGGAGGTGGGATATGATGATAGTGACTGGATGGATCTTACTCAGGATAGGGACCGATGGCGGGCTTATGTGAGGGCGGCAATGAACCTCCGGGTTCCTTAAAAGCCAGTAAGTAAGTAAGTCATCGTGCTTGCATGAGTTTCTGTAGTAACGACTGAGGAATTAATGGCCTCACTGTATTGAAACGAGTTATATTTCCTGTGATAGACTCAGTATACATGCTAATTTTGACATTTTTCTTGCAATTCCTTCATACAGATATTAATGAATTATAAATTTACGGGGCTGGAACTAAGGAAATAATTCTCTAACTGGGTTCAAACTATGGATTGACACTTCGTATGATTTTCTGAAAACCGTGCCATAACATTGTGAGAAATCAAGACCAACATCACAGAGAAGTTTCTGAAGTAATCATTCCAGGGAAAGTACTTTTCTTTCATTCACACTGACTTTTTTTTTCTCCAAGGTAAAGTTTTTTGGTCTAGGGTACTCTTCTTTATTCGCTAATTGTACCCATATACATAAGGCCCACACATTTCAACTTGATATTCTGTAACAACATCCAGTGGCGGCTCGTGATAAAATATTATGTGTGTTCACAATATTGTGTTCCAAAATCGAAGAGAATTTGAAATCGTACGTCTTTAGCCTAATATGAAATGTCATGATTCCAATGTTTAACTGTCGAAAAAACAGTATATAAATTCAAAACAACATATAATAATAATAATAATAATAATAATAATAATAATAATAATAATAATAATGAAACCTAGTCTTTTTATTTCCAATTTTTCCTGGAAAGCCAGTTTATCCAGTTCTTTACTCTTCATAATTACTTGAACAGAGTTCATTGTTTACGTTTGTTAAAACAATACCAGTACTGTAATCCCATTCGCATAGATTGATTACTATAAATACATGCCAGTAAATATTATTCTTAAATAATATACACCACCATACAGATATTTAAATTCATACCACCATCACATTCAGCCAGCACGTCTTTGAAAGCCAAACTATGCTATATGCCGACACTGAAGTATAGTAATTCACAAGCTACACTCTCGTAGCAGCACTGTACACACATCCACATAAAGTAAACGTTCCGACAGTGAGATGCTGACACCTGCAGGCTAAAATACAGACTTATTAAATTTTCTCCTCGAGATACAGCACGCAAACAATAGGCATCGATGCACCTGACATCTGTAGGATAGATTCACTGTTCACGTAATGCTTTGTGCTCTTGACGAGTCATAAGCGGCCAGCGAAAGACAATTTTCTCCCGCGCATGCGTTAAATTTCTGTAACCTTCTTGAAAAGAGCACGGCTTGTACGTGAACGGATGTTGCCAAGTTTACATAAGAAGTTTATGCAAGATTATGCGGGAAGTTTAAAATACTCGATCCTGATATTATACATCGCCACTACGCCAATACGGTATTAAATAATAAAACTAGTCGTGCATCAATGGAAACAGGGTGTTCACGTGCTCTTGTTTTCTTATTGACGCACCGCCACTGACAACATCTACTAAGCTGGGCAAAATCTTTGGACCGGAGTTAATTATTCTGAATACACTGCATAGCCATCTCTAGCGATCTTCACTTGTTTCTCTGCTCCTTAGGTTCCAGGCATGGTCGCTAATGCTGGAACATTTTGCTTACGTCTATTCTAGAGTTCAGCGCCTGTAGTTAGGCCTACCACATCACTCACCTTGCAGTCCTCGGTGTTGTTGATGAAGACTGCCAGATGTTGCAGGAACCATACTCTACAGATTTTCGGATACTTCTTCTGCATCAACTCACAATATTGCAGAAACTCTGAAGAATAATAAAAATCAATGTAATATATTATTATGTGAAAATTCTTGCTTCTCATCACGGTTAACATACATTTTAATACTCGTATCTACGTATGTATGTAGATTAGGTTATTAATGTATGTAATTATTAGGTTGATGCAAATACTCGTAGAATTTTTTTTGCTGTGACAGAAGTTTTTATTTGACATGAATAGAAGAGAGAAATTAATAATAATTTATCTATCTATCTATCTATCTATCTATCTATCTATCTATCTATCTATCTATCTATCTATCTATCTATCTATCTATCTATCTATCTATCTATCTATCTATCTATCTGTCTGTCTGTCTGTCTGTCTGTCTGTCTGTCTGTCTGTCTGTCTGTCTGTCTGTCTGTCTGTCTGTCTGTCTGTCTGTCTGTCTGTCTGTCTGTCTGTCTGTCTATCTATCTATCTATCTATCTCTCTGTCTATCTGTCTGTCTGTCTGTCTTTAATGTGCCGTACAACAGCCAGTGGCCAATTACAGTTCAGCACAAATATAACAAAAACATAAAACAAAAATAATTATTACACGTAAATACAATTACAATTAATTACAATAATGACGGTGAATGGATAAATAATGGATGACTTTAAAATACATAACTAAGAATACTATGAGACAATGATAATTGAGTATAATGCCTAAAAGAATACATAAATGATAAATCGTTGCCAAGAGCAAACAAAGTCTATACATTGAAGGGATCGAATTCGCAGCCATGCATGTTGGCATTTTTAATGCATCTGGAGACTGGTGAAAGAAATTTCGAATTTCTAATATAGAAAAGTTTGTGGGCTCTCATATCTTTTGTTGGAATACGTAAGGTAATATTGTTTAAGAAAGAGTCACAGGATATATCACCTTTGAGGACTTTACTAAAGAACTGATAATCTAGCTCATGGCCTCTAGCATATAGATTTTGACAATTAAAATATTCACATTTTCTCTCATAACTATATCCGGAATTAATGGGCAGAAATCTGAATGAACATAAAGATATAAATTTTCTTTGTATATTTTCTAATTTAGCCGAGTCCGTAGTTGTAATCGAGTTCCAAACTACAGATGCATATTCGAGTTTCGATCGCACCAATGTATAGTATAGCATTAGAAGAGAGTCGGGCGTGGAAAAAGAATAAGTTATTGACCGTATTATTCCTAACATTCAATAATAATAATAATAATAATAATAATAATAATAATAATAATAATAATAATAATAATAATAATAATAATGCAATTTAATCTTTGACCTTCTCTTCCGCCCGGCCAGACTCTAAGTCTGAATGAATGCAATAGTTTACAGTAGTGACTAGCCTACATTAATATCTAAATCATCATCATCATCATCATCCTTCACGAATTAGGCCTCTGTAGACCTGTTTCAGCCCCATCTAGCAGTCTTCTAAAAGGTCTTCCTGGTCGACGATATCCTCTAGGTTTATACTGCATCACAATTTTTGGGATTCTTGAATTTTCCATTCTTCTTACATGATCTAGCCAATTTAATTTGTATCTGTTTAGTTTTTCTTCTACTGACTCTACTTCTAATTGTTCTAAAATTTCTTCGTTCCTTTTTCGGTCTAAAAGAGTATATCCTGCTGTCCTGAAAAATTTCATTTCCGTTACTTTGATTCTGTTCATTTCTTTTTTCTTTAATGTCCAGATCTCGCTTCCGTATAAAAGAGAGGGTAATGCTAGTGTATTATATATTTTTATTCTTGTAGATTTTTCTAGTAATTTAGCTTTTAATGTATTGTTTATTATTCATAGAATTTGTGTAAATTTGGTAATTTTCTTGTTCATATCTTTTTCATTTTGATAAGATATTTCACAACCCAGATAACTGAAATTTTGTACTTGTTCGAGGCATTGGTTATTGTGCAATATCTTACTTCTGACTGGGTCTTGTCCTAAAAATGCCATTACTTTTGATTTTTGTGCTGAAATTTCCATCCCAAAATCTTTTAATATTCTATTTAATGTAGGGATAATCCTCTTTGTAAATTATCCTCTGAATTGGAAATGATGACTTGATGATGGGCATAGAGAGTAAAGTATCTAAATCAGTGATGGCCAAATGGTGGCCCGCGGACCTGAACCGGTCCGTGAGTAAGTTTCATCTCGCCCCCGAATAAAAATGTATGATTAGTTCCTTTTTTTAATCCATGTGTAAAAGTTGAAGTGTAGCAGACTATGATAATGTGCCTACTCCGCATTTAAATATACTTAATTTACAATTGCAAGGGAAGAACCAGACAATTTTTATAATGATGGCATTTGTTGATGCTGTGAAAAAGAGTCATATCTATTCCAGGAAATGTTGTGGACAGTGGCGGCTGGTGCTTCAAAATTTTGTTCGTTTACTTTCTTACTACAAAATATTAGGCCTATCATGCTACAGACGTAAAAATTTGCAAAACTCACCTATTTATTTCCACAATGTTTTCCAAGAAGAGTCTCTTCGTAATATTATTAGAGCGTATCCGTTCATAAACGAAATGAATTTTCCCACTGAACTTTCAGTTATTTACGGCACTGACGAGTTCAGAAACATTTCAGGCTGTGTGTCTCTAATGGAATTTTTCAGAGACAACAATTCATGTTCAACTTTCGGCGAGTGTACAAAATTACTAGAAATTTTACTAACACTCCCTATGACGACTTCAGAGGCTGAAAGAGGTTTTCCTACTCTCCTCCGAACAAAACACAAGGAAAACAGGACAAAGATTTTCTTATTTCACAGCCACATAACCACTGAAACTTCTCGTACGCGTCAGAATGGAATTTTCTGTTGAACGAACTGGTTTTGGTTTTCACGCACTGCGAAATTTCAAGGATCGGAGTCGATCTACCAAGACGCTTAATCTCACACTTCTCTTCAAAGCTACGCGGTGAAAATGGATGTTGTATCAAAGACTGAATTGTATTCATCTTAACTAGCAGTGGCGGTGTGTCAATAAGAGCACAAAAGCACTTGAACACCTTGTTTCCATTAATGCACGACTAGTTTTATTATTTAATACCGTATTGGAGTAGTGGGGATGTATAATATCAGGATCGAGTATTTTAAACTTCCCGCATAATCTTGCATAAACTTCTTATGTAAACTTGGCAACATCCGTTCACGTACAAGCCGTGCTCTTTTCAAGAAGGTTACAGAAATTTCACGCATGCGCGGGAGAAAATTGTCTTTCGCTGGCCGCTTATGACTCGTCAAGAGCATAAAGCGTTAAGTGAACAGTGAATCTATCCTACAGATGTCAGGTGCATCGATGCCTATCGTTTACGTGCTGTATCTCGAGGAGAAAATTTAATAAGTCTGTATTTTAGCCTGCAGGTGTCAGCATCTCACTGTCGGAACGTTTACTTTATGTGGATGTGTGTACAGTGCTGCTACGAGAGTGTAGTTTGTGAATTACTATACTTCAGTGTCGGCATATAGCATAGTTTGGCTTTCAAAGACGTGCTGGCTGAATGTGATGGTGGTATGAATTTAAATATCTGTATGGTGGTGTATATTACTTAAGAATAATATTTACTGGCATGTATTTATAGTAATCAATCTATGCGAATGGGATTACAATACTGGTATAGGCTATAGTGTATCAGTGTGTTGTGAATGAAAATACAGTATATTACTGAAGACACGCTTTTGTAAATTGTTTTATATATTAATTTTTAACAAACCTAAACAGTGAACTCTGTTCAAGTAATTTTGAAGAGTAAAGAACTGGGTAAACTGGCTTTCCAGGAAGAATAGGAAATAAAAAGACAAGGTTTCATCATCACTATTATTATTATTATTATTATTATTATTATTATTATTATTATTATTATTATTATATGTTGTTTTGAATTTATATACGGTTTTTTCGACAGTGAAACATTGGAATCATGACATTTCATATTAGGCTAAAAACGTACGATTTCAAATTCTCTTCGATATTGGAACACAAAATTGTGACCACATATAATATTTTATCACGAGCCGCCACTGTTAACTAGGGTCTATTTAATATAGTATAGTAACACAAACAACACAATTTATTAAAACAGCTTCTTACGCGCTCTCAACCAACTCGACTCAAGTAACTGCGGTGAAACGGAAAGCAAAAACATCAATAAAATTCAAGCTCTCCCTCTACCCTAAAAAAAAAAAACTTGCTTTCGCGCCTATCTGCAGTCGTAGGGCGGGCATGTTCTGTCTTCGACTCATTCATTGTTACTCATTGGTAGCTCTGTGAGCTACTGTCATTTGTTTCCATTTTCAGAGCTCTTTTATCTCCCTGTTCGTTTATCAACAACTTGAAATCCACACTGGACAACACTCCTCTGATCCCCTCGCCCCGAAAAGGTACCCAAGCTCAAGCCAGTCTCCATAAGAAGTACGGTCGTTTACTTTCGCAAGTCAAGATGAGGAGGCTCTTACAAACGATTATAGTTGGATGAGGAACTTACTACAGCTGATCATACCAATCGTGTACTTAGACTTAAATTTCACTGAAATCGGTTCAGATATTACCGCGTGAAAAGGTAACAAACATCCAGACAGACAGACAACCAACAATTTTTAAAAAAATGCGATTTTTGTTCTCAGAATGGTCAATTATATATGTTAACACCAATTATTTTTGGAAAAGCGAAAATTACCAGAAAAATATTGGTTACGCATTGATTATTAGTATAGATTTCCCTAAATCTTTTATATTTTAAATTTGTTATGTGCATGGTTGCTGAAACTGGACGTACTAGGCCAGGGATATCAAAGCTTCTGCACTGCGTGCTCTCAGGAATCCGCACAACAGTCCCTTAAGAGCGATGATTGCACTTTAGCTTGCTGAAAAGTGAACCTTGTTGGATTTGTATTGCTTGTAGCATGAGAATGTATTGCAGGCGCTTTGACATCTCTGTACAGGGTCTACTTCAGAAGTTACTTTACTTTACGTAAAAACAAATCTGATTTAATTTAAGATTATGATCAAAATAATGAGTTGCAGTTGACAACCTGGTGAAGTGCTGCCAACTTCTAAAACGTTGCCAATAATGGGCAGCATTTTGGGTCCTGGGATATTGACTGTCATCTTCTTCATCCGATGGGTTTTGGCGATAAACAGCGCCCATAAGATGCCGATTCCAACCAGGAAGCTGTAGAGAGCAACGAGTAACATCTTGTGCAGCTCACAGTTCTGATTTGTTGCAGGAAATATTTTGAGGCTATCTGTACTGAGCTGCAACACAATAAAACATTCACAGTTAAGTTATCGCGGTGGACTAGGAAATTCAGGTCGAAATACACTGTCAAAATTTGTATAAATATAAGTGTAATGATTTCGAGTAGGAAGTTAAAGAAGTCGATATGCAATTAGACCAGAGACATGGGCCTATTGTTCTGCATCTGAATTTCGGCGTGGTTGAGAAATAGTCGGTAAATCTTGCCTGTAGCCCTCCTACGGGGCAGGGTTATTTTACTACCGTAAATCTACCATACGAAAGCCACAGCTTGACTTCCTTTCAAATTAAGCTTTGCTAAGTGTTTATTGCCCTTAAATTTATTTATTTATTTATTTATTTATTTAAATTTAAATATACAGAATAAAGAATATAATTACAAAACAAACAAGAGAAATAGAAATGAAATAATACAAGCAATAAAGAAGATACAGTAGTATTAACAACATTTGAGACCGAATGAGCAGCGCTCGTGCTCGGTCGCAGTTCAGATATAATATTAAAATAAAAAATAATAATAATATAAATAAATAAGTAAAATAAAATAGGAACTAAAATATAATTACAGCGGCAATGAAATTATATAATATAATATTAACACTAGAGAAGAATAATATCGGACGTGAAAAGTAGGACTAATATATATTTCAAAATTATAGAATACAAATATAATATAGGTTGATTAATTCATACACATAGGCTATAAATTTATTTAATCAAATTAAAGATATTAACACATTTCTAATTTTCTTGTTATATGTTAGTGGGTTACATGTTAGGAGTTCTGGGTGTAATTTAGTTAAAGCATTGTACAACCGAGGGCCAAAATTAATGCTATGCTTTAGACCAGCAGATGTGAGACATTTAGGTTCTACTAATGTTGAATTAATATTTCGTTTTGTGTCATAATTGTGTGTCTGTAATACAAACTTATTACGATTTTTATGATAAAATTTTAACAGCGTATACTTATAAATTTGTTCAATATTAAATACATTAAATTCAGAATAAATTAATTTAGTTGGATAATCGAAACGTTTCTTCAAACAAATTTTAATTATTCGTTTTTTGTAGTAAATTTAACGGACTAAGATATACTGAGCTGTAACACAATCTAAAAAAGTCGGTAATAAACCTAGGAACCTTGGATACAAAAACTTACAACTGAACATAGGAACAGAAGTATTTCACGTGCAGTAAATCTATGACACGAGACACCCAGTTTTATTTATTTTTCAAGAATATATCTGTGGTATTCGGGTAAAGGGGGATAAGTCATTTTTTGTGCAGATGGAATTTTGTTCCCCAGATGAACACACAAGTTAAAACAAATGAGTGTGCAAAATCTAAAGAATACTAGCAGTTGATGTGTTTTATTTGTGTAGAAAACTATTTTCAATAAAGGTCCAAAGTTTAATTTTCATTTATCTCCAAACTCATTTTTATGACTTATCTCCCTTTACCCAAGCAACACAGATATATCCTAAGGATTTTATGGCTTTAAATTTCATCTCCGTCAATCGGCTTTAAACCATGAACTTCAGATCCCATGTACAGAATAATAACTGCTAGGAAATGCAACAAAGGAAATATTAGTTTTAAAACAAAGTCGTAGTTGATAGCGGAAACCGTGAGAAATAAAAAGCGTAAAATTTTCCATTGTGACCTCTTTATTCAGCGGCAATTAAGACAAACTAGATGTTATGCAACTTTATATCATCAATTGACAATAACGTGTAATTGTGTGTTTTGATTTAAAATAAAATCCTGTTAATTTTGAAGGAAATTATTCACTTCATTCCCTGATAAATTGCCTTGTACATACTGAATAAAAACAAAATCCGTCCAATAGTTTAGTAGAAATCGCTGTACACAGACAGACTAGTACTAAAATTATTATATTTCATGTACATCATTCCCTGATAAATTGACTCGTAGATACTGAATATGAACAAAATCCTTCCAATAGTTTAGTAGAAATCGCTGTACACAGACAGACTAGTACTAAAATTATTATATTTCATGTACATCATTCCCTGATAAATTGACTCGTAGATACTGAATATGAACAAAATCCGTCCAATAGTTTAGTAGAAATCGCTGTACACAGACAGACTAGTACTAAAATTATTATATTTCGTGTACATCATTCCCTGATAAATTGACTCGTAGATACTGAATATGAACAAAATCCGTCCAATAGTTTAGTAGAAATCGCTGTACACAGACAGACTAGTACTAAAATTATTATATTTCATGTACATCATTCCCTGATAAATTGACTCGTAGATACTGAATATGAACAAAATCCGTCCAATAGTTTAGTAGAAATCGCTGTACACAGAAAGACTAGTACTAAAATTATTATATTTCATGTACATCATTCCCTGATAAATTGACTCGTAGATACTGAATATGAACAAAATCCGTCCAATAGTTTAGTAGAAATCGCTGTACACAGACAGACTAGTACTAAAATTATTATATTTCATGTACATCATTCCCTGATAAATTGACTCGTAGATACTGAATATGAACAAAATCCGTCCAATAGTTTAGTAGAAATCGCTGTACACAGAAAGACTAGTACTAAAATTATTATATTTCATGTACATCATTCCCTGATAAATTGACTCGTAGATACTGAATATGAACAAAATCCGTCCAATAGTTTAGTAGAAATCGCTGTACACAGACAGACTAGTACTAAAATTATTATATTTCATGTACATCATTCCCTGATAAATTGACTCGTAGATACTGAATATGAACAAAATCCGTCCAATAGTTTAGTAGAAATAGCTGTACACAGACAGACTAGTACTAAAATTATTATATTTCATGTACATCATTCCCTGATAAATTGACTCGTAGATACTGAATATGAACAAAATCCGCCCAATAGTTTAGTAGAAATCGCTGTACACAGACAGACTAGTACTAAAATTATTATATTTCATGTACATCATTCCCTGATAAATTGACTCATAGATACTGAATATGAACAAAATTCGTCTAATCGCTATACAGAGTCAGGCTAGCACTGATATTATTATATTTCATGTACTTTATTCCCTGATAAATGGTTTATTTTTCAGTATAATTATCAGTAATTTCCATCAACTCGAAGATTTGTGTTGAAATTTGTACAACAATTGATAATTCGCCCTTGACTAATTTATGACAACATTGTTGAATACGTACCTAATTGACCACGTTTGCTCTGTCCTCTGTGAACCACTTAGCTTGAATGATAACACGAGAATGTAGTCTACTTTATTTGAAGTAAAAGTAATGGCATAAAAAAGTAATGGCATAAAAACCAGGTTAGATGTTCACAATATGAGTTTTAGAATTTTTCTTGTTGGTCCTTTCGTAATCTTGCTAATCACCATGGTTGTCGTACTGAAAAAGCACTTCAAGAGCAAGGTCGCATTAAAAATGTGTTAGAAGAGAACCTGTCAATGCCATTGAGTTGCAATATCTTGTTATACAGTGTCTCCCGATAGGTACCACACCTTAGGACTGATCACAGAATGTAGACTATTACTAGTGACTAGGTCTCGGATTTTTATGATGTGACATATTTTTATACTGATCTCTTTTCACAAACTTAAATTAAATAAATTGCTAGCTTTTTTGAACACGATGGCACCGTTTTTATTACACATACTAGCCGTACCCGTGCGCTCCGCTGCACTTGTTGGAAATAAATATAAAGAAATTACATAAGTAAAATAGGACATCTGGTCCTGGGAACATTCATATTTGATAAAAGGATAAATCGTTTAATATGTCACTTAATTTAAGTTGTATTTAAATAATTAAAATGCGATCATTTTGCTCCAGAGACCACTCATTTAGTGCAATGATAATTCCTTTAACATGCTTCGTAATTGTTATTACATGCAAATAATTAAAATATGATCATTTGGTTCAGAGAGCATCCATTTTGGTGCAATTTGGTCCCATAAAAATTTTGCTTGGAATGAAACGTATCGGAAATCATTTTTAAAGAAACTTTTGTTTTGTAACGTTTTTCACAAAAATCAATAGTAAGCGAGATATTTTGGTTTATTTAATTCAGACTCCTTTATAACCTCCCTTTTAAATAAAGTATTTTGAATGCGATATAGCCTAAAATCTAACTTACAACGAACTTAATTTATATTCCAATTTTCATCGAAATCCTTTCAGCCATTATCGTGTGAAAAGGTAACAGACAGACAGACAGACAGAGAGACATAAAATCAAAAATTAAAAAAAAAAAAAGCGATTTTCGGTCTCAGGATGAATAATTATACATGTTAACACCAATCGTTAAGTCTCTGAGGTGAAAATGAATGTGTTCATAAACATTATTTTAAGAAATACAGGAAATGAATATACAGAATAGCTTATCAAGTTTTCTATGCCTAAGAAGCTATTTTAATCTTACCTGTTCTGGATAGAAGTTATACTGTATACCATTATGTACATCTAGAGAAACTACACTTTCCAATGGTGAAATAATATAATTAATTATACAAATCGGTTAATTTAGCTTCCGATATTACTTCATACAATCACAGAAACATTCTCTGTAGGCTATGTTTAATAGCTTTCGATTGTTGTTGTCCAAAGCCCCTTATAGACGAAGTCATTTTTTTTATTTCATTACAGCGACTTAGATGGCGTTGTTATCTTAATTTTAAAACTCATTTATCTCATTAAATATCACTCCTATCAAAATTTTGTATAGAATAAAACTTATCGGAAATCATGTTTAAAGAAACTTTTGTTATATAATGCTTTTTATGAAAAATTAACAATAAGCGAGATATTTCGATTTATTTAATTCAAGCCCCTTATAACCCCCCTTTTAAATAAGGAATTTTGAATGTCATATAGCCTAAAATCTAAGTTACAACGAACTTAATTTATATTCCAATTTTCATTTAAATCGGTTCAGCCATTATCGCGTGAAAAGGTAACAAACATTCAGACAGACAGACAGACAGACATACAAACAAAAATGTCAAAAAAGCGATTTTAGATTTCAGGATGGTTAATTATACATGTTAGGACCAATTATTTTTGGAAAAGCGAAAATTACCAGAACAATTTCGGCTACAGATTTATTATTAGTATAGATATAGATTATAAGTTGAAAAACTGTAAATGTAAACTTTAAACTGAAAGGAAAGTGATCTGATGCCTGATGCCCGTAGGAGAATTCAATATATATTTAAATTGCAATAAATGTCATCTTCAGAAAATAGTATTCACTAAAACAAAGTGTTTAGTTACAAATATTGCTACATTTTACTATATTTAATATTAATTCATATCTAATCAATAAAATGGTACGAAAACATATTATTTTCGGCTAAATTATATTAGTTTCAAAAGTTTTCCTGGTATTATTAACACATTAGATTTATAACGATAAGTGATTTAGTTTATTTTGGATTCCTTTTTCTTATAAATATTTTGTGTTTAAATAAAGTTTCGAGAAAATGGATTCGTCTGCAGTAAGTTATCAAAACATGGAGGACAAAATAATGCTAGGACTATGGCCAGATTGTTGCTGGTCGGTCTCTACTTCACCCCTCCCAAACATGTGAATGTTAAGAGGTGCTAACCTCACTGTTGTCAGGTAGTAATTCATGAAAAGTCAGTAACACTTTTAACATAGCTGTGGGGGAATTAGTCACGCAATGGACAGACGTTGGACATTTTTCACCCCTGTTTGGGTTTTTGCGAGGTTTTCCTCAATCATAAGACAAATGTCAGGTAATCTCTGGCGAATACTCGGCCTCATCTCGCCAAATATCATCTCACTATCACCAATCCCATCGACGCTAAATAACCTCGTAGTTGATACAGCGTCGTTAAATAACGAAGTAAAACAAAAAAATTACAAAGTTAATGGGAGAATAAAGTTTTTGTAAGTAATTTTGGGCTATATTTTAATTGATATTTTGGCATTTTTAGGGCACAAGTGTATATACAGAGTGTTTCAAAAATACGGGGCATAATTTCAGTTATGTATTTCCCACATGTAGACAATCAAAATAGTTCATTACATCATGTCTCCGGAAATGCTTTATTTCCGAGTTATGGCCTTCACAACATTGAAATTCACCGGAACGTTTTTCTTTCCGCAGGTCGTTGCCGTCAAAGGAGGCATTAAGAGGGCACTCTGACAGTTCATTCCGAGGCGAAGGTTACATTCAGTGTTGTGTAGGCGTTAGACTGTGCGACATGTATTCAAATCAAGAGCTGGCAGAGATACAGTTCATGTACGGTAAGGCGGACGGCAATGCTGCGCTGGCTCGTCGTTTGTACCAGGAGAGGTACCCACAGCGACAATGTCCAGATCGGAAGACATTTGTACGTCTCCATTACCGTCTGTGCGAGTATGGAAAATTTAACTCTCCTGGTTTTGGGAAGGGGACGACCAAGATCTACAACTCCAGAAGTACAGGAGGAGATTCTGGAGGCTGTGAACATGACTCCTTCTATCAGCACACGAAGGGTAGCGTTGCAAGTCAATGTTCCTCATACGACTGTCTGGAGACTGTTGAAAGAGTATCAATTGTATCCTTATCATTTGCAACGTGTACAGGCCCTGTCACCAGCAGATTACCCTGCACGAGTTAGGTTCTGTCAGTGGTTCTTGCAGCAGTGTGGTGTAAATCCGAACTTTCCTGCCTTAGTATTATTTACAGATGAAGCACAGTTCACACGAGATGGCATAACAAATTTCCACAATCATCATGTATGGGCGTATGAAAACCTACGTGCAACTGTCCATCTCATCACCAAGTGCGGTTCTCCCTCAACATGTGGGCCGGTATCATTGGTGATCGATTAGTTGGACGCCATGTACTTGTAAACAGGCTTACGGGGCAGGCGTACACAAACTTCCTGGAAAACACCATACCTCATGTTTTAGAAGACACTCCACTGATCAATCGTCAACACATTCACTTCTTGCATGATGGCGCTCCTGCACACTTCAGTCGTACGGCTCGCCGGTACTTGGATCGAAGGTTTCCTGATCGATGGATAGGTAGAGGTTGCCCAATTTCTTGGCCTCCACGCTCACCTGATCTGAACCCTCTCGATTTCTACTTGTGGGGTCATTTAAAATCATTGGTTTATTCGTCTCCGGTGCCTGATTTGGAATCCCTTCGGAATCGAATTGTGGCATGTTCTGAGGACATACGCAATACTCCTGGAGTTTGGGATCGTGTTCGCAGGTCAATGAGACATCGATGTGAGGTCTGTATTGAAGCAGGAGATGGACATTTTGAACATCTTCTGTAATGACAACGACCTGCGGAAAGAAAAACGTTCCGGTGAATTTCAATGTTGTGAAGGCCATAACTCTGAAATGAAGCATTTCCGGACACATGTTGTAATGAACTATTTTGATTGTCTACATGTGGGAAATACATACCTGAAATTATGCCCCGTATTTTTGGAACACTCTGTATAATTCCAGAGTCAGGTGATACAAATTCAAGCCCTACTAATGAACAAATACCGGAACTTTCGCAGGATGCCTTTTTAAATGTGTTAAATGTATCTTCATTTTGAAAGCAAATCTGTACGAATTATTCCTTTGTGATTGAAACGTCACAGTTTTATGTTGCCCTTTTCTGCCTTTTTGAATATAAATGTATAATTTACAAAATTAATTCTTTTTTGCCTTTATTTGATTATGTATCTATTATTAATTATTAATTTATTATTAAAAATTGCCTACATGTATATTTTAATTTATTTCTATAACCGCTACAATGAAAGTGACTTCACCGAATGTATATTATTGTTTTTCTGTCAGTTCATATTCTCTTTGCAACAATGAGTGTTGCCGTGCAAAAATGTATAACAGTAGGGGAGACCCGGGCAAAACGAATAACCCGGGTAAAGAGAATAATGCCTATTTCTTCCAAACGCCAACAGGTAGCGCTTTCTGCTATGTTGGGGAAGAATACCAACCAGATTTTGCTGCTGGAAGTAGCTTGTCGTCATTCTAGCTAGTGAGAAAATGAGTCAGAATGCGTTTGAAGAAAATTGACTGTTTTCTTAAAATATTTCAAGGTAAGATAAACGTAAGTATAACATACAACGCTGCAGAAACTCTTTGTTATGTGATATTAATATATAGGCGATAGGATTGCTTCTAAAGTGCTGTACTTACGAAGAAGATTATTGACGTTTATGTTTGTATAACCTTAAATGAAAAGCGAAATGGCGTCTGCGGGCAAAGTGGATAACTGCCACCTTTATTTGACTACATAAGTGTTAGCTGTATTTTTGTATGTATTTGTCTATTGTAATAAAGCGTGTTCGATCATTTTACATAGTGGAGGCATTAAGTCACAATAATTAAATTATAAATCAGCAACACTGATCTTAATTTTTACTTGAATAGGTCGTACAATGTTTTTAGATTGTTTAATTTTTTCAAACGGAAGACGGAACAAACCAACTGGTCTGAAGAAGCCATGAAGAAATCACTTGAAATAAAATGTTCTAATCAGTGGTTCTGCTATCTGGCCATACAACCATAATGTGTTTGTTGATGAAGAGTTTGCTCCAGATCAACTTACAGATCGTCCACTTGAGACAGAAATCAGCGAAACGACTGTTGGCTGAGATTTAACAAATTCTGCGGTGCCAGCTTCTTCAGCGGCTGAAGAAACAGTTAATGCTCACTCAGAATCAACCACCGCTGTGATGTCGGCATCTTCAGAGTTTGAAGAAATGTTCAATACATCAATTACACTCAGATTTTCAGTTCCGGTTACACCAAAACCCTCAACATCGTCAGCAGGAGAATCCAAGTCACTTCTTTTGATTTAGACCAGTGCCAAAAGTGGATGCTCGAAAGATACGAGGTAAACGAAGAAAATGTCAGCGCTCTGAAATTCTTACTTTTATACCGACCAGAAACGTTGACAGAGATGTAACTTATGGCAGGAGCAAAAGCAGAAGAAATCCAAGTCTTCATTGCCAGCAAAACGTCGACTTGTTCAAATTTGTATTTTGTACTAATCTAACGTGGTGTAAAGGGCTGTAATTATATTTCTTATTGTCTAATATGACTCATTAACATCGTGCTTATGTGTTGATTTAATTTTATTATCAGTGTATAAAAATTAAACAGAAATGTGAAAATGGTATAGGGATATTCACTTTGACCGGGTTAATTATTCCCTTTGCCCGGGTACCCGGGCAAAGCGAATAATTAACTATATTTTCTTTCTCAAATCATATCACTGTTCGTAGGTACGGGAAACGAATTGCTATTTTTTAGATATGTGGACAACATGTGTCACAGCCATTGTCATGAAATTTTTAGTTAGGGAGCACCAAAGTATAGTCTGTGGCATTGTTTATTCTTAGCTTATCCGCTTTGCCCGGGTTTCCCCTAAGTGTTTTAATTATACAGAGTGATTTATATAGAACTGACACATTTCTTTCATAAATTGTTTCAAAACGAATTGTGCTAGCGACAACTTATTATACCTAAAATGTAGAGGAATTTTGGGAGATTAAGTAACCCCATAGAAAGAAGTCCGGCGTTGTCAAATCCGGAGATCTCGGTGGCCACAGGTTCCTGGTAATTATTCGGTTGTCAAAGAAACTTGCAATTACTGTAATTTCATGGATTCATTTGATATATGGCATGTAGCGCCATCTTGCTGAAAATATCCTTGACTCAGCTCTACATCGTCCAGTTGCTCAACAAACTCAAAGACAAACGTCTTAATGATTTTTTGGGTGACTGCTCCAGTCGTGCTCTTACGTCAACAACAACCGTTGGAAGCCTAGATGAACGATGCTTGCCCTTTTCACTCACCAGAGATCCAGTTGTTTCCAATTTGTTTACCAGTCCCATATTGTGTTTCTTTTGGGAGGATTGTGAACACCAAATTCTCTCTGGTATGCCCTTTGAGTAGCTGTAATTGAATTCGTAATCCAGTATTGCTTCACAAGGAAGAGTCGTTGATTTAATGTGCACTGCATTTTCACGTTGACACAAAATGTCGAAAACAGCTGCCAACAATAGGAATAAAACATAAACATCTGCGCATCTAGTGCTGCCAACAATAGGAATAAAACATAAACATCTGCGTATCTAGTGACAAGTAATCGAAACTCCAGAATATTCTGCTTAATTTGGTGCTAAAATTGGGTCAGTGCTGCCAACAATAGGAATAAAACATAAACATCTGCGCATCTAGTGACAAGGAATCGAAACTCCAGAACATTCTGCTTAATTTGGTGCTAAAATTGGGTCATTGAATGAATTTCCAACGGAATAATTAAAGAAAGAAATGTGTCAGTTCTATATAAATCACTCTGTAGCTTGTGTTTATTTGACAAAGCAACAATGAGTGCGGGTCTAACGTTATTTTTAACGGTTATTCTTCTTTCAGTTTTCATTGCGACGTTGTTGTAGCTAGCTAAATATTTCATATCGCAACATATCATTACAACCACACACAAAAATTCATTTTCCAAGAATACTGGGAAGAACATTTCTTTGCAACATCGAGTCGAATTGCATTTGCATTCGACTTGTGTAAAGCTTTTCTTGCTGCCGAATTCCCTTTGTGGAAAGTGCAATGTTGTGGATCTACTGCAAGGTTTTTGTAATTGCCTTTTATTACGTTTTTAGGTATTTATAATGCCTTTTTGCCTGCCTATTTTAATGATTCATAATGCCTAAACTTCTGATCTCTGCTAATGACGTGTGCTTCATTAGCTTGGAGAAATTCAAGTAGAACTCGCTTGTGTGAAGATGGGTCACAAAGCCAGGTGATACGGCGCGACAATCATCCTCGATCCTTTAGCATAGATCAGCGTTTCTCAAACTTTTTTGTAGTGGGGACCACTTTTTTAAGTCAGAACAGTTCCGCAGACCACCTTACACTTGTTCCCTTCGACATTTATAATTTTTGTAGCATATTTTAATACCAGTATACTTATTTTAAAATAAAATTAAATAATTAAAATTAATTTAATTCAATTAATTGTATATTAGCATTAACTAATTAAGTTAATGTTAATAAGAGAAAATTCATTTTCGTTTTCTTAATAATTCAAGGTATTATAGCTGGGATAATCTTTAACTAATTAACTAAAATAAATAAATAAATGTTGGTACTCACATTAATGAGATGGATGAGCCTGCCGATTCTTGCACAGTGGTTCTATATTTGGGTGTATGCTGGTAAGCTTAAGTCGGAGATCGTCTCATACATCGAGTCGATTTCGGTACTTTGTTTTTATTAGAGTTAGTGATGAAAACCCTTTCTCACACAGATACGTAGAAGCAAACTGAATTATAATCTCTAAAGCACCATTGTACAGTTCACTATGTTCTCTTTTTACTTGTGATGAGGTCCAGAAATTAACCATACCTTCCGCTTGGAATTTCATTTTAAGTCCGGAGTCATTCGAGAGTTCAATTAACTGTTCTCTTGCACTCAACGAAAGTTTGTTATTTTCAATATCGCAATGAAAGTGATCACGAACTCATGAAAATTCGTCATATTTACTTGGAAAATAAGTTTCAAATTGTGACCTCAGAGTTGTATTGCTGGTGTACGTACGACGTACGGTACGTGACCATTTCAATGTGTAGGCTGGGTGTCGGTAAAACTATTAAGAAAATCATAAATACATGAAAAGATTCGGTCCTCTGTTATGAATTCAGGTAGTCCCTGGCTAGATTACAGAAGTGGCGCCAGATTTGCAGGGAAAAGATGGCGAGAAGCACCACGTTCATAGTGCTTTAAATCCCTCTTTTGTTGCTGAGAGTGGAGTGGGAAGTCGGTAGACGGGTAGAGTAATAAATTTCATAAAATGTCAGTACTGGGAGAAAAAATGAAAGGCGATTGCCATGTGTCATTTACAAACTGAGATAAGATCAGCTATAGGGTAAACCCGGGCAAAGCGGATAAGCTAAGAATAAACAATGCCACAGGTTATATTTTGGTGCTCCCGAACTAAAAACTTCATGACAATGGTTGTGACACATGTTGTCCACATATCTAAAAAACAGCAATTCGTTTCCCGTACCTATGGACAGTGATATTTGAGAAAGAAAATACAGTTAATTATTCGCTTTGCCCGGGTACCCGGGCAAAGTGAATATGCCTATACCATTTTCACATTTCTATTTAATTTTTATACACTGATAATAAAATTAAATCAACACATAAGCACGATGTTAATGAGTCATATTAGACGATAAGAAATGTTATTACAGCCCGTTACAGCACGTTAGATTAGTACAAAATACAAATTTGAACAAGTCGACGCTTCACTGGCAATGAAGACTTGGATTTCTTCTGCTTTTGCTCCTGCCCATAAGTTACTTCTCTTTCAACGTTTTTAATCTGTATAGATGTAAGAATTTCAGAGCGCTGACATTTTCTTCGTTTACCTCGTATCTTTCGAGCATCCACTTTTGGCACTGGTCTAAATCAAAAGAAGTGACTTGGGTTCTCTTGCTGACGATGTTGAGGGTTTTGGTGTAACCGAAACTGAAAACCTGAGTGTAATTGATGTATTGAACATTTCTTCAATCTCTGAAGATGCCGACATCACAGCGGTGGTTGATTCTGAGTGAGCATTAACTGTTTCTTCAGCCGCTGAAGAAGCTGGCACTGCAGAATTTGTTAAATCTCAGCCAACTGTCGTTTCGCTGATTTCTGTCTCAAGTGGACTATCTGTTATGGTTGTATGGCCACTGATTGGAACATTTTATTTCTTCAAGTGCTTTCTTCATGGTTTCTTCAGACCATTTGACTTGTTCCGTCTTGCGTTTGAAAAATTAAACCATCTAAAACACATTACGACCTTTTCAAGTAAAAATTAAGATCAGTGTTGCTGATTTATAGTTTAATTATTGTGACTTAATGCCTCCACTATGTAAAATGATCTAACACGCTTTATTGCAATAGACAAATACATATAAAAATACAGCTAACACTTATATAGTCAAATAAAGGAGGCAGGGCAAAGCGGATAAGTTATCATCCTGCCTAAGGTTTTTCCGTGGTTTTCCTAAGGCGCTAAGACAAATGTCGGGATGAGCCCTAAAAGAAATGGGCCACGGACCTGCACTCATATCCCCATGAATCTCCCTAATTAACAATTACATATCTCCCCCCTCTTCGCAATTGAGCCATCATATAGCCAAATGGCTGGTCTCGAAATTGAGACAAATCAACAAGGCTCATGACCTCCTACATAATAGCCAAATTGGCTAGTCTCTTATATGAGACAACTCATCCTGCCTAAGGTATTCCGTGGTTTTCCTCAGGCGAAAGACAAATGTCGGGATGAGCCCTATAAGAAATGGGCCACGGACCTATATGCCCCTCCCCATATACATTCCACCTTTATTATAAATTATGTATGCCCTAGTTCAGATAATATTAATAGTCGATTAAACATACGAGGTCACTCAATAAGTCGCAAATTGAAAGGACAGGGACCTCTCAAATTGCAGCTTAGATTTCACGGCGCTTCTTTAGACGGCCTTCACCTGATTTGTCATCGAACAACAGATGACGGCGTCTTGCCATCCTAACGGCAAACACCAGCCAACTCCTCCTCGCCCCGTTCCGTGATCAATTGATCAATCTCAGCCCCCCTCGCGTATGTGGTACCTAAGAGGTTACGTCCAATTTCGGCTTCCCCTTCAAAATTTTCTAGAGCTCCTTCAGGGGAGCAGCGTAAACCGGAGTGAGACTAGTGGCCAACAGGCTTGGAGCTCACATATTTAGTTTTGTACAGCCCCCAACCCCTTGCAAGGACGCGTTTTGCGTACCTTTTAAATTTTCCTCCCAATTCTCCTTCGATTTTTCGATTTTTTTTTTCAGATAAGTTATCCACTTTGCCCTATTCACTTTGCCCGCAGACGCCATTTCGCTTTTCATTTAAGGTTATACAAACATAAACGTCAATAATCTTCTTCGTAAGTACAGCACTTTAGAAGTAATCCTATCGCCTATATATTAATATCACATAGCAAAAAGTTTCTGCAGCGTTGTATGTTGTACTTACGTTTATCTTACCTTGAAATATTTTAAGAAAACAGTCAATTTTCTTCAAACGCACGCTGACTCCTTTACTCACTAGCTAGAATGACGACAAGCTACTTCCAGCAGCAAAATCTGGTTGGTATTCTTCCACAACATAGCAGAAAGCGCTACCTGTTGGCGTTTGGAAGAAATAGGCATTATTCTCTTTGCCCGGGTTATTCGTTTTGCCCGGGTCTCCCCTAGTGTGATACGCAATTCATTTGAATTTTATTTTTTTTCCTGTCTTTTTTGAAGGACCACAAGGACAAACCTCGAGGATCACAAGTGGTCCGTGGACCATACTTTGAGAAACGCTAACGTAGATGCTCACTGTCTTGAATCTTGACCCTGTGGTCCGTGTGTATAGTCAATGCCAAGCTATTCTCAAGACTTCCCCAAGGTCAAGAATAATCAAGATCGGTATCAAATTTGGTATGCACAGTCCTATATTGGTCTTGACGCTATCTTTAGATTGTATTGAGGATATTCGCTTTGAAGGCAAATGTTCTCATACATTTATGTCGTCATAGCTGATCACGCAATCAGCAGAGGTAAGAAGTTCGTAATTCGGAGCTCGGACTATATATCTACCGAATGAACAGTAGTAACGCAGCTCTCAACGTCAACAAACCAGCAAAACAAATATGTACAGTCGGGTGGTAACCAAACTTATCTTTGGACCTAAGACAGGAAGCAAAATTGACAAAATATAATATTGTATAAAGAAAGATATTTGACAATTGCAATCTTCGTAATTTTAATATAAAATTATTTCCTCATACATATAGGAATAACAAACAAAATACATAACTATTTGTATCTAGCCTAGTTAAAATTTATATTAATGTACTTTTCCAGTTTACAAGAAGAGATTCTGTTCTATGTTCTAAAAACAATATGTACTCTGAAAATATTCCTCCTACGTTACAAGACGTAACTGGAGAAACAAACAGCTTTGTGAATCTTACAATGCATTTCGTAATTCTTTTCAAGAGCACTTTTCATTTTTGCTTTAATGATTGTTGGGACTTCTGTGGATATAAACAGTAATTATTCTTCAACTTTTCACGGCGTCAGTCATTTCTTTGCTTCTGGAATGCAGCAGAGTGATTGTTGCAGGTAATTGTTCAAGGGGATATTGTAACATACCGACATTATACATACGTAGGTTGAGAAAGAATACAATTACGTCTACTTGAGTCAGATTTTGAAGCAGAATGTAGGCCTATCTCTTTATTTTTCTATTTTTCATGCAAAGAAATATGTTTGTAACAGTGTCCTTAAACTATGATTCGTTTTGAAGATTATATTTTCATATTACATAATTTCCAGTAACATTTTTCTCAATTTCTTGATAACATTAGGATTACCAGTAAACCTTAAAGTTGCACTCAACTTCGTGTGATTGGAAGATTTAAATTCTGCCATGTTAAAAACCACTCACTAAACTGCACAGCTCCACTGCGAACGTTAGCACGCAATGCAACTGCTTCTGTACTGTGCATATTGCTGAATGTAGCTACTATAGTCATCCATCCACAGTTACGTACACACTGTGAGTTGTTTATGTGAAAAGAGTACAGTATACACAGAAGACAGTGTAATAGATTCCGCGTGATCTAGGGGCATATGCGTGAATGCATCCAATAAGAAAACTATGTTTTGGTATGAAGTTCCTAACCCTAGTGGTCAGTTTACGATCGTATATTGCTATATGTTATATGTATTATAACAAATCTCCATTAACCAATTTAAGGGGAGAGGATGGTTTTTTTTTTTTTTTTTTTTTTTTTTTTTTTTTTTTTTTTTTTGGTGTAAAATATTAATTTTTTGTATGTAGAGAGCTCATAGCTGTAGGAACTCAACCAAATATAAATATTTTGAAAAAAAAAATTATTTGGGGGCCCAAATTTGAAAAAAAGAATATACCCAATGCAGGATTGTACTAAAACCGATATATCTAAACCGTTTTTAAAGATAGATTCAAACTTTTTTTTTTGCAATGTATTTGCAAAAGCATGTTCTACAAACTGTCTGTAACAGACTTTTGATATTAGTCCCTACGTTTGTAAAATAAACAATTAAAATTTAATAACAATTTTCTGATTTTCCTTTCTTGCAAACAAACGGACGTATTTTTAAATGAAATCAATTAACAAAATTCTGTTACAGAGAAAAGTTTCCTAATAGTCTACAGAATGTGTGATCTAAATTTAATGAATGTATCTTTAATAGTTCAGAAATTATATCCATTTTTGTCTGGCAATGTAGCAAAAAAATGAAGTTACTGGAAACCGATAAAAGTGGGCGTGTGATTTAAAAATCCATAGCGCAGGAAGTTTAAAATGACCACTCAACATCCGGTAAGGGCAAAAATACCCACAAAATGTTATGCAATGCATTCCACACTTATCAAAGATTGTTTTAAAGATTTTTTTTTTTTTTTTTTTTTTTAATTTGATATACCGGAAACAACAATAAAAGTGGGCGAGTGATTTAAAAATCCATAACGCAGGAAGTTTAAAAATGGCGACTCAACATCCGATAAGGGCACAAATACCCACAAAATGTTATCCTATGCATTCCACACATATCACAGGGTATTTTAGAGAAAAAAATTTTTTTTTTTGAAAATTACTCATTTTTCACCAAAAATTACCATCCTCTCCCCTTAATTAAGGATAATGAATATTATTATTATTATTATTATTATAATTATTATTATTATTATTATTATTATTATTATTATTATTATTATTATTATTATTATTTTGTACCACAATTCGAATTATTTTCATCTGTTCGTTTGTGCTACTATATAATAGAGTAAGATATTATTTAACAACACGTAGCTGATTTGTAACCAGTACCATTAAAATATAATTAACCTGTTACATGCTAATTTCTCTATTACAAAGTAACAAACACACTGGGATGAAGTTTCATGTTTTGTCTAATTATGACAAGGTGAACGTCAAGGTGAAGGTGAAGGTAAACTCACGTGAAGGTCTCCTGTTGCAAAAAAATCTTAATGTCGTTAATTCTTCAACCGATAATACTGTATTATCGGCCGCGCTCTCATGGTTAACATTCGGCAGGTCTTTGAAATTATTTAATTGTATTATTGTTTTCAATTTATTGTGTCGCCGCTCCAATCACTCGCCTCAATTTCACTACCTCGAACCCGGAACATGTACCTTCTCTCTATTCCTCTGCACAGAAAATCCTTCTACTCATCTTTCAGCATATCTATCCCACGCCTCTGGAATTCTCTCCCTGACCATGTCAGAGACTGTCGGACAATATCAAAATTCAAATTTAAATTAAAAAACTACATTCTAGTTCGTGGAATTGCTTGTTGAACACATGTCAGGTTGCGCAACTTCGGCTTAACCTATGATATATAGTAAATATTGTAACTATGCTGTTGTAAAATTGTCAATTAATATGTAATGTATTTATTATTATTATTATTATTATTATTATTATTATTATTATTATTATTATTATCAGATATCAGTTATCACTATCATCATTGCTATCTCTGTTTTTCTTTCTTTTTTTTTTGTATTAGCTCGATGAGAGCTCTATAGTGTTCTTTTGACCCTGTTGTTGACCCTCTATAGGGCTTTAATTTAATTTATATTAGTTTCATCAGTGTTTGTATTTCTTTTTTGTATTTATATATGCTATCTGGTGGGATGGAAGAGAAGGCCTTATGGCCTTAATCCTGTCATTAAAAAATAAATAAATACATAATAATTGAAAGTTAAGAATGTCAACGTACTCGTATATGAAATAATAATAATAATAATAATAATAATAATGATAATAATAATAATAATAATGATAATCATAATAATAATAATAATAATAATAATAATAATAATAATAATAATAATAATAATAATAATAATAATAATAAGCCATTTAACAATATAAATT
Source organism: Periplaneta americana (assembly GCF_040183065.1). Classification (NCBI taxonomy): domain Eukaryota; kingdom Metazoa; phylum Arthropoda; class Insecta; order Blattodea; family Blattidae; genus Periplaneta; species Periplaneta americana. Next base: position 11,092,310 of record NC_091118.1, on the reverse strand, counting down.
TGCCTCGTTTAAGTATTAGGCAGCGGCATTCCTTTTAAGATTTGTAGGTCTTTATTGCATGCACCGATAATAAAATGAAAATGCGACGTTGTCACGTCTTGTTTGTTGCTGCTATATATTAATATAACATGGATATGGGCTAGGCTTAATTGCTCAAAGCATGAGTTAATTTGAAGATTATTTATATTATTTAGATTATTTATTTTAAATTAATTATTTAAATAAATAATTAAATATTTCTCCATAAGGAAAACCGAAAAGTTTGACTTTTTGTAATAATTCTTTCATTGTTAAGGATTAGCCCTTATTGTAAGAACTATATATTTCACGGCGAATGTAATCGCACGTAAAACCATCTACTTTATTAAATTTTGTGACTTTGTGTCCACGCTTTTTAGGTGTCTTAGGTCCCTTTTTTACAATTTTACTTACAGTATTTCTATTTAATTTAAGAATTTTAGATGTCTCCGAAATTTTTCCTTGACCTAAATTGTTTTTCAGAACATACGTGTGAGCATTGCACACAAACGTTTGATACTGCTTACATAATTTTGGTCTAGCTTTTGAATTTGAATTGTTATTTAACTCTGATATATTATTATTATTATTATTATTATTATTATTATTATTATTATTATTATTACCATCGTCGTTATTGACGTTCATGGGTATCGGTTCCGACACTTCACTCGCTTCCCACGGCCTCCACATTTTTATTGTACACTGAACTGCAATATAATTAATTTTCACTGTGAACTAGAACAAGACACACTGCTAAAATTTGCAACTTCGCGTGGAGTATTCTAGCGGCCTTCAAAAGACTTGACGACAACAATGGAGCGGCCTTCAAAAGACTTGACGACAATGGACAGCGACATAATTAAAATTATTGAAACTACAATGCTTCGGTCCTCTTTGACACCGCTAACCTACTAATTGAATGTGGCTACATTAACAAACTAGTGCTTATTCTTATCGAGGAAGTAGACATAACAACGTGACGCTTAGAGTGAAACCTACAGAGCAACAATCGGTCGGCAAAATTATGTTTCAAAAGCACACCGCACGTTATTGTATGATGCCGACATTTAAGTACGAGGCCGCTGCGATAATACAATATAAACGTTATTTACAACGGTGTGTTGTAGAGACCATCACATGATGGCTCCCCGAATATATTCCGTGTGTTGTTAATATTGCTTTCTCACCTCAACTATAATGTATGTTTCTACAATAAAGTTTTCATGGATAATATATAAAAGAAAAAGAACGGCGTCTTCTGTGATTCTACAACGTTGGTAAAACTGTTCCTCATTGTTAAAATTCTAGTAAATTTTCACTGTCTCTAAAATAGATTCTTGGCAACCGTGGTTTATGTCCAATATCATTTTCATTTCCAATTAAATAAAAATACTCGATCTTCGTCTAAAATAACCGCCATTTTTCCTTTCAGCCAAATGTGATCGTCCCATGACCGCTGAATGGCAATCTCAACCCAGTCTCAGTGATAACCTGGTACAGTCTCAAGCTCGTCTTAAAAACTTGAATGTGCATACGACTTCTGTGAATTTTCTTAATCTTGGTACCTACATAGCAAAAAGAGATTGATAGACACATGGGTGAGAGGGAAATTGGGGGTATGTTGATACGTAAATACGTACAGAATTGATAAGAGGATATGAATATAGATAGCTAGAAACAAGATTATGAATAGCCTATGAGAACTTATACTTTAAATTAACGTTAAACAAAGCAATGTAATTAAAATTATCATCTTATCGTCTATGAATAGCCTCTGTAGTTTAAAAGGAACGTTAAATAAAGAATTACAATTATAATTATCATCTCATCGTCTATGAATAGCCTCTGTAGTTTAAAAAGGTACGTTAAATAAAGATTTTCAATTACAATTATCATCTTATAGTCTATGAATAGCCTCTGTAGTTTAAAAGGAACGTTAAATAAAGAATTACAATTACAATTATCATCTTATCGTCTATGAATAGCCTCTGTAGTTTAAAAAGGAACGTTAAATAAAGATTTTCAATTACAATTATCATCTTATCGTCTATGAATAGCCTCTGTAGTTTAAAAGGAACGTTAAGTAAAGAATTACAATTATAATTATCATCTCACCGTCTATGAATAGCCTCTGTAGTTTAGAAAGGAACGTTAAATAAAGAATTACAATTACAATTATCATCTTATCGTCTATGAATAGCCTCTGTAGTTTAAAAGGAACGTTAAATAAAGAATTACAATTATAATTATCATCTCATCGTCTATGAATAGCCTCTGTAGTTTAAAAAGGAACGTTAAATAAAGATTTTTAATTACAATTATCATCTTATAGTCTATGAACAGCCTCTGTAGTTTAAAAGGAACGTTAAATAAAGAATTACAATGATCATCTTATCATCTATGAATAGCTGCTGTAGTTTAAAAAGGAACGTTAAATAAGATTTTCAATTACAATTATCGTCTTATAGTCTATGAATAGCCTCCGTAGTTTAAAAGGAACGATTCATTCCACTACACTTTTTAATGTACTGGCATTTTTAGAGACTCAGCGGCCATGGACTAGAAATCTATTAAATAATTTATGCGTTGTGGACTGAAAATGATTTGGAAAGCGTATGTCTATGTATATTTAAGAATATATTATATCCTTATAAGGGTCTACTGCGAAAATACCTGACCGGTTTCTTTTGCTAATGCTGGAAGATTACATCATTTGCTGAGAGTATTTTAACCTCTATTAACATTCAATGTGCGTGCAGCTTTAGCTATAGTGAGACTCGGCACAGTGTATATTGTTTGTCTCAAAAATGAGCCGATTCGTAATGTTTTACAGAATAATATTACTCGCAGAGACATAATCAACAACAACATTTATTTTAACGGAATTACGACTGTAGTATAGTGCAATAGCACATTAGCACGAGCCGTCCCTGCTGAATAAATTTTTAAATCCAAGATTTACAGAAAGCCATACCACTCATAAGCAGCGGGATTGATAGGCATTTTAATAAGTCGAAAAGGAAGAATGTTATCGTGGGATTTTGTTAGGTTTTCTATTTATCCATCCTTTTCCTCCACATAACTTTCTGCTAAATCTGAATGTTTATTTCGACCTTTTTCTGCCACACATTTTTTCTTTATTTGTTGTTATGTAACTACTTCAAATCTGCTGCATTTTCCACAACTTTCTTTCCTTTTTTATGATCAAAGGTTAAGTTAATTTCTTCCACAAACAATTTGCTGTAAGCAGGTTCATTTGCACAATGTGTCGGTGTTTCTTCATAGTATGTTTCTAGAGTCTTCACATACTTATGTGATTTTGACAAATCGTGATTCAAATGCCTTTTGTAGAGGTCTAGAATAGCGCTTTTATAATGCAGAAAAAAATTTATATGATCTTGCAAGGCTTGTTTGGTACCACTGGACATCTTCTGATGTCCATGTTTTCCTCTTTCACCAAGAAAGCAAATCACACTCTGAACTTATCTTGTTTCCTACTATTACTCTTATATTTGCACATGTGAAAGCTAGAATGTCCATGAACATTTTATTATGTTTCATTATTTTTAGTTCTTTCTGCAAGAAGTACTTTCTGGAACATTTTTTCTGCGTTCCACTTGTTTCCATCTCTTAAGGCCCATTCACAATTAAATTAAACATAACCGTAACATAAACACAGAACTTTGCGCCCAGGCTACCAAATGGGATCATTCACAATGATTCACATAAGCATTGACATAAACATTACCGTAAAACGTTAACATGAAAGTTTGCAAACTCGAAACTTTCATGCTTATGCTTACGTGATTTGTAAACAGAACACAATCGTGGAGCGCTGAAGTATACGACGGAATATGAGGAAATGGCGTCGTTGCTATGTTTCCATGGTTACCAAGTATGTTTGCTGTTATGTTTATGTTACCATCGTGAATGATGTATGACTTCTTGATTTTACAGTAACGTTAAGTTAACGCTTACGTTATGTTTAATTTTCATTGTGAATTAGCCTTTAGTGTCCGTATTGTTGCTTTAGGGTAATCATAATATAATGGAGTTCATGACAAGCGTCGAGTATTTCCTTATATTTGTTAATTCAATTCAATTTATTAAGCTATTAAACATACAGTGATAGGCTCGTCACAATACAGAAGTGAGGAAAAAAACATAGGCCTACATTTGAAAATACACACATAATTGAAAACAGTAAAATTTAATTAGAATGAAAACACAAAACATTTTGAAACTCTAAAATTAATGAAAACACTTCAATCTTAATGTAATATTTGTAACTAAATGTAAATAAATGTATTTATTAAAAAACAATTTCGTATGAATTTATGTTAAGTAACTCATCTTCAGAGTAGAAAGGATTAATTAAAAGCCAATTATAAAATCTAGCTTTGAAGCTATTGGTTGGTAACTTATAATATTGACTGGGAAGCTTATTATATAATTTCATCCCCATCACAGAAAAATTTATACTAGTTTTATGTAATCTACAGTATGGGATATTAATTTGTTCACTATTTCTAATTTCATGATCATGTATATTGGCTACTAATGAGTAATTGTCTATATTTTGTCGAGTGTAAAGAACCAGGTCGTATATGTATAAATTTATGACAGTTAATAGCTGTAATTGTTTGGAAAGAGGTCGACAATGTTCAAGATAGTTTGATTGACATAGAATTCTAATGGCTTTCTTTTGCAAAATCAAGACACTCCCAATTTTGCTACTATTTCCCCAGAAAATTAAGGCATACCTAATTATCGACTGAAAGAACGAAAAGTAGGCACATCTTAAATAAACACAAAACACAAGTCGCTAATTTCTTTAATAAATATACAACTCTTGATAATTTTGTGCATATATATATTCGATATTTTTTTCCCACGTTAAACTGGAGTCTATAAAAAGTCTTAGAAATTTGGTATAGTTTTCTATGTTGTCCTTTTTTATTACATGATTTAGGGTAAAAGTTATGTTGATAGTCTTTACTTGATTAAGCAAAAAACCATTAGATTCAAACCATAAAGCCATCTGTGATAGAATATCATTGGTTCGAAAATGTAATTCATTCAGAGTAGAGCTAGAACATAATTATTGTTTACTACGAAAATAAAACACAAGCAAGTAACATTATTAATTTTATAGTTTTATTAGTCCTTAGAAAAAATTGTTTTTGAGAAGTCTCTTGTATTTGTTTACAACTTTTTGATTACTTTGGCTTTAAGGACACATTTTAACTGCTTCCATCTATTTGTTAAAAATTCGTTCACAAGAGTAGGTCAATATTATTGGGGCAAGAAGTGGTCGTAGCGACCCTCTCATTTCATGATATTCCACACTCTTTGACGTGTACCACTACCAAGCTTGATGTACATCGTTGATATAAATTTACATAAAACAACGACGCAGAAATACAGTATGAGTATGATATTAATGAAGATTAACTAGCATTGCTATTCGTGTATAGAAATTCACTGTTACCAACATTGTTGAGGTGAAAAAGTCGATAAAATACTGAATCAAGTAGATCAAACTGGTTAATCTTCATATTGGTTATTATATCACAAAGATAATATAGCTATGTATGAATTGGTTATTCTAGATATAAACACAAATATTTGAAGACCCCCAATGTCTTGTTTGGTTGTTAATGAATAGGGATTTTGAACCTCCTGTACGGTGACATTTGTGTGCAAATCACCTGTATGTTTTTATTGGATGTAAATAGGGCATTGGTCGTTCTTACAGAAAATATAGGTTAAGTATTACTACTTAGTAATCGTAGCTCATTTTCGACAAAAACTGACATTGGTGTTCTTGTTCCAAGCCACAGGTTAATAGTAAAGATATACGTTTATCACGTAATCGCTAATACATGTATATAAACGACGTGAAAACAATTGACATTTGCAATTCATATACAAAGTTATACAATACTTAAGTAGAAATTATTTCAAAAGGAAAACAAGTATTTATCTGTTAGGTAATCGAGCACATAATAAGGTGGGAAAATTACTGGGTAAATGTGCATTTATCTGCATATTATGTTGTTATTTTTGCTGTTGTTTAGTCACAGTAGAAATGATTGAAGAAAAAATGAAAGATTATTATCAAGAAGTGTGCTTCGGATCGATCTTTTAACAAATCTAGTGTCATAAAAATAGTGTCAAAACCCGGAGGTTTTCTGCCCACGCATAACTATAGGCTATACAATAAATCCTCGTTAAGACGAACCTCACGGGACCGAGAAGTCGTCTGTTCGTATTAACGAAGTTCGTCTTATCCGAATTATAATCATTTTTTTTGCAATGAATCCACTATCACTCTTGCACTTCAAAACACTTTCTCATAGTCATCATCATCATCATCATCCTTCACGAATTAGGCCTCTGTAGACCTGTTTCAGCCCCATCTAGCAGTCTTCTAAAAGGTCTTCCTGGTCGACGATGTCCTCTAGGTTTATACTGCATCACAATTTTTGGGATTCTTGAATTTTCCATTCTTCTTACATGATCTAGCCAATTTAATTTGAATCTGTTGATTTTTTCTTCTACTGACTCCACTTCTAATTGTTCTAAAATTTCTTCTTTCGTTTTTCGGTCTAAAAGAGTATATACTGCTGTCCTCCTGAAAAATTTAATTCCCGTTGCTTTGATTCTGTTCATGTCCTTTTTCTTTAATGTCCAAATCTCGCTTCCGTATGAAAGGGAGGGTAATGCTAGTGTATTATAGCTATATTTTTATTCTTGTAGATTTTTGTACTAATTTAGCTTTTAATGAATTGTTTATTATTCCTAGAATTTGTGTAAATTTGGTAATTTTCTTGTTCACATCTTTTTCATTTTGATAAGATATTTCACAACCCAGATAGCTGAAATTTTGTACTTGTTCGAGCATTGGTTATTGTGTATTATCTTACTTCTGACTGGGTCTTGTCCTAAAAAAGGCATTACTTTTGATTTTTGTGCTGAAATTTCCATCCCAAAATCTTTTAATATTTTATTTAATGTAGGGATAATCCTCTTTGTAAATTATCCTCTGAATTGGAAATTATGACTTGATCATCGGCATAGAGTAAGGTATTTAATGTTAGAGCACTGGTTATTTTGATTCCTGATGTGTAGATTTGGTTCCATTTTAAAATCATTTCATTTATATAAATATTAAATAAAGTTGGTGATAGTGGACAACCTTGTCGAACTCCATTATTAACTAATTTTCTTTCGGTATACAGTTATTTATTTTGACACTTATTTTGCTGTCTATGTAAATTTATATTACACACTGTGTCCGGGACAAAATTTACCAATAAGTAAGTTTAATAACTCGCGTAATAATGGAGATAGGAAAATGAAATTTGCGGCAAATGAAAGAGGGACATTTTAAGTTTTATGTGTGATGTTGGCAACATTTGGTCGTTTTTGTTGACATAGCTGTAATTAAAATGGCGTTCACAGTGCAACAAAAAGTTCAATGCTGCTATTGGCTTGCCGAATTCAAGTATCCGAAGATAGTGGAGAGAAGATTTAGACAACAGTGGCCTGAGAAGCAACCACCAGATTGGCACACAATAACAACTTGGCATAGAAAGCTTCTTGAGACGCGGGAAGAAAGTGACAGAAGCGCAAGTCGACAGAATTCAGCAAGTTTTCCAACGGAGCCCGTGTAAGTCTGTTCGCCGTGCCAGCAGGGAACTTGCAATTCCAAAGTCAACTATCCACGATGTTCTGCACAAGAGGTTACGTCTGCATGCATACAAGATTCAATTGGTTCAAAAGTTGAAACCAAACGACTTGCCTGCACGATATGATTTCGCTAGTGACATGCTGTTGAAATTCTACAAGGATATGTTTTCCAACAAGACGGAGCTCCGCCTCATTATGCATTACATGTTACAGAACACTTGAATGAATGCTTTCCTCAGCGATGGATTGGTCGAGGTGGACCTACAGTATGGCCTCCCAGATCCCCAGACCTAACCCCACTAGAATTCTTTTTTTTGGAGATACATAAAAGACATTGTGTACAAGACTGTAGTGGCAGATTTGGAGGATCTGCGTCGGAGAATTGTCGCTGTTTGTGCAACTGTCACTCCAGAGATGTTACGAAACACATGGCAAGAACTTGAATATCGCCTGGACATCTGTCGTGCTACAAGAGGTGCACACATAGAAGTTTATTAGTGGTCATTCGAAACTTTGGAAGTCCCTTTGTCAATTCCCTCAAACAGCATTTTCATCCAACAATTATTTGGTGAGTTATTAAACTTTCTTATTGGTAAATTTTGTCCCGGACACCCTGTATTTTGTAATATCAAATTTGGAATTTTTTTATCTTGTAATATGTCGACTAAAAGGTCTCTTCGGACTTTATCAAAAGCTTTCACAAATTCAATAAAGTTGTATGGGTTTCTAAATTAAATTCTCTTCTTTTTTCTAACAATAGTTTGATACTAAATAATGGATTTACACATGATCTTCCTTTACTAAAGTCATTTTGACACTCCAGAAGGAAAGTTTCAGCATGTTTTTTTAATTTTTCATTTAAAATCCTACTAAATATCTTATAACATGTGTTGAGGATACTAATCCCTCTGTAGTTTCCAACATTCTGTTTATTTCCTGTTTTATATATGGGAATAATTACACTATTTTTCCATTCTTCCGGTAAAGTGGCAGTCAGATATATTCTGTATTTCTCATAAGAGTTAGTAATAATGAATTCCGAATTGCGTACCTGTGAACCTTTCTGAATACTGTATTAGAAGAATATACCATCTATACTTACGGTTTACAGAAGTCTCTATATCTGGCCTCTTTCCATCTTTTCCTTGGTTAGTTCACGTTCCTCTTCCAGACATAGGGATTATCCAGTTTATAAAAATTGTAACTCTTATGACCACAATAAATTTAATTCAAATCACTTCTAAATCACTTATATTACACTCTTACTGTTAAAACATTCGAGAATGTTAGATTTCACTTGTTCATATTTTTTTCTGCATGAATTAGTCACAGTATGAGGAGAATTTGAAAGTAGGTGGTTCCAGGTTCGGGTGGTGCAGGAGCTGCAACAGATATTCGGTGATACCAATAGAGATACTTTACCTTAGTGACCAGTTAACACAGTGTAAGTTGTAAAAGTTGTTAGCCCTGATTTAATAAGTTTAACAGTGAGATCCATGTCATTAATGTGACAACTTCTTATTGATAGAAGTGTTAAATATGGAGTTATGTCTTCTTTTCCTTCATTAACACGTGAAAGCATATATATATATATATATATATATATATATATATATATATATATATATATATATATATAGGGGAGAGTCGGGTAGTATCGGACGTCGGGTAATATCGGACAGTGAGTTTCTTTCATCTACCACACGATGATAGTACCTGATTGACATGTTTACGTTTCTGCGATGTCGCATTGAGAAACATAACCATGTCATTCAGGTACTACCATATGGTGGTAGATGAAAGAAACGCACTGTCCGATGCTACCCGACTCTCCCATATATATATATATATATACTAATAATAAATCTGTAGCCGAAATTTTTCTGGTAATTTTCGATTTTCCAAAAATAATTGGTCCTACCATATATAATTAACCACCCTGAAACCGAAAATCGCTTTTTTGACATTTTTGTTTGTATGTCTGTCTGTATGTTTGTTACCTTTTCACGCGATAATGGCTGAACGGATTTCGATGAAAATTGGCATATAAATTAAGTTCGTTGTAACTTAGATTTTAGGCTATATGGCATTCAAAATACATTATTTAAAAGGGGGCTTATAAGGGGGCCTGAATTAAATAAATCGAAATATCTCCCTTATTATTGATTTTTATGAAAAATGTTACATAACAAAAGTTTCTTTAAAAATAATTTTCGATAAGTTTTATGCCTTGAAAAATTTTGATAGGACTGATATTTAATGAGATAAATGAGTTTTAAAATTAAAATAACTGCCATCTAAGGCCGTATAATGAATTAAAAAACAAATGACTTCGTCTATAGGGGGCCTTGGACAGCAACACTCGAAAAGTATTAAACATAGCCTACAGATAATGTTTCTGTGTTTGTATGAAGTAATATCGGAAGCTAAATTAACCGATTTGTATAATTAATTATTATTTCACCATTGTAAAGTGTAGTTTCTCTAGATGGACATAATGCTATACTGTTATTACAGTAACTTCTGATATAATATAATATAATATAATATAATATAATATAATATAATATAATATAATATAATATAATATAATATAATATAATATAATATTATGTAATATTATATAACACAATTTAAGTTATATGAAGGGTTCAGAACCATAGTGGGCCAAGCGCCATTTACTGAATACGTAGAAAACAAGGGTTAAAATTAAGTTATTAGCATAATTCAATGGAAACCTATAACAAGTAAAATAAAATATAGGCCTACACATTAAATCTAAATGATGTCAATCTTCATTGAACTATGGTTGCATGTAATAAAAATTAAGAAACATGTTAAAGGAATTGTCATTGCACCAAATGAGTGTCTCTGGACCAAAATGATCGCATTTTAATTATTTGGATGCAATTTAAATTAAGTAACATATTAAACGATTTATCCTTCTATCAAACACGAATGTTCCCTGGATCAAATGTCCTATTTTAATTATGTAATTACTTTATATTTATTTCTAACGGGTGCAGCGGAGCGCACGGGTACGGCTAGTATGTATGTATGTATATATATATATATATATATATATATATATATATATATATTATATTCCGAAGTGATATAGTGTCAAAAGTAGTGTGATCAAGATGTATATATCTCCCTTTCCCTCAACATGAGCGTTTGAGTCCTCGCTTCGAAGTCTCTTATTTCATCGCTCAGCCAGTCTTACAGTGATGCCAGTGGTTGAGGTAAGATTCACTTTGTAGTCCAGAGACAGCGGTGTAGTGCCCGGCAGTAGCTTGTATCGTCGTAGCAGTCCAGACATTCCAGTCTTCAACATCACCATCCCTTGTTTCTGAGCTGAAAACAGATATACAGCAGGCCTATAGTGACGGTTTGAGTAACGTGCAACAGATTTCGCTTCATTAACAATAGAGTAGTCCTTAATTTTGTATTACATCATCAGCATCAAGCCACATAAAAAGTTACCATCCTTTAAGATTAGCGATGCATAAAAATATATGCAAAAACAAATATTTTAGAGGACCAACGACTTTCCTTAGGAGTTAATATATTACTTAATTAATTAATTCATTCATTCATCCATTCATTCATTCATTCATTTATTCATAGTGTTCTGCTCAAGGAAAGATCTTTCACTGCATATCCAGCATTCTCCACTCTTTTTTTCTTCCTGCCTTCCTCTTAGTCTCCGCACATGATCCACGTATCTTTATGTCGTATAGTCCACACCTGTAGAGTAACGGTCAGCGCGTCTGGCCGTGAAACCAGGTGGCCCGGTTTCGAATCCCGGTCGGGGCAAGTTATCCGGTTGAGGTTTTTTCCGGGGTTTTCCCTCAACCCAATACGAGCAAATGCTGGGTAACTTTAGGTGTTGGACCCCGGACTCATTTCACCTGCATTATCACCTTCATATCATTCAGACGCTAAATAACCTAGATGTTGATACAGCGTCGTAAAATAACCCAATAAATAAATAAATTAATTAATGTCGTGTATCATTTGATATCTTCTTCTGCCCCGAACTCTTCTCCCGTCCACCAATCCTTCCAGTACATCTTTCAGAAGGCGGTTTCCTCTCAACCAGTGATCCAGTCAATTCATTTTCCTCTTCATTAGTTTCAGCATCATTATTTCTTCACCCACTCTTTCCAACACATTTTAGATTATATTCTGTCTGTCCATTTCACATGCTCCATTCTTCTCCATATCCACATTTCAAATCCTTATATCCGCTTCTCTTCATTTCGTCGTAATGTACATGTTTTCCCCCCATACAATGCCACACTCCACACACAGCACTTCACTATGCTCTTCCTTGAATCTTTCTCCAGAGGTCCGCAGAAGATGCTTCTTTTTCTATTAAAAGCTTCCTTTGCAATTGCTATCCTACTTTTGACTTCCTGGCAGCAGCTCATGTTACTGCTCATTGTACACCCCAAATATCTGAAGCTGTCCACTTGCTCCATTGCATTATTTGGAATTCGTACGTTTACCTTCCTTACTTTTCTTCCTATAACCATGGTCTTCGTCTTGTTGGTATTTATCCTCATTCCATACTGCTCACAGCTGTCATTGAGCTTCAGTAGCATATCCCTTAGTTTCATCTTGTTTTCTGCTAGCAACGTCTGCAAATATTATGCATTTTATTCTTCTTCTTCCTACTATCACTCCTCCCATGTTCTGAAAACAGTTCTTCAGTAAATCCTTCAAGTAGATGTTGAACAGGGTAGATGATGAAGGGCGTCCTTGTCGTACTCCTCTCCCTATTTCACGTTCTCCAGACATTTCTTCTCCTATTCTGACTTTGACTCGTTTCATATAAAGGTTACTGACCAGCCTCTTCTGTTTCCAATTCACGACACTTTTCTTTAGGATCCCCATCACTTTATTCCAATCCACTTTGTCAAACGCCTTTTCAAGATCAATAACCTACTACAGGGCCGGGCATGAGAGCGGCTCAGTCTAGTGGGCCAGAGCTGCTCTCGCTCCGAAAGTCACTTCAATTCCAAGCCAGAGCAGAACGCTCACGCAGTGGCGGACTCGCATTACAGCTACCTTCCCTGCATTAATGTAACAAGAGCCACGGTTGTTCTAGTCATTCAGTCTGTCAGTACATAATAGTTTATAAGAATATTATATCAATCCATTGTACAGTACAGACTTTATAACACTCTTATTAATTTAATGAAATAAACTTCGCTCTATGCTCACACACAAATCATTAGGCTTATTTACATAACCCATACGCACATACTGCAATCTCCTCACCACGGTTCTACGAGACAGGCGTATGGCTTCCACTTCCCCTACTTGCTGTGGACAGAGTTCATCTGCCGATATAATTAAACATCGCTTGATGAATTCACCTTCGTTGAATGTTTTCAATTCCTTTGCAATTTCGTGGCAAATTTTGTAGCTAATTCTCATAGCCGATTCACTAAGTGGATTATTGTTATCCTGTTAATATATAATATGATATGATGTGATATGATATGATATGATATGATATGATATGATATGATATGATATGATATATGATATGATGTGATATGATATAATATGATATGATATGATATATGATATGATGTGATATGATATGATATGATATGATATGATATGATATATGATATATGATATGATATATGATATGATATGATGTGATATGATATGATATGATATGATATGATATGATATGATATGATATGATATGATATGATATGATATGATATGATATCGTTGCCTGAATGCAAGAACTAGATAACTCGAAATTTGCTTTTTTTAATTACCTCTTTTATAGCATAGCAAAAATCGCACAAAATGTAATCCAGGATCTTGGTAACTGATCGAACGATACCAGCGACATCTATTTTCCAATATAACAAATAGGTAAAAGAAAACGAGACATATTCCTTAGTGCAATAAATAAGTAAATAAGCAATGTCACAAAATATGAAAAATCAAGTTACCTAGTTCTTGCATTCACGCGACGATATGATATGATATGATATGATATGATATGATATGATATGATATGATATGATATGATATGATATGATATGATATTATACGATATGATATGATATTTGATATGATATGATATGATATGATGTTATACGATATGATATGATATGATATGATATGATATGATATGATATGATATGATATGATATGATATGATATAATGTAATGTAATATAATATAATATAATATAAAATGATGCGATGCGATATATGATATGATATCATATGATATGATATATGACATGATACGATATATATGATATATGATATGATATATTATAGTATAATAGCCTATATAATATAATATAATATAATATAAAATAATGTGATGCGATGCGATATATGATATGATATATGATATGATATGATATGATATGATATGATATAATATGATATGATATGATATGATATTATATGATATGATATGATATGATATGATATGATATGATATATGACCATAAATTAATACAACTTAAAGAAAATGTTTCTCAGGTACATTATATTATAGTATCTATTCGATATGTATATTGCATTATAAGTTATTATAGTACATTTAGTAATATATAATTTTAAATTCTACAAATATTATGATATATCATAGTATAGTATATTACAGTTCACGATATATATTATATATCATAACACTTGTATAATTTAAAATTATATATTACTAAGTGTATAATAACTTATAATGCAATGCAAATATCAAATAGATACTCTAATATAATGTACCTGAGAAACATTTTCTTTAAGTTGTATTAATTTATGGCGTTCATTACCAACATATTTGTCATATTCAGTAGCAAGTTGTAAAGAATAATGTCGTTGGATATTGAAGCTCTTAATCAGTTGGAGTGTTTTATGACAAATTAAACACTTTGCTAATCCACTGCCCTCTACGAAAAATAACTACTCCTCCCATGATACATTAAAAGCACTAGGAGTAGCCGTCCGCTTTAGTCTATGAGCGGAAGCTCCGTCTTCAAAGTTCGCCTTCATATTGCAGAGTCACCACTGCACCGACACTGAATGACGTACAGTATGCATACGTCACACCGCTCGCGAGACAAGGTCTTTAAAGCACACAGCGCTCATTTCTCAGAATCACGTAATGTGCCCAGCCCCCGTAACTAAACATATAAACCGCCAGCAATGTTACATATTGGTTACGCTACGCTTGAATGCGCGACACTGTTTGTTAAGTTCGCAACAGGTTTCCAGCTCCCGCCCACCAAATGCTCGGGCGCCCAAATTAAAAAATTCCCGATGTGAGCAAGTCTGGTCTAGAGGCTTAATTCGATTACTTTGAGTACTAGCACATCATCTGTACCAGTCCAACTAGGTTTTCAAGCTACTTTCTGTTCCTATTCTTTTCACAGTCCATCACGTGTCCATCATTTGGGCTTGACATCACTGCCCTATTCGGTATAAACTGTGAACTATATGCCTTAACCTTTGTTGTGACAAAAACTGTTAATAGTGCCCAATTTTCACATCCATTACACATGGGAATCCAATGTACACCTAATTTATACAGGGTGTTTAAAAATACGGGGCATAATTTCAGGTATGTATTTCCCACATGTAGACAATCAAAATAGTTCATTACAACATGTGTCCGGAAATGCTTCATTTCAGAGTTATGGCCTTCACAACATTGAAATTCACCGGAACGTTTTTCTTTCCGCAGGTCGTTGTCATTACAGAAGATGTTCAAAATGTCCACCTCCTGCTTGAATACAGACCTCACATCGATGTCTCACTGACCTTCGAACACGATCCCAAACTCCAGGAGTATTGCGTATGTCCTCAGAACATGCCACAATTCGATTCCGAAGTGATTCCAAATCAGGCACCGGAGACGAATAAACCAATGATTTTAAATGGCCCAACAAGTTGAAATCGAGAGGGTTCAGATCAGGTGAGCGTGAAGGCCAAGCAATTGGGCCACCTCTACCTATCCATCGATCAGGAAACCTTCGATCCAAGTACCGGCGAGCCGTACGACTGAAGTGTGCAGGAGCGCCATCATGCAAGAAGTGAATGTGTTGACGATTGATCAGTGGAGTGTCTTCTAAAACATGAGGTATGGTGTTTTCCAGGAAGTTTGTGTACGCCTGCCCCGTAAGGCTATTTACAAGTACATGGCGTCCAACTAATCGATCACCAATGATACCGGCCCACATGTTGAGGGAGAACCGCACTTGGTGATGAGATGGAACAGTTGCACGTAGGTTTTCATACGCCCATACATGCTGATTGTGGAAATTTGTTATGCCATCTCGTGTGAACTGTGCTTCATCTGTAAATAATACTAAGGCAGGAAAGTTCGGATTTACACCACACTGCTGCAAGAACCACTGACAGAACCTAACTCGTGCAGGGTAATCTGCTGGTGACAGGGCCTGTACACGTTGCAAATGATAAGGATACAATTGATACTCTTTCAACAGTCTCCAGACAGTCGTATGAGGAACATTGACTTGCAACGCTACCCTTCGTGTGCTGATAGAAGGAGTCATGTTCACAGCCTCCAGAATCTCCTCCTGTACTTCTGGAGTTGTAGATCTTGGTCGTCCCCTTCCCAAAACCAGGAGAGTTAAATTTTCCATACTCGCACAGACGGTAATGGAGACGTACAAATGTCTTCCGATCTGGACATTGTCGCTGTGGGTACCTCTCCTGGTACAAACGACGAGCCAGCGCAGCATTGCCTTCCGCCTTACCGTACATGAAGTGTATCTCTGCCAGCTCTTGATTTGAATACATGTCGCACAGTCTAACGCCTACACAACACTGAATGTAACCTTCGCCTCGGAATGAACTGTCAGAGTGCCCTCTTAATGTCTCCTTTGACGGCAACGACCTGCGGAAAGAAAAACGTTTCGGTGAATTTCAATGTTGTGAAGGCCATAACTCGGAAATAAAGCATTTCCGGACACATGTTGTAATGAACTATTTTCATTGTCTACATGTGGGAAATACATACCTGAAATTATGCCCCGTATTTTTGAAACACCCTGTATTGTAATACTTTTTTCAACGACGTCTTTTTATCTCACAATAATTTAATTTCAGTGAATATGCTACATAATACGTTAAAGAACGTACCCACACACATTCTCGGTCCATAACTGAAGGGAATATAGGAGAGAGGGTCTCTGTCCTTCGTATTTTCCGGCAGAAAACGATCGGGGTCGAACTTGTCAGGCTCTGGGAAGTACCTTGGGTCGTTCTGTATTCCTTTAATAAAAAATATTAAATTGGCTCCAGCAGGGATCACGTGGTCCCCTGTAAAAATGCAGAAATATTGTTTGATAAGTATGTTATTGATTTATAATAATAATAATAATAATAATAATAATAATAATAATAATAATAGTAATAATAATAATAATAATAATATGGAGATTACAACGAAGTAAAGAGAAACGACTAGTAGCAATTGAAATATGGATACGGAGAAGAATGAAGCTGTGAAATGAACAGACAGAATAAGAAATGAAGCTGTGTTGGAAAGAGTGGGTGAAGAAAGAATGATGCTGAAACTGATCAGGAAAGAAAAAAGAATTGGCGGGGTAACTGGCTAAGAAGAAACTGCCTATTTAAGGATGCTTTAGAAGGAATGGTGAACGGGAGAAAAGTTAGGGGCAGAAAAACATTTCAGATGACATTAATACATATACAGGGACATCATTTTATTTTTACTTCAACTTTTATTGTACCTGATTTTTTTAATGTACTTCACTCCCACCCCTTCTACTAACGAACTCCACACAGAACCAAGGCCGCAGTACTGAGTTAGTGATTATAGTACGTTTCAGAAATATGTTCGCGTTTTCCAGTGACGAAAGCTTCCAATATTGAATCATATTTTCGCACAGGTACTGTCGTCCGTTTGCCTACGTCGCATCCCGATTTCCCCCACCTGCTTCTGCTCGCTCCACTGTAAAGACTAGTGGCTGGGCTTTCTTAACTCTTTTCTGAAAATATTAATTTCTGTTAGGAATTAATTAGACGTCTACGTAATAGTATACAATAGTTTAAAATAACTTAAAGAAAGGGCCTCGTTAAGTAATTAACTGTCACGTGATCCCCCCCCTTTCTACGATCCTGTGACATAACCATTTGGACGGACAGTAGATAGCATGTCTGATTAATTTTATCTGTGCAGGTCGGGCAGAAATGAAGACTGAATTTACAGTACGTAAGGTACTCTTTTATAGAGTAGGTACAGAATTATTTCAACATGAGTTACTAAGTATGAAGTACGAAACTGGTAATTGGAATTAGATCCAATAGTCTATAGTGCGATAATAGGCACAAAAGATCTGAAGCCTGTATCGAGATGAACGGCCACCATTTTCAAAAATGTGTTTAAATATCCATATAATGATTATTTTTCAATTCAACTTCATTCTGTATATTGTATGCCAATGTGATGTAGACAGTATAATATACACTGCTTAATGAATACGTTCGCATGGACAGCTCAGTTCGAGAGTAAAAACACTCATTGTTAATACTGTACTGTATTTTGATTAAACAAAAACCTAATGAAAATTATCAAACTCAAAATCGCGATATTTCCTACTTTACGTAAATGGATGGACTACTTTTCTTCCCTCTTATACCTAGTGAAGTGATTTGTTTGTATTTTACGCCAGTACCATCGAACTCCAGTCGTGGAAGGAGGTAGCAAACTGTTTTTCCGGGTCTCAATCATTAATCCAAAGGTATAGCCAGGTTAATATTAAAAACGTTAGTAAAAATAAAATGATGTCCCTGTATATGGATCATGTGTGGAGTCTAAGAGGAAGGCGGAGCATAGAAAATATTGCAAATATTTTTTGCCTATTTTATTGAAATAAAATAATCGTCTCGTTTGAAAATAATGACCAATTAACTTAAAATAATGTAGTTTAATGAGAGCGTAAAGCCGAATTTGTGTTGGTGAAATGCATAGTCACTCTAAGTGTCAATTAAAGTTACTTAAACTGACAATTAAAATTAAATATGTTTGGAGAAATCGTCCCTCAAGTAGCATAACATTAATTATGTTTCTTTGAAAAATGTTCCAGGGTTATCCTTAACGGAATATAAACACTGTGACCAGAGAGTTGAAGACAGAGTAGTTTGATTCAGAGGAATAATAAACAGGAATTTGTGGACAAGAATGCGCCGCGAAATAGACGAGTTGCGTGTAGAGGATAATTGAAGATGACGATCAGGTGTACTTACCAATCTTATAGTCTTGAGTGAGTGTCCTCGCTACCAAAGGGATAGGGGGATACATCCTCATAGATTCCTTGAGAACCATTTCCAGGTACTGCATCTGCTGTAAGTCTTCGTACGTCGCAGGACGATTGGAATCACCGAATATCTGTTGCAGCTCCTGCACCACCCGATCCTGGAATACACCTACTTTCAAATTTTCCTCATAGTGTAGAAACAATATTAGCCTACTTATAACTTACAAATGGATATCAGAGAACCAGGAGGTTCATTGTCGCTCTCACTTAAGCCCGCCATCGGTCCAGATTAATCCAGTCACTACCATCATATCCCACCTCAGTCCAATCCATTATAATATTATCCTCCCATCTACGTCTCGGCCTTCCCAAAGACCTTTTTCCCTCAGGTCGTCCAACTAATCTATATGCATTTCTGGATTCACTCGTACGTGCTACATGTCCTGACCATACTGTCGCAACAATAGCTGTTTAGGTTTATATATAATTTATGCGAACAAGAAAGTTGGGCGCTGAGTACGAAAGATATAGCAGTAGAAGTGTTGGTAATGGTATTGGTAGTAGTAGTAATATTAGCAGTAGTAGTGTTGGTAGTGGTATTGGTAGTAGTAGTAGTAATAGTAGCAGTAGTAGTGTTGGTATTGGTATTGGTAGTAGTAGTAGTAATAGTAGCAGTAGTAGTGTTGGTAGTGGTATTGGTAGTAGTTGTAGTAATAGTAGCAGTAGTAGTTTTGGTAGTGGTATTGGTAGTAGTAGCAGTAGAAGTGTTGGTAGTGGTGTCGTTAGTATTAGTACTAGTAGTAGTAGCAGTAGTATTGTTGGTAGTGGAATTGGTAGTAGTAGTAGTAGGGTTGGTAGTTGTATAGGTAGAAGTAGTACTAGCAGTAGTAGCCATATTTTTGTTAGTGTTACTGGTACCAGTAGTTAGTTACAGCAATAGAAATAGTAGTTTTATTAGTATCGGTAGTTGTAGAAGCATTAGTAGTAATATCAGTAATATTAGCAATAGTAGTATTTTAGTAACAATAGTAGAGAGGAAAAGACCTTTGGGGAAGCCGAGACGTAGATGGGAGGATAATATTAAAATGGATTTGAGGGAGGTGGGATATGATGGTAGAGACTGGATTAATCTTGCTCAGGATAGCGACCAATGGCGGGCTTATGTGAGGGCGGCAATGAACCTCCGGGTTCCTTAAAATCCAGTAAGTAGTAAGTAAGTAAGTAAGTAGTTCTAATGTAAATAGTAATTGTACCAGTAATAATGTTTCTCGTGATACTGATAGCAATACGATCAGTAATAGCAGTAGGAGCGGTACCAATGTGTTAGTTGGGAGACCGGAGGGAAAAAGACCTTTGTGGAGGCCGAGACGTAGATTGGAGGATAATATTAAAATGTATTTGAGGGAG
Organism: Periplaneta americana; assembly: GCF_040183065.1. Lineage (NCBI taxonomy): Eukaryota > Metazoa > Arthropoda > Insecta > Blattodea > Blattidae > Periplaneta > Periplaneta americana. The sequence goes on along the minus strand of NC_091118.1, from coordinate 11,071,894 downwards.
GTGGGATATGATGGTAGATACTGGATTAATCTTGCTCAGGACAGGGACCGATGGTGGGCTTACGTGAGAGAGGCAATGAACCTCCGGGTTCCTTAAAAGCCATTTGTAAGTAAGTAAGTGGTATAATAAGGATTGATGGAAATGTTGCACATCTCTTTGGTGCTGAAAAAGTCATTATGCTTTCTTGTTTATGTAACACAATCTGGTCATGGTAACACCAAAGCAGAAGTTTCGCTTCACGTTAACAACTTTTATGGTCGTGAAAGCTTTGTCAAATGATCTTATAGCATGAGAGAGATTTCCAGCTTCCGGCATTGGTGTGAATGTACCACAATGCACTGCATGGTACTGACTAGAGTCCTGCAATGTTCAAACGTGAGAGAGGCAACCAAGACATTACAAAATTCTTCTAATTTCATAAGAAAAACTATTAGTAAGGTATGTGCTAAAATTCTACAGGACTTTAACAATGAACAGGCGGGACTGAAGGATAGCGAATATTTTTAAAACAAGATGGAACAAACACGACAGGCCTCCTCCTGCAGAGCGAACATTGGCGAATATCGAACTTCGCCATACTCGACAAACTTGAACCGAACATTACGCCTGTAATGCACAACGCTAGTACTGACCTGGATGTGTGGATGTCTGGACAACAGCCAAGCTGTGAAGGCCAGAGCAGTGGCAGTAGTATCCGACCCCTGAAATACAGATAAGAAGCTTTAACTGTAACAGTCAACGAACGGTCTTTCTTAACCCCCAAAGGGGGTGAAGAAATGATAGTGTGGTGACTGGAAATTTGAAGTCAGTATCATTTACATCATGTGCCTCCTGGCCATTCTTATTGTCTAAGTATATGCTTTCTTAGTATTATTGCAGGTTATGTCACCATAAATCTCAATTTCACCGATACATTTACTGTTCTTCTTGAAAGTTTTCACTGATATCAATACTTTCATTAATTTTTATTATGAAGTTGCTCAGTAGCTTATACTAAATTTTTGAAGCGGACTTTTCAAAGCATCCTGATATTAACAAGCAATAAGTAAGGTACAATTGTACGATGAACTGAAGCTCCTGTTGTTACTTACCCCTACTATTACAGTATTGAGTTCTTCATATATATATTGCTCAGTGCAAAGGTTCTTTTCTTTCTTCTCCTGAAGCAATTTGAGAATTACGGGCGACATGTTGGGGGCTGAGAACAGAGCAGAGATAAGCTATGTTACTACGAGAACCACAACACTGTTCAGGGAATTTTGGGCAAACACAAATACACGTTAAACAACAACAACAACAATACTAATAATAATAATAATAATAATAATAATAATAATAATAATAATAATAATAATAATAATAATAATAGTAATAATAATCGTGCATTCCGCAAAGCGAGACCTAGATAGAAAGTCCCAGAACAGTCAAGCCAGCAGGGCAGATCTAGCCTTCAAACGAGGTCCAGCAGTGTCGTAGAATCTCAGAACACCATGCACGTGCACACAAATACAGAGTGTCCATTTCAAAACTTCCCAATGAAAATAACTTTAAAATTTAAATTGAATTTAATTAAACGAAGAATACCTCAATTTAGATATTGAGGTTGAAGTTCGAAACCAGTCTTAATTGCATATTAAGTTTCACCCTCTCACCTCCAGCCACCCCCACTTTGAAATTTTAAATGTCACCCCTATCTTGTGATGCTTAACTTTGTTTAATAGTTAATACATCTCATACATTAATTTGTTTTCGCATCTTTTGTTTTCTATCGTCGCCTGGCAACGTGTATTGTTATTGTCACTAGATTGTAGGATGAAAACACAGTTCATTTTGTATAACTTTCTAAATTTAATCAGTAAGGATGGTTTCTGTTCTCTCTTGAGGAGTACACATTATAAAATAATTTAATAGACTAACATAACTATTACATAAAATGCTTAATATTCTTTGTAGCTTTATTCTCTTCAGCTCTAATAAAGAATAACAACAATCCAGGTTGCCAGGCGACGCAGAAAAGAAAATGAATGAGATGTATAAACAATTGAATAGACCAGACGTCTTCAAAAGCGTACTCGCGAGTAAGCCCCTGAACGGAACCGAAGCCAGTACGTAATGATCGCGCTCCGCCTCACCCATCCCCACCTGTACTGTACTCAATGTTTATGCGCAAACGAAGAGCAGTGGCGGACTGCCATTATCATTGTGTTGGTCGGAGTGTTCCACCGTTTCACAATGTCTTCTAATCATGGACGTAGTACATTCAAGGATGAAAGGGAAGAGAAATTTTTTGTCAGTGGGGAGAATGTGAAATGCTTAATTTGTTCGAAAATTCTTAATGATGTGTTAAAATTCAACATGCGACGACAATACTCGACTCTTCACAAAGAATATCATACAATTACAGGCATGTTGGACATATGAAAATAATTTATTTTGGGGCGTCTGTATAACTGTAGGTTATACATAATAATCAGTATATTACAATACTTTTGCACTCAGTTCCGCATGACAACTTATAGTTTTTCGTTTAATTTAAGGTGAAATGCTTAGGCCTACAAATATTTTGATAAATGTAAAACAAGAAAATACAAACACAAATTATACACGTGTTCTCAGTCTTAAACAAAAAAAAAAAGCTTCTTGCTAGCTATGTTCTAGCTTGGAATATTGGAAAATCAATGAAGCCCTTTACAGAAGCATCATTTATAAAATCGTGCATACAGAACGCTGCTAAAATACTGTGTCCAGAACAAAGTCAAAGTTTAAGAAAATTAAATTGTTTCTAATTACAGTTCAGAGAAGGAATTTCAAGATTGTAAATGTAATTGAATCTGAAGTCGAAACCACAATTAACCAGTTTGCAGCTTACTCACTTGCATTGGACGAAAGCACAGATAGAAATGACAAAGCTCACCTAGCCATTTTCATCCGAGGAGTTAATGAACATTTTACTGCGTCTGAATGTCTTCTAGATTTAATTACAAAATACAACTGGAGAAGATCTTTTCCAGGCACTGAAAGGCACCATAGAACGAAGAGGTTGAATTTGCAATGGCTTGTGTCAATAGCAACAAACGGGGCTCCAGCTTCATAGTATGTCAAAATAATATACAAACGTATGATATTTCTTATTCTTTTGATGCTATTACTTGTAAACACAAGCAGACCGTTGCCGCGATCCCCCACTGACCGCTCCCATCTGTTGAGGTACGAGTCTCTCCCCCTTCTCTAGCCTTACAGCACACTGTGTTCGGCGGGCAGCATCGAGAGCACGAATGACGATACGCTTTTTGGAGACCTCTGGAATAGACTTTCAAAGTATCACGAGATAGGGATGCCATTTGAAATTTAAAATTGGGGGTGGCTGGGGATGAGGGAGTGAAACCTAATATCCAATTGAGACTGTTTTAAACTTCCCCCTCAACATTTAAATTGACGTGTTTCTTGTTTAATCATATTGAATTTAAGTTTTATATACAGTCCCTGGCCAAAATGTTAGATGCATCTTCATTTTTCATAATTCATTCATCTCAGAAAACAGATTTTAATAATATTCATATATCATTGCTATTGTTAAGGAACACTTGCAGCAGCTGTTGTGCACAGCAATTAATTAATTTAATACTTACAATAACATGAACATTATGTTTCAAAATAAAGGTACGTCTAATAATTTTGCCAGGGATTGTATATCTGAGGTCCGTGCGTCCTCATTGAATAATCAAGACTATGATTTAGTCAACATGTAGGTATCTATTATTTGAGAAAAATTCGTTCGGGCACCGGGAATCGAACCCAGGACCTGTCAGCTTTGCGCGCCGAGCGCTCTTTCCGGCTGAGCTAAACCAGGACCCGATTTACGACGCCGGCCGAACTCTCCGGCCAAATATAAACGATACTTGGGAGGAAATTAAACGCAGAATAAATATGGGAAACGCCTGTTATTATTCGGCTGAGAAGCTTTTGTCATCCAGTCTGCTGTCAAAACATCTGAAAGTTAGAATTTATAAAACAGTTATATTACCGGTTGTTCTGTATGGCTGTGAAACTTTGACTCTCACTTTGAGAGAGGAACATAGGTTAAGGGTGTTTGAGAATAAGGTGCTTAGGGAAATATTTGGGGTTAAGAGAGATGAAGTTACAGGAGAATGGAGAAAGTTACACAACGCAGAACTGCACGCATTGTAGTCTTCATCTGACATAATAATTAGGAACATTAAATCCAGACGTTTGAGATGGGCAGGGCATGTAGCACTATGGGCGAAACCAGAAATGCATATAGAGTATTAGTTGGGAGGACGAAGGGAAAAAGACCTTTGGGAAGGGCGAGACGTAGATAGGAGGATAATAAAAAAATGGATTTAAGGGAGGTGGGATATGATGATAGATACTGGATTATTCTGCTCAGGATAGGGACTGATGACGGGCTTATGTGAGGGCGGCAATGAATCTCCGGGTTCCTTAAAAGTCAGTAAGTAAGTAATCAATATACAGTTCGTAATAATGAACTGACCCGAAACTATGTCTGTTCCATAATTCTGAATATGAATTTTGTTTAAATGTCGTTTAATGTTGAAATGACGAGTAGAAATAAATTGCATGGGACACAGTAAACAAACAATTCTTTCGTCTTCAACAACAAAATAATTATATTACTATTTCCTTTGGAAGTAGTATTTCTTCACGGGTTTAGATTTTGCCATGTTCCAGTTCTCTTTAAACTGCAGTACGCGTATTGTGTACCTGCCGCCGCCAGGATGAATGTTGATATAGCTGAGCGCAACTAGAACGCCATGACCACACTGGTAGAAAAGGTGGGTGGGGTAGAAGGTGGTAAGAAGGCTGTCGCTCTCAGGAGCTACAGTTCTGCAGGTTTGATCTAGAGATTTTCCCGAAATATCAAATGAGACAAATATTATTTCTGTAGGAAACGCTTCTATATGGACGGGTTTTAACTTAGACTGTAACTATATATTATTTTAATGTACCGAAGTACATATGATATTTCCATGCAGATATTCTGCGTCATCATACGATAAAAGAGTAATGGAACGGAGAAAAATTCTCTCCGGCGCCGGGATTTGAACCCGGGTTTTCAGCTCTACGTGCTGATGCTTTATCCACTAAGCCACACCGGATCCACACCCCGGCGCCGGACAGAATCGTCTCAGTTTAAGTTCCAACTCTTGGGTTCCCTCTAGTGGCCACCCTCTGCAGTACGTCATAGATGTCTATGAACGCAGGACCGAAGTCCACACATGTGCTGAGGTGCACTCGATATGAGTGACTAGTTGGCCGGGATCCGACGGAATAAGCGCCGTCTTAAATCACGAAGTGATTTACGCATATCATATATATTATTTTAATGTACCGAAGTACATATGATATTTTCATGCAGATATTCTGCGTCATCATACGATGAAAGAGTAATGGAACGGAGAAAAATTCTCTCCGTCGCCGGGATTTGAACCCGGGTTTTCAGCTCTACGTGCTGATGCTTTATCCACTAAGCCACACCGGATACAACTCCGACGCCGGTTAGAATCGTCTCAGATTAAGCTCCAACTCTTGGGTTCCCTCTAGTGGCCGCCCTCTGCACTACGTCATAGATGTCTATGAACGCAGGACCGAAGTCCACACATGTGCTGAGGTGCACTCGGTATGAGTGACTAGTTGGCCGGGATCCGACGGAATAAGCGCCGTCTTAAATCACGAAGTGATTTACGCATATCATATATATTATTTTAATGTACCGAAGTACATATGATATTTCCATGCAGATATTCTGCGTCATCATACGATGAAAGAGTAATGGAACGGAGAAAAATTCTCTCCGTCGCCGGGATTTGAACCCGGGTTTTCAGCTCTACGTGCTGATGCTTTATCCACTAAGCCACACCGGATACAACTCCGACGCCGGTTAGAATCGTCTCAGATTAAGCTCCAACTCTTGGGTTCCCTCTAGTGGCCGCCCTCTGCACTACGTCATAGATGTCTATGAACGCAGGACCGAAGTCCACACATGTGCTGAGGTGCACTCGGTATGAGTGACTAGTTGGCCGGGATCCGACGGAATAAGCGCCGTCTTAAATCACGAAGTGATTTACGCATATCATATATATTATTTTAATGTACCGAAGTACATATGATATTTCCATACAGATATTCTGCGTCATCATACGATGAAAGAGTAATGGAACGGAGAAAAATTCTCTCCGGCGCCGGGATTTGAACCCGGGTTTTCAGCTCTACATGTTGATGCTTTATCCACTAAGCCACACCGGATACAACTCCGACGCCGGTTAGAATCGTCTCAGATAGACATCTATGACGTAGTGTAGAGGGCGGCCACTAGAGGGAACCCAAGAGTTGGAGCTTAATCTGAGACGATTCTAACCGGCGTCGGAGTTGTATCCGGTGTGGCTTAGTGGATAAAGCATCAGCACGTAGAGCTGAAAACCCGGGTTCAAATCCCGGCGCCGGAGAGAATTTTTCTCCTTTCCATTACTCTTTCATCGTTAGACTGTAACTCCCACATGTCCTGTCGAACATCCCGCACTTCCAAATTGCATTTTCGTCACTCCAAGCTTCGCGCACACAGGTTTGCTACGATTTAGTTCAATGCCAGAAAACGGGTGGGTCGCACATCACGCTTTTTGAAGCGACGCCTGTTTTGACGTACGCAATGTAAACATCACGTGCTTACCTTTCTTCAAAATATGAAACAGATACGTATTGTAACATCAGTTTGAACTGTGAAATTGCAAAGAGAACTCACAGTACAGTACTTGAAAACAAACCAGTTACAGTGATTTTCTTTGCAGTTCTTGCGCTGAAGCCAAGAAATCCGACCATTTCAGGGACAGGCACATATCGCACACATCACATCGTTGTTGAGTTCTTGACATTTAGCTCCAATTACTACGCGCTATTGATCAAAAGCAGCCGTTGCGAAAATGAGACTCACGAGCACATTTTGGCTCGCAGTGATAGCTGTGAATTTCTCTTACTTCCTGCTCTCTCCAACCCCCACCCTCTCACTCACTGGAATCAAACTCCGTTCCATTTGCTTATTTGTCTCTGACCTGCGAGTGGCGTATCGTCCAATGTCTCTCTCGAAACCATGTACCTCTACAAAAACGAAAGTTTCAAGGAGGATGGGAGGACGCATTTTTTTTTTTTTTTTTTTTTTTTGCTGCCAATATGATGAGAATATTAAATGTAAGATTTGTTCACAAGTATTACGAGGAAACGGTTGTATAACATAAAACAGCATTATACTACTGTTATTCATGAAACATTTAAAGGTGAAGTATTATTATTTATTATTATTATTATTATTATTATTATTATTATTATTATCTCTGTACGTCGATCCTTTTTCAGCAGATATACGAATAATGCCGTTAGATCGTCAATTTAAACTCACAGATTTACTATGTGATGTCAAATGAAAGCTAGATGTAAGGACTTGACAAATGTTGAACTTTTGAAATCTTTACCAAAAAATAAATATCAGAAGCTTCGTTCTTTCGCTTGCTCTGTTGAAGCCATGTTCGCTACAACTTACGTTTGTGAAAAAGTATTTTCAGCAATGAAAATACTAAAAACCAAATTTAGATCACGACTGACAGACAAATACCTTCGTGATCAACTACGATTGGCAGTAAGTGACATAATTCCTGATTTCGAAACTCTGTCGCAGAGACATTCTGAAGACAATTAATAGGTTGTGATAATGTGCCCTATGTTTTTTTTCCCCCCTTTCTTCGTTACGCGTACTAAACATTAGTTTGTAACCTTATAATGTATAAAATTATATTTAAGTGCTTCACATAAGGAAAATTAAATCCGTTAATAAATCAGACAGTTGCTTCACTTCCCCTTCAGGTGTCCGCCTCCCTCCATAGGTGCTCTGCACGTTGCAGGTTACACAGTGGCTCGGCGCACGATTACATTTTCGCCACGGCTGATCAAAAGCAACTATTACTCCATTTGACGTCTGTGCATTGCCTCTAATATCTTCATACTAATAATCATACCGGTATTATGACGGTTCATATCTCGAATTTCATATGAATAATATCCCTTATCACACCTCGGTTTTCGAAGACGTATCTAGTAACTTAGTCACCCTGTATGTGCATGTCCCTTCCTTACGTTGCATTGTATTTTTCAGATACATTATTTGTAACCTAGATGTTGATACAGCGTCGTAAAATAACCCAATAAAATAAAAATAAAAATACATTATTTGCAGTGACTTCACAATAATTTTTATGATCTGTATTATTCTCAATATATTTGCTCACACTATTGTACAGTTGGTTATATTGGATTGCATGAATTGTTACCTTGTGTCAGCTAAAGATGACACTAAAAGACTAGCGAACAACAAAAATGCTAAGCTTTGTGCCAAGAGTACATTACTGAAACTATCGCCAAGTTCAGTAAAACTTTGAATATACATATTGATTACACAACTTTTAACACTGTATCACTTCGGAATATGTACAGGGACATCATTATGTTTTTACTAACATTTTTAATATTAACTTGGCTATACCTCTGGATCAACGCCGTTTGCTACCCCTTCCACGACTGAAGTTCGATGATACTGGCGTAATATACAAACAAATCACATTACTAGGTATAGGAGGGAAGAAAAGTAGTTAATTCATTTACGTTAACTAGGAAATATCGCGCTTTTGACTTTGATAATTTTCATTAAGTTTTTGTTTAATCAAAATACAGTACTGTATTAACAATGAGTGTTTTTACTCACGAACTGAGCTGTCCATGTGGACGTATTCATTATGCAGTGTATATTATACTGTCTACACCACATTAGCGTACAATATAGAGAATGAAGTTAAATTGAAAAATAACCATAATATGGATATTTAAACACATTTTTTTTAAAATGGTGACCGTTCATTTCGACACAGGCTTCAGTTCTAATGTGCATATTATCGCACTATAGATTATTGTACCTAATCCCAATTACCAGTTTCGTCCTTCGTACTAGTAACTCATGTTGAAATAATTCTGTACCTACTCTATAAAAGAGTACCTTACGTACTGTAAATTCAATCTTCACATCTGCCCGAAAAGATAAAATTATTCAGACATACTATCTACTGTCCGTCCGAGTGGTTATGTCGTAGGATCGTAGAAAGGAGGGAAATCACGTGACAGTTAATTACTTAACGAGGGCCTTTTATTTAAGTTATTTGAAACAGTTGTATAATATTACGTAGACGTCTAATTATTAACAGAAATTAATGTTCTCAGAAAAGATCTAAGACAGCCTAACCTCTAGCTGGCGAATAAAAGCTGGTGGGGGGAAACCGGGATACGACGTAGGCAAATGGACGACAGTACCTGTGCGAAAATGATTCAATATTTAAAGCTTTTTCGTCACTGGAAAACGCGAACATATTTTTGGAACGAACTGTTTACTATAACTGTAAGCTTATATGCGGTCTCGGATCTGTGTGCAAGACGGTTGAACTTCATTAGTAGAAGGGGTGGAAGTGAAGTACATTCAAAAACTCAGATACAATAAAAATTGAAGTGAAAATAAAATGATGTCACTGTATGATAAGACTTTCTTGTGTTAAATTCTAACGTACGTTGTTTACATGTTTCGACCTTTTATGAGTCATCCTCAGAACACAACACAAACAAGCTGCATTCCGAACAATGGTACACAGACTACTCAACATGTCAATGAACCAACAGGATTACAAAGAAGAGCTAAACAAAATCAAATACATAGCACAAGAAAACGGATACAACCCTAATATAATAGATAACATAATACGTAAGACGAAACATAATCACAAAAATCATAAGAATACAACACGAACACAAGAATACAAAAAATACATCACATTAACATACGAAAACAAAAACACACACACAAAATTGCAACCTCATTCAAGAAATTAAATTACAACATCGCATACAGAACAAATAACACTCTACAAAAACATCGCAACACACAAACAACACAAACAAACAAATACAACCACACTGGCGTATACAAACTCAAATGTAACACCTGCAACTTCTACATAGAACAGACAGGCAGATCATTTCAAACACGTTACAAAGAACACATCACAGCCATAACAAAATTACAAAACACCTCCACATATGCAGTACACATCGCAAATGCTAACCACACCTACAGAAACATCAACACAGACATGGAAATACTGCACATCCAACCAAAAAGCCAGAAACTAAACACACTAGAACAATATGAAATATACAGACACACGAAAACACACCCCAACGAAATTCTCAACACACAACTCAATTTCAGAACACACACTATCTTTCATTCTACATTATACCACACGAACACACCCTCACAGGAAACAAAACAAGAGGCGCGAAGACCAACAACGACTACCTCTGAGGATAACCCATAAATGGTCGAAACATGTAAACAAATTACGTTAGAATTTAACACAAGAAAGTCTTATCATATATATTCCGAAAACTTTGAACTTTTAAGATATGTTTATGTATAAAACAAGATTTTCCTTACCTTCATCTCTGTCTTTGGTTTTGTCACTGATTATTACGTTCATGTTTTTCCACCCCCTTTCTACATACTTGGCTTCCTTCCTTCCATCCTTCGAATTCCAGTACAAGAAGTCATACTCAAACCATGGGCGCATTATTCTGTAAACTATGCTGTCTTTTTCACTTAAAAAATAAAACATTGCAATGTAAACTTTACACAGTCTGAGTATACATTTGAGGAAGGTAATAGGAAATTACTGGTGTGAAAGAAAACTGTGTGACACATTTTAGACAACAATTTATGTCTTAGCAGGGCAGGGAATTTGGCACCAAAACTGTTAAATTGTGAGCATAGGTTCTATGGCATATTATGACGATTTATTCAGAATGGAAATAAATACAGCAAATATAATTTTTAAAGTCATGTGGCATTTATTCAGAATGTATACCATTTGGGAAGAAGTATAAATTTGAAGCTTTTGTAAAAATATTTTTTGACATTTTCTTCAGCATGGAGAGCACTTGGGAAGAAATACAATTTTCGAAAGAAGATGACAAATTTTGGGCATTTCATTAGCATGAATGTCTTTTGGAGATTAATACATGATATCTGGAAGAAAAACAGTTTTCGAAATGAAATACTTTAGACATATCATTAGAATCGATAGGATATACATTGAAATCTTTTATGTCAAACATTTTTTCAAGCTGTAAATATCGATAATAATGTCGGTTTTTCTGTCACGCCCGATTATGAAAGGAATGGTAATTGAAATTATTTTAACCACATCTAGGTCAGAAAGCATGGGTAGACATAACGGCTCGGTTAGAAAAGCCAACGTACTATGGTAGGAACGATCATGATTTTAAAATCAAATGTAGGAAACAGAAAACGGATGTAGGTAAATTCTCATTTTTAAATAGAACTATAAATGATTGGAATGACCTACCTGCAGCGGTCTTTGAGGGCTGTCCTTCCTTAAGGAGATTCAAGAATAACTTAAAAAGTTGTGTATAAAGTGCAAATTAAAATTAAGGTGACATTCAACATTTAAATCTTTTAAGGTGACATGTATTTATCTAGCCTGACGAGTTTACTTCCTTGGTTTGAATTGTAAGTTATTTAAAAATAGCGTGTAAGAGGGCCTTAGACTAGAAATGTTTAGTTTAAATGTAGTTCTGTTTATAAGTATGCATAAGGTTGTAATTATTTGACTTATGTGAACTGTTATATCAGTGAAGCGAGGTGAGTCAGTGAAGTTATGGTTTTACAGTGCAGTGAACAGTTCCAATCAGTGATAATTTATAGCGTCAGTGAAATGTGTTCTAAAGTGTCAGTGAAATGTGTTACAGAGTGTCAGTGAAATGTGTGCTGAAGTGTCAGTGAAATGTGTGCTAAAGTGTCAGTGAAATGTGTGCTAAAGTGTCAGTGAAATGTATGCTAAAGTGTCAGTGAAATGTGTGCTAAAGTGTCAGTGAAATGTGTGCTAAAGTGTCAGTGAAATGTATGCTAAAGTGTCAGTGAAATGTGTGCTAAAGTGTCAGTGAAATGTGTGCTAAAGTGTCAGTGAAATGTATGCTAATGTGTCAGTGAAATGTGTGCTAAAGTGTCAGTGAAATGTATGCTAAAGTGTCAGTGAAATGTGTGCTAAAGTGTCAGTGAAATGTATGCTAAAGTGTCAGTGAAATGTGTGCTAAAGTGTCAGTGAAATGTATGCTAAAGTGTCAGTGAAATGTGTGCTAAAGTGTCAGTGAAATGTGTGCTAAAGTGTCAGTGAAATGTGTGCTAAAGTGTCAGTGAAATGTATGCTAAAGTGTCAGTGAAATGTGTGCTAAAGTGTCAGTGAAATGTGTGCTAAAGTGTCAGTGAAATGTATGCTAAAGTGTCAGTGAAATGTGTGCTAAAGTGTCAGTGAAATGTGTGCTAAAGTGTAAGTGAAATGTATGCTAAAGTGTCAGTGAAATGTGTGCTAAAGTGTCAGTGAAATGTATGCTAAAGTGTCAGTGAAATGTGTGCTAAAGTGTCAGTAAAATGTATGCTAAAGTGTCAGTGAAATGTATGCTAAAGTGTCAGTGAAATGTGTGCTAAAGTGTCAGTGAAATGTATGCTAAAGTGTCAGTGAAATGTGTGCTAAAGTGTCAGTGAAATGTGTGCTAAAGTGTCAGTGAAATGTGTGCTAAAGTGTCAGTGAAATGTATGCTAAAGTGTCAGTGAAATGTGTGCTAAAGTGTCAGTGAAATGTGTGCTAAAGTGTCAGTGAAATGTGTGCTAAAGTGTCAGTGAAATGTATGCTAAAGTGTCAGTGAAATGTGTGCTAAAGTGTCAGTGAAATGTGTGCTAAAGTGTCAGTGAAATGCGTCATAGTGCCACTACAGGGAATGAGATGAGAGTAAAGTCATAGACTATTGAAACTTATGTAGGGCCTATACATAATTATGTAGGTTGTAATGTAAAATTAGGTATTTTATTTATGTTTTATTATTATTGTGTTAAATTGTATTGTGTATTCTTATTGTATTGTGTATAAAATTGTATATGTGTTTTAAATTGTATTGTGTATTGTAAATTTTTATTGTGTATTGCTTATCATTTTTTTTTGTGTATTGTTTATATTGTATATACCACTGCCACCGGGTGCTTGCCCACTTGCAGTGTAAATACATACATACATACATACATACATACATACATACATACATACATACATACATACATACATACATAAAACAATTTTGCAGTTGCTAATAAAATAAAAAAAAATGAAATATATTCTTACCTTGTTAATACATCCATTGCTTCCAAAGTTGCAGATTCCTCAGGTTCCTTACCCATAGTTATGGCTGCAAAAATGTAGTAAAATTTGTTTTACTGTTTCGTCCATATTAGATTTTCATTTTACATTCGGCATAGACGGTTTTTCGAAATTAATCTATACTAATAATAAATCTCTAGCCAAAATTTTTCTGGTAATTTTCGATTTTCCAAAAATAATTGGTGTTAACATGTATAATTAACCATCCTGAAACCGAAAATCGCTTTTTTGACATTTTGTTTATATGTCTGTCTGTCTGTCTGGATGTTTGTTACCTTTTCACGTGATAATGTCTGAACCGATTTACATGAAAATTGGAATATAAATTAAGTTGGTTGTAACTTAGATTTTAGTCTATATGGTATTCAAAATACTTTATTTAAAAGGGTGGTTATAAGGAGGCCCGAATTAAATAAATCGAAATATCTCGCTTATTAATTTTCGTGAAAAATGTTACATAACAAAAGTTTCTTTAAAAATAATTTGCGATAAGTTTTATTCCTTGAAAAATTTTGATAGGACTGATATTTAATGAGATAAATGAGTTTTAAAATTACAATAACAACGCCATCTAAGGCGCTGTATTGAAATAACAACAAATGACTTCGTCTGTAAGGGGCCTTGGACAACAACAATCGAAAGCTATTAAACATAGCCTAAGAGAATATTTATGTGTTTGTATGAAGTAATATCGGAAGCTAATTAATTGTTTAATTATTGGAAAGCGTACTTTCTCTAGATGGACATAATTCTACAATGTTATTACAGTAACTTCTGAAACATATAGCAAGTAATATAAAGTATACACATTAAAACTAAATGGTATGTCAATCTTCATTAAACTATGGTTGCATGTAATAACAATTAAGAAACATGTTAAAGGAATTGTCATTGCACCAAATGATTGCTCTCTGGACCAAAATAACCGCATTTTAATTCTTTAAATACAATTTAAAATAAGTAACATATTAAACGATTTATCCTTCTATGAAACACGAATGTTCCCTGGATCAAACGTCCTATTTTAATTATGTAATTACTTTATATTTATTTCTAACAGGTGCAGCGGAGCGCACGGGTACGGCTAGTACAAAATATAGTAACACTATCGAATAAAAGTATTGAAAATATCGATATCTCGAGTCCACACCTGTGGAGTAACGGTCAGCGCGTCTGGCTGCGAAACCAGGTGGCCCGGGTTCGAATCCCGGTCGGGGCAAGTTACCTGGTTGAGGTTTTTTCTGGGGTTTTCCCTCAACCCAATACGAACAAATGCTGGGTAACTTTCGGTGCTGGACCCCGGACTCATTTCACCGGCATTATCACCTTCATATCATTCAGACGCTAAATAACCTAGATGTTGATACAGCGTCGTAAAATAACCCAATAAAATAAAAAAATAAATAAAAATCGATCTCTCGGAAGTACGTAATGGAAAGACTCAACTCTTTTTTATTATTTTAATAGATTTTATTAAAAAGAAGACATACTTAGTACAAAGACATAATTTTAAAATAAGGCACAAATCAGATCTCAATCTACTCTGTATTAGTCTCAAATGTTATAGAAAAGAAGTTCAATATTCACGTATTATGATGTTCAATGTCTGATTATCTTAAAGCTCTGAAGGACAAAGAGAATAGGCACAGAACACAATGAACAAAATTTGTCCCTACTCATACAGTGTGCTCAATATTGATATAATGTTTATCCTTGTAAACTGAATGAATATATTTTTGTATTAACCTTTGACATGTTCGATATCTGAAAGCTAGAATGGTGGCGTAAGTTCTGTGGAATACTATACATGAATTGAAAATGGAAAATTGTGGAAAGTTCGTGATTTAATGTAAACATCTCTGCAGTATAAGTCATAAAATGAAAAAGAGAGTGGTGAAAAGTTCGATTTAACATAAGCATCTCTACAGTATTATTTTTATTTTAGTTTGGTTCTAATAATAAAATATTTCAGGGTAATGTGGTTTCGGATAATCCACATCGATTTAACCCGATATGGCTGAGTTCGAAATGTAACGGTTGGGAAGTTATTGATGGGCGAACTTTTAAATTAAAAGAGGTATTATATACGTATTTCTACATTTTAGAACATTTAATTCAATTCAGTTTATTAATCCATTAAACATACAGTGATAGGCTTCGTCACAATACAGAAGGGAGGGAAAATTCATACATTTGAAAATACACACATAATTGAAAACAGTAAAGTTTAACTAGAATGAAAAGGCAAAACACTTTGAAACTCTAAAATTAATTAAAACACTTCACTCTTAATGCAATATTTGTAACTAGATGTGAATAACTTTATTTATTAAAAAAACAATTTCGTATGAATTTATATTAAGAAGTTCATCTACAGAGTAGATAGGATTAATTAAAAGCCAATTATAAAATCTAGCTTTGAAACTATTGGTTGGTAACTTATAGTATTGACTGGGAAGCTTATTATATAATTTCATCCCTATGACAGAAAAATTTGTACTTGTTTTATGTAATCTACAGTATGGGATATTAATTTGTTCACTATTTCTAATTTCATAATCATGTATATTGGCTATTAGCGAGTAATTGTCTATATTTTGTCGAGTGTAAAGAACTAGGTCGACAGTTAATATCTGTGATTGTTTGAAAAGGGGTCGACAATGTTCAAGATAGTTTGATTCTAATGGCTTTCTTTTGAAAAATCAAGACACTCCCAATTTTGCTACCATTTCCCTAGAAAATTAAGGAATACCTAATTATCGACTGAAAGAACGAAAAGTAGGCACATCTTAAATAATTTTGAGAAACGCAAGTCACTAATTTCTTTAATAAATATATAACTGTAGATAATGTTGTGCATATATATTCGATATGTTTTTCCCACGTTACACTGGAGTCTATAAAAAGTCCTAGAAATGTGGTATAGTTGTGTATGTTATTGTTATTGATACATTATTGAAAACGCAGTGTGTAACTATACACGGGAATTGCTTCGCAGTAGTTATAGGGGAGAGTCGGGTAGTATCGGACATCGGGTAGTACCGGACAGTGCGTTTCTTTCATCTACCACCATATGGTAAGACCTGAATGACATGGTTACGTTTCTCTATGCGACATCACAGAAACGTAACCATGTCAATCAGGTACTATCATCGTGTGGTAGAAGAAAGAAACTCACTGTCCGATATTACCCGCTGTCCGATACTACCCGACTCTCCCCTACTCACGAAACCATGTCAATCAGGTACTATCATTGTGTGGTAGATGAAAGAAACTCACTGTCCGATATTACCCGCTGTCCGATACTACCCGACTCTCCCCTACTCACGAAACCATGTCAATCAGGTACTATCATTGTGTGGTAGATGAAAGAAACTCACTGTCCGATATTACCCGCTGTCCGATACTACCCGACTCTCCCCTACTCACGAAACCATGTCAATCAGGTACTATCATTGTGTGGTAGATGAAAGAAACTCACTGTCCGATATTACCCGCTGTCCGATACTACCCGACTCTCCCCTACTCACGAAACCATGTCAATCAGGTACTATCATTGTGTGGTAGATGAAAGAAACTCACTGTCCGATATTACCCGCTGTCCGATACTACCCGACTCTCCCCTACTCACGAAACCATGTCAATCAGGTACTATCATTGTGTGGTAGATGAAAGAAACTCACTGTCCGATATTACCCGCTGTCCGATACTACCCGACTCTCCCCTACTCACGAAACCCCCTGTTTATAGAGAAAAAGTGGCTGCCTTTTAACAACCCAACTGTTCGTAACGACTGTCATTTTATGATAATAGTTGCGTTGTAAGTGCAGAAGAACAAACCAGAGAGCACAGAATGATTAGAATAATATTGCTGTAGCTGTACTCTTTGATCAAAATATAGAGTGATAATCGATCAGGAACAGTTGTACTATCGATACTTAGCACATTAGCTCACACTATCGAACGCAATAGACAATCTCAGTTATTGTTACCTTTAGTAATAAAATAATGACGAAATTATGAGGTAGCTGTGTAACAGTTGCATTGTTACAACTACACCACGTATGTAGCGATTATATTAATCAGGAATTTACATACTGCTTATAAAAGAGCTATTCGCTGTGTAAGCATAAGACAATTGAACGTCTGTATTAGAGTTTTTATTGGTAGGACCGATAAGAATCATTAAGGTGAGAGCTGTATTAATATATTTGATAGGCCTACTTACCTATGCTTACATTCATTGTTAGATGTAACATAATAGGATACATATCAAATTCTTGTCCTCCTACATACTGTGATAGTTTATTAAGAATAAAATGAAGATGTTTGTTGAATATCTGCACATTGGATTTGTATACGGACACGTTAAGGTTTGGTGCAATATACTTTCGATTCTGCAGCCACTTCGCACCTGAAAAGAAGAACAGATTATAAATCCTTCTTCTAACTTACTACAGAAAAATTGATTGGAATTTATAAGCAATTCTCTATTTTTCAACGTAAGTATGTTTTATCTGAATACAGCTCAGTAAGATTCAGAAGATTTTATATATGAGCGGTGTAGAGTTGTCTACAGGGAATATACTCGTAAGTCATGTAAACCTAAGGTTGAAAGAAATGAGTTTCAAGTTAAGTGACAATGGAATATTGCATCCAAAGTCTACGATGTCTATTTTGTGCTTACATATTGAGTCTGGGTTATATGAAGGAATTTACTACTGATTTTGAAGATATTTTAAAATTAAGATACTAAAAAAAATAATGTCATAGTAAGACGTTGCACTTATACCTCTTGTATTCCAAACTATTTTGCAGAATACGTAAGGGTTCAAACTAAATGTAAAAAGAAATGAATGTATAAGTTATAAAATACATTCCAAATTCAAACAAATGCATGTACGTGTATGAAAAAAGTTGAAGTTCTTTAAACGAAGAATGTTCACTTATTTTCCTCACCCAAAATCTTTTCTTCTTCCTCAGGCGCCAAATAGAGAACTGTTTTAAAAAACGATGGCCGAGAACCAAACTGTTTCAAGTCCATTTTACTTTTTTTTTTTTTCAGGAGGGCTATTTTAAACTCCTGACATTACTTTATGTACACGGTGTATATAAAAAAAACCGTTCAAATGTGCCCGCTTTTCCCCTATTTCGCATTGTAAACCTGCCAAGAAACCAACAGATTTTGTGTCGAATACGAAGAAAGATAAATAAATAAACTTACCAGTTTCTGTAACTAATCCTTTGCCGAAAAAAGGCTGCATGTATTTGTAGAAATAAGCTTTGTCCAAAAGGTTCGTGTCAGTGAGTAGAGTCTGAAAAAAAAAAAAAAAAACAACCAGCTGGCATTCACAAATATTTCAGTATTATAGTCAATTAATAAACGTGGGCTTCCGCGACAGGGTTTAACACCACAAATTCAGCGATCTCTGCAAAGAACCACTATTTCTTAGGATCAGTACTTTCCCCTCTTGTGTGCTTGTTCTACATTGTTTTAAATGACGTATCAATTAGCCACGTGTAAGTAAAACGATCTATCGGAATTACGTTTATCCTTTGTTACTTTTAACCATAGTTCCATACATTTAATTACGTTTTTAACCATCGTTTATTTTTTATTTTTTGTTAAGTTTATTTATTTATTTAAGTTTATTAGGAACATTAAATCCAGACGTTTGAGATGGGCAGGGCATGTAGCACTAATGGGCGAATCCAGAAGTGCATATAGAGTGTTAGTTGGGAGGCCGGAGGGAAAAAGACCTTTAGGGAGGCCGAGACGTAAATGGGAAGATAATATTAAAATGGATTTGAGGGAGGTGAGATATGATGGTAGAGACTGGATTAATCTTGCTCAGGATAGGGATCAATGCCGGGCTTGTGTGAGGGCGGCTATGAACCTCCGGGTTCCTTAAAAGCCAGTAAGTAAGTTTATTTATACACGCTTTGATATCTGTGGTCATATCGCTTGTAGGATCTTTGGATATATCTGTAGGCCCTGTCAGTATTGTTGAGTTCCTGTTTCTATTTTGTGTCACAGATGGCGTGGATTCATGTAACTGATTTAGATTAATGTTTATGATATTGGTGACTGAGGCGGTGATGAATCATGGCATGTAAATTTTCAATCCGTCATTTGCCTTTGTGACTGAGGAAAACCATGAAAATCCCCAGTGAGTTAGGCCCGCTACGCGGTTCGAATACGAGTCCCAAACTTTACGTTACCAATTCGCTCGGTCAGTCGTTGTTCTTTCACTTCGCCATTAAGGACTCCATGGGTAATGCGCTCAAACTATGGATTGGCACCATAGGCGGAGATAGAACCGTTTCCTTGGGGGGGTAAAACAAAACCATAGAATTCTGATGTAGGGACATTATTTACCTTCTTGTCTCGTTATAGCTTGACCGTGGTACAGTATATCGGAATATAGATCATTTAATGAAGGTATTTTCAGGGGGCATATTTCTTGCAGTGTTACATCCATATCTGCAATGTTTTGGACCAAGTTGTATTGGACTTGAACTATAATAATAATAATAATAATAATAATAATAATAATAATAATAATAATAATAATAATAATAACAATAATAATTATTATTTATTTATTTAATCTGGCAGAGCTAAGGCCAATAGGCCTTCTCTTCCGCCCAGCCAGACTCTAATTCTAATTGAATACCTTTGCTTACATAGTTATTACATTAATATCTAGATCATAAAACAACATGAAAGTAAATAATGAAAATTGGATAACTAATGTTAGTGTGACAATAATAAACATTGGTAAGAAATAGTAATAATAATAATAATAATAATAATAATAATAATAATAATAATAATAATAATAATAATAATTTATTTATTTAATCTGGCAGAGCTAAGGCCAGTAGGCCTTCTCTTCCGCCCAGCCAGACTCTAATTCTAATTAAATACATTTGCTTACATAGTTATTACATTAATATCTACATAGATCATAAAACAACATGAAAGTAAATAATGAAAATTGGATAACTAATGTTAGTGTGACAATAATAAACACTGGTAAGAAATAGTTATTACTGTAATAGGGTATAACTTAAAACAATATCCCTCTTTTTTTCTGTCATACACAAACACATGTATACACACTACGTAACAGTGCTAACAGAAACTTTATCTAAAGTTTACCTTCCTGAGGATAACATCTGAAATGTAAATTCTAATTATTTTACTTAATCTGTGGTCTTTAAGTTTACACATTATACCGGGATCACTTTCCTTTTTTCTGCATTGTTGTGCAGTAATCGCCCCGCTCTCATCGTTAACATGTCGGCATCACACAATAACGTGCGGTGCCTTTAAAACATAATTTTGCCGACCGATTGTTGCTCTACACGTTTCACTCTAAGCGTCGCGTTGTCACGTCTACTTCCTCGATAAGAATAAGCACTAGTTTGTTCTATTAGGGAGTGAAACCATTCCGGAAGTTAACAAATGTAAATACCTAGGGATAACATTTAGCAGTGATCTTGGCTGGAGGGAACACATTACTGACACAGCAGGAAAGGCATGGAGGGCATTACACTTTGTGATGAGGGTACTAAGGAAAGACTCTGATAAATCCAAAGAGATTGCATATAAATCACTAGTTCGTCCAGTAATGGAATATTGTGCTGCATGTTGGGATCCTTACAGATTAGAACATATTAAGACACTGGAAAAGATTCAAAAACGGGCTCTCAAGTCTTGTCGTAATAATTCACCATTAAAATGGGACACACTCACGGACCGGAGAACGCGAATTCGATTATGCGCACTGTTCAAAACATACAGAGGTGAGCCTGCCTGGAGAGAAATAAAAAATAGGTTGCAGCCGCCAAATTACTCTTCAAGGAACGACCACTCATATAAATTGAGGGAAAGAAGACAGAGGACAGACACTGGAAAGTTTTCTTTTCTCAATCGTACTATCAGGGACTGGAATGCTTTACCTGCAGACTTACTAAAGGCTTTACCAATAACCAAAAATGTATTTAAAAATAGGCTTAAGGACTTTACTAATAGACGGTAGTATATTATACACAGTAGTTAAAGGGTGTAATTGATATCTTGTTATTTGAAGTGTTCTATCAGTGAGGAAGTGTGTTGTGTCAGTGAAGTCTATTGTGTAAGTGAAGTGTGTTGGTGTCAGTGAAGTGGCTGTGCAAAGTATTCGAACAGTGAAATGGCTAGAAGTGTTATTGAAATCAGGTAGATTCAGTGCAGTGAGTGAGTTGACAGCGAAATAAGTGCAGTGCCGAAAGGTACTTGTGCAGATATGAACTTGTCAGACTCGTGAGTCTTAGTTCGAGCTTAGGATTAAGATGCAAATTAGATTTACTTTAAATGTTATTTTAAGTGACCATGCTTCATTTTAATTTAGGATGTTCCTTGTTATTAGTATTTATTATTATTATTATTATTATTATTATTATTATTTTATTATTATTATTATATTGTTGTTTTTTATTAGTTGTGTTTATTATTAATTGTCATTATTGAGTGTAATTAGTTACCACTGCCTCCGGGTATATACCCATTTGCAGTGTGAATTAATACATACATAACTTACATAAATATTGTTAAATGGCTATTATTATTATTATTATTATTATTATTATTATTATTATTACTATTATTATTATTATTATTATTATTTCATATACGAGTACGTTGACATTCTTAACTCTTAATAATAATAATTTTAATCGCATACCTTAATGTTCGTCCTCAGCACAAGACATTGCAACCTCGGTTTTAGTCCACGTGGATTAGACAAGTAGATGTCATTTAATAATGAAAGCAGCTTATTGGTTGCAATATTGAAATTGAGGCGAGTGATTGGAGCGGCGACATAAGGAAATGAAAACAATAATGCAATTAAATTTCAAAGACCTGCCGAATGTTATGCACGAGGCCGCTCAAAGACCTGCCGAATGTTAACCATGAGAGCGCGGCGATAATGCAATGTGTCCACCATGAACCTGACACATTTCATTTGGCTGCCTAAAATCAATGAATGGAAATATGTTGGTAACATGCTTTGCAATATGTAGAGAAACTGTGGAAATTTCATTGGCTATTTTGAAAAACCCGCGCGAGAGGTTGTACGTGGCACTGCGGTAGCTTAAGTCAAAATGGCGACAGCGCAAGAGCAAGCACAAGCGATCTGGTGGTATGCTGAAACAAATTCGGTGATTCAAGTACAACACAACTTTCGGCGCGTGTTCCAGAAGCACCCACCATCACGGAGCACCATTAAGACATGGAAACAGCAACGGGAAGTGTGGTGAAATTGCATGGTGGCGGTAATGTGCGCGTATCAGAGGAGCGTGTGGCAGCAGTGAGACAGGCGTATGAACGAAGTCCACGCAAGTCAGTTCGACAAGCGGGACGAGAACTGCAGATGCCGAAGTCCACGGTACATAAGATACTGCATCGCTCTCTTGGGTTTCATGCATACAAATTGCAGTTGGTTCATGAACTGAAACCAGATGACGGTAATAAGAGGCAGGCATTTGCTATCGACATGTTACAGCACATTGATGAAGACCCAACATTTTTAACTCGCATTGCTTTTTCTGATGAGGCCACTTTTCATTTATCGGACAAAGTCAACACACATAATGCGCGTATTTGGGGGTCAGAAAACCCACGCTGCCGAAATTAAATGTGTGGTGCGGATTGATGCACAATTTGATCATCGGATCCATTTTCTTTGGAGAACAAACAGTTACGCGCAATACCTACCTCGACATGTTGGATCAATTTGTTGTGCCTCAGTTAATGCATTTGCAGCCGAACGTCATCTTTCAACAGTACGGCTCCCCACCACATTGGAGCCTGATCGTTCGAGAATTTCTCGACACACAATTTCCCGGTCGCTGGATTGGGCGTGATGGACCGACAAGATGGCCACCTCGATCACCGGATATTACCCCTCTAGACTTTTTTTTGTGGGGATATGTCAAGAACAAAGTGTATACAGGCCACACAATTCGTGATCTTCAACAGCTACGCGGCCGCATAAGAGATGCCGTCAATTCCGTTACGCCCGAGATGCTTCAGAAGACCAGGCAGGAAATTGAATTCAGGCTAGATGTTCTTCGTGCAACGAGAGGATCTCATGTTGAGGTGTACTGATTTTCTTAATAAAACTTGGTGAGTTACTCTTGATATTGCATGCATTCTTTTCTTTTTACCCCAAGCAGTATGAATTATACAGAAATTTCAAATGTGTCAGGTTCATGGTGGACACCCTGTATGTTATTCATATTTCTCCAAGTGACGGCCTGAACATCTGCAGACTTCTAACACTACAAAAGAAACATTACAGTGCTTCCATTCCTCAAGTGAGGTATAGAAATTCTTATACATTCAGAAATTAAAAATAAATTAATATTGTAGTCCAGACATATGATCTGAAAACATTAATTGTTTAATGTAAGCAAAGAAACTTAATCATAAACAAAAGCAAGAAAAATCTCTTGAATTCAATATTTTCTGACGTTAATAATAAATAAAAGAGTTCAGACAAGTTTCGGGGGACAAGTTTCCCATGCCCCCCATAATTCCGCCTATTACTGACATTTCGTATGATTTTCTGAAAACCGTGCCATAACATTATGAGAAATCAAGGCCAACAGCACAGTCAATTTTGTGAAGTAATCATTCCAGGGAAAGTACTTCCTTTTCATTCACTGATTTTTTTTTTTTTTTTTTTTTTTTTTTTTTTTTTTTTTTTTTTTTTTTTTGCTGCAAGGTCTTTTGGTCTACGGAAAATACCAGGGGCGGCTTTTGGTGTAGTGCCAGTGTGCCATGGCACCACCAATGAAAGAAACAAAAAATAATATCCTAGAAAGCAGTTGTAATAGTTTATTTCTACACTTTTATTCGTATTTCATTTGAACGAGCGCGAGCACAGATCGGGACGCACTCTTGCAGCGTTTTTCCGAACGTTGGAGCCACTTCGGTGTGGCACTGTCTGCGTCCATATAACACTGTACAAAAGGCTACCGATCCTAGTTTATATGCGTTTCTTATGGCACGCTTTGAGCCGAATTCAATTTGACTCAGTAGTTAATATTCCGCCCGCTAGAGCACAGTAATGCAGAAATCTCGCTAGATGGCAGGGTTGTTGGAGACGTTAGGAAGCACCATCAGACTTGCACGAAAACACAAGTTAATGTTGCCAATTCAAAACTAATGCACATAACTTAGATTTGAATGTGTAAATTATTATCCATAACTATATTGAACGCAGAGATAGTCATGGTTCTTTTTAGAAAGATAATTTTTGTTCATATTATGTAAAACTGTTTGTTAATGTTGTGTAATATTTGTTTTATTTTGCGGCAACTAAATATCGCTACACTGTTGCTATAGTATTGATGCTTCTGTTACGATACACGGGATCTGTGCAGGATATGAACATTTGTTATTCAGGCCGCTGCCTTGGATTCATCGGCCTGTGAAATAAAGTACAAACGTGTTTGTTTATTATCTATATCACTGTTTATCTCGTGTGTTTTTGCCAGTAATTTTACTAGTTATAAAAGTTATTTGTATTTGACTAACAATACTGTGAAAGTTTTGATTATCTGTATCTGTAAATTTCGTTATTAGTTTCGGAAATTTTATTGTAACTGTTACTAGATGCATTGTTAACTGTACGCCTGGTAAAATATCTGCTTTAATTAATGTGTTTTATTTAACATAATGCAAACGTGAACTGCGAAATTATCAATTTCACTAGGGTAATTCGCGTACAACCTTTTTTCATTTTTGGCACCACCACCAGAATGCCTCACCAGCCGCCACTGGAATATACTGTTCTTTATTCGCTGATTGCATACAGTATGTCTACTCATTTCAACATCTAATAAGGTAGCCAAAGTCTTTGGTCCACAGATAGTTTTTCTGAATACAATGCATAATCATCGCTACTGATGTTCGCTTGTTTCTCCTCTCCTTAGCTTTCAGGCTCGCTAATGCTGGAACATTTTACTTACGTGTATTCAATAGTTCAGCGCCTGTAGTTAGGCCTACCACATCACTCACCTTATAGTCCTCGGTGTTGTTGATGAAGACTAGCAGATGTTGCAGTAACCATACTCTACAGATCTTCGGATACTTCTTGTGCAGCATTTCACAATAATGCATAAAATCTGAAGCATAATACAAACCACTATACTGTAGTATTATGTTAAAGGTCTTGCATCTTCCAGACCAATTAACGGACATTTTAACACTCTTATCTACGTATGAATGTTCATTATTAGTGTATGTAATTACGAGTATTAGGCTGATGCAAATACAGTATTCGTAGAGTTTTTTCGCTGTGACATAAGTTTTTATTTGAAATGAATAGAAGACAGAAATAAATCAGTAATAATAATAATAATAATAATAATAATAATAATAATAATAATAATAATAATAATAATGTAATTTAATCTTTGACCTTCTCTTCCGCCAGGCCAGACTCTAACTCTGATTGAATGCAATAGCTTACAGTAGTGATTATATTAATATCTAGATCAGTGATAGTCAAATGTTGGCCCGCAGGCCTGATCCGGTCCGTGAGTAAGTTCATCTGGCCCCCGAATAAAAATGTATGATTTGTTCCTTTTTTTAAACTCCATACGTAAAAGTTGAAGTGTAGCTGGCCATCATAATGTACCTACTCCGCATTTAAATATATTTAATTTACAATTGCAAGGGAAGAACCAGACAATTTTTATAATGATGGCATTTGTAGGGGCTTTGAAAAAGAAGTGAAATCTATTACTGCAAATATTGAAGACAGATGATTTATGCCACTTTTACTGCTGTACACAACTGTATGAAGGGGAAAAATTAGTTTTAAGAAGTACTGTATATTGAATTTATTGAAGATTTCATTTTAGAATTCGATAGTAGATTTCAAGATTTTCAAGCACTTAGATCACAGATAGAATTCTTCAAGAATGCCATGAAATGTAAAATACAGTTCCTCAATTGCAGTTAGAACTATGTGAACTACAATGTCAGTATATCTACAATGTCAGTAGATTTACTGGCATGTAAAAGAACTCCTGCAGGAAAAATTCCGGCACACCTACGACGTTGATATGACTTCGGCAGTTGCGAGCGTCGTTAAATGAGCCATAATTTAAAAAATTTACCTTCTCTTCAAACAGTAGAGTCAACTGGTGTTAATTTTTGGAAATTCTTTTCAAAAGAACGTTATCCAGATCTTAAAACTTACTTCCATATTTGGTAGCGCTTGCATATTATGTGAAACTGCCTTCTCTGCAATGAAACTCGTGAAATCAAGACCAAAAACATATTAATTGATTCAGTGTTATCCCACATCCTTAAGATTGCAACATCA
Organism: Periplaneta americana; assembly: GCF_040183065.1. Lineage (NCBI taxonomy): Eukaryota > Metazoa > Arthropoda > Insecta > Blattodea > Blattidae > Periplaneta > Periplaneta americana. Next base: position 11,045,151 of record NC_091118.1, on the reverse strand, counting down.
GAAATGGAAGTTGACTTTGAATCTCTTGAAAAAAAAAATTGACATTGTTACCATCAAAAAGCAATGCTTGTTTTTTCACGGTGCATTAAACATTTCTGTTTTAATATTTGAGTAATAATATCCATAAAACTGTAATATGCTCTTAAATTTCATTTTGTTATAAGTTTATTGTAGTTATTTTTAATTTGCATGGCCCTCAAGTATGGTTCAACAACATCAAAGTGAATACTGAAAGATAAGTAGTGTTAGTGAGACAATAATAAACAATCATAAAAATAGTAATAATAATAATAATAATAATAATAATAATAATAATAATAATAATAATAATAATAATATAGGGTATAATAAAACAAATGCACTCTACTGACAAGCGTTGTTTTCTGTTTCGCCTACTCTCAGCGCTGCCAAACGTACGCATGCTCCGACTTATAACTGAAGTGGCTCGGTATTTACAAGCACACCCTCGAAATAATAAATGACAAACGATAAACAATTTCCTAACAGCGCAGTGTTTTGATGGCGAACAAAAACGCAACCGAACTTAGGCATCAACGCAATATGTTTAAAGTGTGTGTGTAGGGCCCCGTTCATACTATAAACTTAATAATTTATCATGTTTATCATCACAATACGTGATTTTCAGTATTTCGGATGTATTGAGTTTGGTGATTTTTCAATTTAAAATTTCTGTATTTCTTAGTAACTTTACTAAAATCACCAGAAGCAACATAACTGCAGTTTAAAAATGTCCGGTACAAATTCCGTCTTAAATTATTATTATAACATTTCCCTAAACCTTTTATGTTTTAAATTCGTTATACAACATTTCCTTAAGAGCGATGATTGTACTTCAGCTTGCTGAAAAGTGAACCTTGTTGGATTGGTATTGCTTGTAGTATAAGAAGGTAATACAGCGCTTTGAGATCTATGTACTGAGTCTACTTTAGATGCTACTTTACTTTCCGTAAAAACGAATCTGATTTAATTTAAAATGATTATCAAATAATGAGTTTTAATTGACAACCTTGTGTAGTCCTGCCAACTTCTAAACCGTTGCCAACAATGGGAAGCATTTTGGGTCCTGGGATCTTCAGTGACATCTTCTTCATCCGATGGGTTTTGGCGATGAATATCGCCCATAAGATGCCGATTCCAACCAGGAAGGTGTAGAGAGCAACGAGTAACATCTTGTGCAGCTCACAGTTCTGATTTGTTGCAGGAAATATTTTGAGGTTATCTGTACTCAGCTGCAGCACAATAAAGCATACTCAGTTATGTTACAGCGGTGGACTAGGAAGGAAAACACAATTCCAGGTAGATATACTCTGTCAAAATTTGTATAAATGTGAGTGTAATGATTTCGGGTAGGCAGTTAAAGAAGTCCATACGCACTTAGACCAGAGACGTGGGCCTATTGTTCTGCATCTGAATTTCGACGTGGTTCAGAAATAGTCGGTAAATGTTACCTGGAGCCCTCCTCCGAGGCAGGGTTATTTTACTACCGTAAATCTACCATACGAAAGCCATAGATTGATTTATTTCTAAGTGTTTCATTGTCCGTAGGAACCGAGGAAACTTGGATGCAAATACTTGCAACTGGACACACGGACAGAGTTATTTCATGTGCAGTAAATCTATGACATGGAACTACCGGCTTTAGTTGTTTTTCAATAATATTTATTCCAAGGATTTTATGCCTGTAAATTGCATCAAAGGAAAGATTAGTTTACAAAATAACGTCGTAGTTGCTAGTGGTAAACGTAAGATATAAAAAGCGTAAAATTTTCGGTTGTGACCTCTTTATTCGGCGGCAATTAAGACAAACTAGATGTGATGCATCTTTCTGTCGCCAATTGGCAGCGACGTATAATTGTGTGTTTTGATTTCAAATAAAATCCTGTTTATTTTGAAGGAAATTATTATATTTCACGTGTATCATTTCCTGATAAATTGACTCGTAGATACTGAATATGAACAAAATCCGTCCAATAGTTTAGTAGAAATCGCTGTACACAGACAGACTAGTACTAAAATTATTATATTTCATGTACATCATCCCCTGATAAATTGACTCGTAGACACTAAATGTGAACAAAATCCGTCCAATAGTTTAGTAGAAATCGCTGTACACAGACAGACTAGTACTAAAATTATTATATTTCATGTACATCATTCCCTGATAAATTGACTCGTAGATACTGAATATGAACAAAATCCGTCCAATAGTTTAGTAGAAATCGCTGTACACAGACAGACTAGTACTATAATTATTATATTTCATGTACATCATTGCCTGATAAATTGACTCGTAGATACTGAATATGAGCAAAATCCGTCCAATAGTTTAGTAGAAATCGCTGTACACAGACAGTCTAGTACTAAAATTATTATATTTCATGTACATCATTCCCTGATAAATTGACTCGTAGATACTGAATATGAACAAAATCCGTCCAATAGTTTAGTAGAAATCGCTGTACACAGACAGTCTAGTACTAAAATTATTATATTTCATGTACATCATTCCCTGATAAATTGACTCGTAGATACTGAATATGAACAAAATCCGTCCAATAGTTTAGTAGAAATCGCTGTACACAGACAGACTAATACTAAAATTATTATTATATTTCATGCACATCATTCCCTGACAAATTGACTCGTAGATACTGAATATGAACAAAATCCGTCCAATAGATTAGAAGAAATCGCTGTACACAGACAGACTAGTACTACAATTATTATATTTCATGTACATCATTCTCTAATAAATTGACTCGTAGATACTGAATATGAACAAAATCCGTCCAATAGTTTAGTAGAAATCGCTGTACACAGACAGACTAGTACTAAAATTATTATATTTCATGTACATCATTGCCTGATAAATTGACTCGTACATACTGAATATGAACAAAATCCGTCCAATAGTTTAGTAGAAATCGCTGTACATAGACAGGCTAGTACTAAAATTATTATATTTCATGTACATCATTGCCTGATAAATTGACTTGTAGATACTGAATATGAACAAAATCCGTCCAATAGTTTAGTAGAAATCGCTGTACACAGACAGACTAGTACTAAAATTATTATATTTCATGTACATCATTGCCTGATAAATTGACTCGTACATACTGAATATGAACAAAATCCGTCCAATAGTTTAGTAGAAATCGCTGTACACAGACAGACTAGTACTAAAATTATTATATTTCATGTACATCATTCCCTGATAAATTGACTCGTAGATACTAAATATGAACAAAATCCGTCCAATAGTTTAGTAGAAATCGCTGTAGACAGACAGACTAGTACTAAAATTATTATATTTCATGTACATCATTCCCTGATAAATTGACTCGTAGATACTGAATATGAACAAAATCCGTCCAATAGTTTAGTAGAAATCGCTGTACACAGACAGACTAGTACTAAAATTATTATATTTCATGTAGATCATTACCTGATAAATTGACTCGTAGATACTGAATATGAACAAAATCCGTCCAATAGTATGGTAGAAATCGCTGTACACAGACAGACTAGTACTAAAATTATTATATTTTATGTACATCTGTACCTGATAAAGTGACTCGTACATAGTTAATATGAACAAAATCCTTCCAATAGTGTAATGGAAATCGCTGTACCGAGACAGACTAATACTAAAATTATTATATTTTATGTATTTTATTCCCTGATAATTGCTGTATTCGCAATAATTTTCATGAACTCGAAGATTTGTGTTGAAATTTGTACAATAATTGAGAATTCGGCTGTGACTAATTTATGATAAAATTGCTGAATACCTACCTAATTCACCTCGACTGCTCCTTCCTCTGTCAGCCTCTTAGGTTGATTGACAAGACGAGAATATAGTCTACTTGATTTAAGGAAAGTAGAATCGTATAAAAGCAAGTTGGATTTTTACAATATCAATTTGTACCACTTTTTCTTAGGCCTTTCGTAATCTTGTTAATCACCATGCACTACAACAGCAAGGTCACATTAAATACTGTATTATATAAGAAAATTCCAGTAATCGATTTAATCGAGGGTAATTAAAATTAATATACTGAAGAGGCAGTGTTAAATAGAATAGAAAATAAGAGTTTGAAGTGGTTTGGTCATCTGATGAGAATGGGCGAATATAGATGGCCTAAACAAATTTACCAGTGGAAACCTCCAGGATGAAGAGGAAGAGGTAGACCAAAAAGAACTTGGGACAACGAAGTAATGGAGGTCATGCACAAGAGTGGTTTTTCGTCAATTTTGTCCAAAACACTCGCAGCAAGATTTTGCCTTTTATCTATATCAACGAGCTTGATCTGCTGTTTGCTTTGAATTTTCTACGCTCGAAGACGGAGCCTATGAACAGTACTGGAGTTGCAAACTTGCTTGTCGGATTGATTTTCTTGTAAAGGAGGTTCATAAGAGTTCAATGTTCTCTCCAGAATCTCTTTTCTTAGAATGCTTACCACTGCTCGACAACACGCTTCCTGTTTGCTTCAACTTTGCATCCCAAGCCATTATTCTCTTATGATCAGGATTGAGATCATATCTTTGAAGATTGTATTCCCGATGAAATCGGCGTTTTACATGCCTCACAGACTTCGTTTCAGCTAACCAAAGAACACACGAGACTTTCTCCTGAACAGTCCACATGGCTAGTTTCACAGAATTAGTTTGCCGTTGTTTATTCATTTATTTTTCCTTGGCAACCATTGTTACATTGTTATACAAATTGCAAGATCTGCACTACGAAACCTGATTAGATGTCCCGATAATCCATGTTGAATCTTTCGTACACTACTTTTAACACTTGAATATAAATAATTGATTAAATGGCGATCCTATACAAACTCACATGCAATAGTTGCGACAGTTTCTACATTGGACAGACAGGCAGATCATTCCAAACTCGATACAAAGAACACATTAAAGCAATAACCAGAGGACACAATACATCTACATATGCCGAACACATAACTAATGCTAACCACACATACAATAACATAAATACAGACATGGAAATCCTACACATACAACCCAAAAACCATAAACTCAACACACTAGAACAATATGAAATATACAGACACACTAAAATGCACCCCAGTCAAATCCTCAACACACAGATAAATTTCAGAACATACACACTATTTGACACAACTCATCATCACACGAACGCACCCACACAACAGGCAGCGAAGTTGAGATAGCGCCGAGATCTAGTAGGCTCTGAAGATGGTGTCAAATAGCACCGAAACAGCTGTAAGCTTACATAATTAACACGAGTAAGATCGCCATTTAATCAATTATTCTGATTAGATGTATTTATCTTTGCCATATATATATATATATTTATATACAGGGTGTTTCAATATATATATATATATATATACAGAGTGTTTCAAAAATACAGGGCATAATTTCAGGGATGTATTTCCCACATGTAGACAATCAAAATAGTTCATTACAACATGTGTCCGGAAATGCTTTATTTCCGAGTTAGGGCCTTCACAACATTGAAATTCACCGGAACGTTTTTCTTTCCGCAGGTCGTTGCCGTCAAAGGAGACATTAAGAGGGCACTCTGACAGTTCATTCCGAGGCGAAGGTTATATTCAGTGTTGTGTAGGCGTTAGACTGTGCGACATGTATTCAAATCAAGAGCTGGCATAGATACACTTCATGTACGGTAAGGCGGACGGCAATGCTGCGCTGGCTCGTCGTTTGTACCAGGAGAGGTACCGACAGCGACAATGTCCGGATCGGAAGACATTTGTACGTCTCCATTACCGTCTGTGCGAGTATGGAAAATTTAACTCTCCTGGTTTGGGAAGAGGACGACTAAGATCTACAAACTCCAGAAGTAGGCTACAGGAGGAGATTCTGGAGGCTGTGAACATGACTCCTTCTATCAGCACACGAAGGGTAGCGTTGCAAGTCAATGTTCCTCATACTACTGTCTGGAGACTGTTGAAAGAGTATCAATTGTATCCTTATCATTTGCAACGTGTACAGGCCCTGTCACCAGCAGATTACCCTGCACGAGTTAGGTTCTGTCAGTGTGGTTCTTGCAGCAATGTGGTGTAAATCCGAACTTTCCTGCCTTAGTATTATTTACAGATGAAGCACAGTTCACACGAGATGACATAACAAATTTCCACAATCAGCATGTATGGGCGTATGAAAACCCACGTGCAACTGTTCCATCTCATCACCAGGTGCGGTTCTCCCTCAACATGTGGGCCGGTATCATTGGTGATCGATTAGTTGGATCCCATGTACTTGTAAACAGACTTACGGGGCAGGCGTACACAAACTTCCTGGAAAACACCATGCCTCATGTTTTAGAAGACACTCCACTGACCAATCGTCAACACATTCACTTCTTGCATGATGGCGCTCCTGCACACTTCAGTCGTACGGCTCGCCGGTACTTGGATCGAAGGTTTCCTGATCGATGGATAGGTAGAGGTGGCCCAATTGTTTGGCCTCCACGCTCACTTGATCTGAACCCTCTCGATTTCTACTTGTGGGGCCATTTAAAATCATTGGTTTATTCGTCTCCGGTGCCTGATTTGGAATCCCTTCGGAATGGAATTGTGGCATGTTCAGAGGACATACGCAATACTCCTGGAGTTTGGGATCGTGTTCGCAGGTCAATGAGACATCGATGTGAGGTCTATATTCAAGCAGGAGGTGGACATTTTGAACATCTTCTGTAATGACGACCTGCGGAAAGAAAAACGTTCCGGTGAATTTCAATGTTGTGAAGGCCATAACTCGGAAATGAAGCATTTCCGGACACATGTTGTAATGAACTATTTTGATTGTCTACATGTGGGAAATACATCCCTGAAAGGTTTTTTAATAGTTCCTTCACAAATATTCATTGCATTGATGAATATTGGTATATAATATTACTATACTGATGTAGGATATATTTACTAACAATGCCGGAAAGCATTGTTGTACATTGGTATTTTTCTTATTTTACAATTGTTATGGGAATTCAGAAATTATTATATTATGTTGGCGGAATTGGAAACATAAAAAATTAATTAAGAAATGCTTTAAACAAATTGTTCTTTGCGTTTACATTGTTGTGAAGGTTCAAATGAATGTATACATCTGTTTTGTGCATATAATTTTTAGGTTTCCAATTCCGCCAACATAATATAATAATTTCTGAATTCCCATAACAATTGTAAAATAAGAAAAATACCAATGTACAACAATGCTTTCCGGCATTGTTAGTAGTAAATATATCCTACATCAGTATAGTAATATATACCAATATTCATCAATTCAATTAATATTTGGGAAGGAACTATTAAAAAACCTTTAAAATTAAGATTATTCTAATAATTTTCACACCTCTGTATATATATATAATATATGGAGTTATAACCATTTATTTTATTGACGTTTTAAGCGGGACACGGTGTAGTTTATGCTTATTTATACCTCCGATAATATTTAAATACGTTAATGTACTCTAGGGAAATGCAAAAAAAAAAATGACAAAACACCAACGCAAAATAAAAAATAATAACCTAAACGCAAAAAATAGCCCAAAATGACAAAACAAATTACCTAATAGATATGGATTTCTGGATTTCTATAATCTGGAGGCCATGATAAGCAATTATGTAGAAGTGAGCCATGTATTTGATGCATCAGTTAAAAGGTTGCGTGTCATCAAAATTCAGGCCCTGCAGGTGGACAGGGACAGTATCAGGATTTAAGCCAGAGTTGCATTTGTCGGATTTTGCTACTCCACTTCTAAAAATGCAACAAACTGTCCATGTAAATGTGCAAAAATGCGACAACTACATTGGACTTCAGAAACGAAGATGGTAATGGAGAAGATGAAATCAGAGATGTGTTTGAACTAATCTGAATTTAAATGAAATGCTAATGACATGGGCAATGTTCAAAAAGATATTGAGCAATAGATGTTGAGGAATGTATTTCAAGGAGTTGGTGCAATTCGTGTAAGATAAGTGAGCAATTTCTTCTAATTGTTTATATAATTCCATCGCATGCTGTAAATTGCGAGCGAGAATTAGGTTGCATGAATCTTGTAAAAACTGGAACTAGAAACCGCCTTTCAGTAAAAAGAGTTAGCACTCTGCTAACAATAAATCTTCAAGTACCTACTAGTAAAGAATTTTAATGTTTAGAGTGCCCATAAAATAACGTACTTTAATGTGATGTAAACTCAGCAGTAATTGATTCTAAAGATACTTACGTGTAATGACTAACATACATAAATACATCTAGGGTGTGGTAAGATGGATTGAAAGTAATAAAAATCCAAGAAAAATTACATAATTCTTTGTCTCTGCATACTTAATTAATTTCATCTTTTTGTAGAATTATTTATAATAAATTGCACAAGGTTTTCGCAATTTGCACAAATATAATTTGTGCGAGATCGTGCGTATTTGCACAAAACCAATCCGCGGAAAGTGTAAAATTCCACATTCAGTATTCCCAACCTAACACACATAACAATTTCCCTCTTCTTACCGCGTAAGTGATATATTGATTTTACTGCTTTAGGCTTTTAACATATTATTTTTAGAGACGTTCAATATAGTAATAATTATAAATTGGAAACTTACCACTGCAAATTTCACCTAAATTGCACTGTTAATTATTGTTTTTAAATATTTGCAAAAATTAAGTAAACTCTACAACTCCACTAAAGTTACTGCATTCGTGATGCAAGTAACATTAAGGAAGCCGTGAAAAAATCAACAAGATTCCAGACTCATCATGCACATTGAAAGACACTCTTTCAGCTTTCCCAATGACGGGAGTGCTGTAATTATTGTTATTTTATTCCTGTAATTTTATTGCTATAATTATTGTAATTTTATTGCTGTAATTATTGTTATTTTATTCCTATAATTTTATTGCTGTAATTATTGTAATGTTATTGTATATTATATATGAGTGCCACCGGGTGTATACTCAATAATTGCAGTGTTAAAAATACATACATACATATATATTGCAGAAGAGCTTAAAGAACGAACAGGAGAAAAAATATATATATAAAGTGAGGCCATTAGATGTCGCCTTGTCCATGTTAAAAGATTTTACACAATTCGCAAAAAACATCTCAAAACTAAGCTATTGTTCAATGAAACAGTATAAAAATGTTGTTAGATTATATTGTATGATACAGGGGCATCATTTTATTTTTACTAACATTTTTAATATTAACCTGGCCATACCTTTAGAGAACCGGAAACACCGTTCGTGACCCTCTTCCACGACTGGAGTTCGATGATACTGGCGTAAAACACAAATCACTCTACTAGGTATAGGAAGGAAGAAAAGTAGTTCATCCATTTACGTAAACTAGGAAATATCGCGATTTTGAGTTTGATAATTTTCATTAGGTTTTTCTTTAATCAAAGTACAGTACTGTATTAAGAATAAGTGTTTTTACTCACGAAGTGAGTTATCCATGCGAACGTATTCATTATGCAATGTATAATATACTGTCTACAGCACATTAGCGTACAATATAGAGAAAGAAGTTAAATTGAAAAATAATCATAATATGAATATTTAAACACAATTTTGAAAATGGTGGCCGTTCATTTCGATACAGGCTTCAGTTCTTTTGTGCATATTATCGCACTATAGACTATTGCATCTAATTCCAATTGCTAGTTTCGTTTTTCGTACTAGTAACTCATGTTGAAATAATTCTGTACCTACTCTACGTACTGTAAATTCAATCTTCACTTCTGCCCGACCCGAAAATATAAAATTACTCAGAAATGCTATCTACTGTCCGTCCAAGTGGTTATGCCGCATGATTGTAGAAAGGGAGGAAATCACGTGACAGTTAATTACTTAACGAGGCCCTTTTATTTAAGTTAAATTAAACAGCTGTATAATATTACGTAAACTTCCAATTCCTAAGAGAAATTAATGTTTTCAGAAAAGAGCTAAGACAGCCCAGCTATTACAGAGGGGCGAGCAGAAGCTGGTGGGGGAAATCGGGATGCGATGTAGGCAAACGGACAGTACCTGTGCGAAAATATGATTCAATATTGAAAGCTCTTTTGTCACTGGAAAACGCGAACATATTTCTGGAACGTACTATACTCAGTAACTCATTACTGCTTACTATCTGCGGTCTTGGTTCTGTGTGGAGTTGGAACTTCCTTAGTAGAAGGGGTGGGAGTGAAGTACATTAAGAAACTCAGGTACAATAAAAATTGAAGTAAAAATAAAATGATGTCCCTGTAGTATTAAACCTTACCTTGTGGAAAATCAGAACCCAAAAATATGCGCACAAACTGAATTTTATTTTTGCATAAGACCAATTCGTATAGCAGAATGGAGAAAGTTACACAACGCAGAACTGCACGGATTGTATTCTTCACCAGACTTAATAATAATTCATCATCATCCATAGCGCTACAGCCCGGATCGGGCCTCGGCTTCCTTAAGAATTCTTCTCCATCGGTCTCGATCTTTAGCCACCGCCCACCAGTTCTTCACTCCAAGCCTCTTAATGTCATCCATAACACAGTCTATCCATCGTAGCTTTGGCCTTCCAACTCTTCTTCCTCCAGCAATCCCATGTTCCATCACCTTCCTAGGTATTTCACATTCATCCATTCTCTTAACATGCCCTGCCCATCTCAGACGAGCAATCTTAATGGATGTTATTATATCGGGTAATAATAATTAGGAACATTAAATAAAGACGTTTGAGGGCGGCAATGAACCTCGGGTTCCTTAAAAGCCATTTGTAAGTAAGACCAGCTCTTCTATGTAACAGTGGCGAAGCTAAGGTATATGACCTAAATACTGAGTAGGCTGCAAAAATCTCCTAACCTTATGTTTTTATATAGCAGGTTCAGGCGTCGAACTTTTCTTGATTGCAATAGTATCAATTACTCGTTCCTTGAAACTCTGACCTATTGCAAGTTGTTTAACCAGTTTCTTTTCAAAGGCGATTGTACTGAGAGAATTAAATCTTTGTTCTTAATTGAATTACGAAGATAATTCCAGTCCAGCGCCGTACAGCCAATCAACCAGCTCATTGGCACTCGATTGACCTCTGAGAATCTGATTATACTCATAGTACATAGCATCACAGTCGACTATATACAGTCACGAAGCTTGAGTTTTGAGGGTGCTAGAAACAATAGACTGTGGCGGTACTATTTTGCATTGCCTGTAATGAGGCGATATTAGCGATCCTAGTGGTGAGCAACCATCTAATGTTTGCATATTTACTACGTATTGAGCTTCGCGACTGTATATACTAGACTGTGATAGCATGGTGCTTTAAAACTAATAACCGACCATTTTTTTCCCTTACGTTCATTTGTTTATCCTACGCTCATTTTTTTACTATAATCTCTGCTTCGATAGCAAGTCTGTACTCATGCATATTCACTCCAAGAAAATATCAGCAATCAAACGCTAACATCTAACTCTCAACATGGAACAGTTATTAATTATAACAACTGTACCATTAATTATTACAAATAAGAGTCGATGGAAAAAGAGTTAATAAAATTATTAGCCCTATAACCTTCAGTTTAATCTTAAAAACCTGCACTGATGCATATGTGTGTAACCTCAAATGTTTAGTTTTATTCTATAATTCATTTGTTTTATTCCTATCATCTCGGTTCATTCAATTACGGTAGAGATAACATGCATTCTGCTATTGATTAATGGTGGTTGTTTACGTTGCTATAACCTAAAACATTCAGTTGTTTTTAAATAAATTAAGTTTCAGATATCCGCGTTGTTGTCCTTGCAGTAAATCTGTGTGTTTTGCGAAGACGAAAGAGGTAAGTCACTGTCATGAACATGAACATCATGATTATATTATAAAAATTCCAATCAAAAAGGCGTCTTTTCGCATTGGAATTATCCCACTGAATACAATTACTGCTTGATATTTTCTCTGTGATAATTTAATTGAGCTTCTAATCTCATGAATGTTGTCGTATGATAATTTTTTCTCTACATTCGGTCTCGAAGAAAAATATGACAACATACATTCGTTAAGCTCGATTAAATTATCGAGAAACTAACAGCAATCGTTCTATTAGAGAATATATTTTTTACCCTTTTTTAACATGTTCATACTTCTTTCGAAAGAAGCTGTAGTAACGGAAAATACCAAGGCCAACTAGATAAAGGTAATTTTTTACTCTTTTCACTGTGTTCATACTTCTTTCAGAGAAAACTGTAGAACGGCGAATGCCAAGCCTAACTAGATAAGTCGTGTTACCTCTTTATAGATGGTTTGAAGACCATTGCTAATTATGAATTTCAAGAGGCCTGCAGGGAGTAAATGCTTTCCTTCATCTACATAAATATTCTTTAATTCATTTTATAATCGTTCTTTGTTGAAAAATAGATAATATGTGGACAGAAGGTTATTTAATTTTATGCTCGACCATGCCGAAATGTAGTAATTATACACCTGATAGCAGTCCTTTAATGCATGTCATTAAAGTACACCTACTCATTAAAGTACAGGTGTTCAGCCAATGACGAGTCAGCTTACAGGTGTTCAGCCAATGACAAGTCAGCTTTGTACCGTTATAAAACCGCAAGTATCGATTATTCTCGGATATGCAATCGAAAGAAAATTAGCGAAAAGTCACGGAGGCTGGAAATCCAATACTGTCGCAGAAGGTTATGTTCTGTTACTATAATAATTAGCGTTAATTGTAAATAATATTCAAATAAATTCAATTTGTCATCTCGTTTTTCAATGTCTAATTTAATTTCAATGTTATATCAAAGTTAATATTTAGTTTACTCTGTAGGTTCTTATAGGCTATCAAAGTCAATGTGGACATCTGTTCCTCGAAAAAAATCAATACTTTCGCGTCTGCGCACATCTCACAATTTACTAGGTATTGCTCAAGGTCAGTTAGATACAAATAAAATGAATAATTTCAAGTTAGAAATATGGTCGAGCATAAAAAGTCGTATGAAACTCGCCTATAATGGTAATTAAGAAGCTCGCTTGCGCTCGTTTCATAAACATCCATACTCGCTTCTTAATTACTATCATTATATGCTCGTTGCATAATGTACTATAAGAGGAAAATTTGCATCATATCCGACAATTTATCTAGCAATTCAACACATAGGGACCACTTTTTTAAGTCAGAACAGTTCCGCAGACCACCTTACTCTTGTTTCCTTCGAAATTTATAATTTTTGTAGCATATTTTAATACCAGTATACTTATTTTAAAATAGAATCAATTAATTAAAATTAATGTAATTCAATTAATTGTATATTAGTATTAACTAATTAAGTTAATGTTAATAAGAGAAAATTCATTTTCGTTTTTTTAATAATTCGAGGTATGATAGTTCGGATAATCTTTAATTAATTAACTAAAATAAATAAATAAATGTTGGTACTCACATTAATGAGATGGATGAGCCTGCCGATTCTTGCACAGTGGTTCTATATTTGGATGTATGCTGGTAAGGTTAAGTCGGAGATCGTCACATACTCGAGTCGATTTCGGTACTTTGTTTTTATTAGAGTTAGTGATGAAAACCCTTTCTCACACAGATACGTAGAAGCAAACTGACTTAAAATCTCTAAAGCACCATTGTGCAGTTCACTATGTTCTCTTTTCACTTGTGATGCGGTCCAGAAATTAACCATACCTTCCGCTTGGAATTTCATTTAAGTCCGGTGTCATTCGAGAGTTCAATTAACTATTCTCTTGCACTCAACGAAAGTTTGTTATTTTCAATATCTCAGAGTTACCAGCAATCATTTGCGAGCAAGCTTTGGTAGCGTACGCATGCGATTGTACTGTCTGACCAGTGAGTGTTTCAGTTTCATAAGTGACATATTATATTATATTACAGTGACTTTATTAGAGTTATAAACTGTGATTATTTTTGTTAAGTGTTCCTGCACAAGTTTGCGTGTATATCCTTTTGACTAAGTCTCCTGATATTTATTTGATAAGAATTATGATGGTAGAAATGAAACAAACGCTTGTGATATCCTTCACCGAGCAAGATATTCCTCGACCAGGACCATATTTACTTCACGAATGGATTTATGAAGATCTCCGACTAATGGAAGAACAACTAGAGATGATTCAACTGAATGGAGTGACACGGCAAGTCTTCATTAAATGTACTTCCACTAACATTGTTGAAGAAATATTAGAAAGAACCAAAGGTGATTTGTTCACATTTTCTAATGGACAGAGAACCAAAGTGAAAATAGAGAAAGCAGGACCCGGTATTAAATCTGTCAAAATTTATAACCTTCCTCCAGAACTTTCTAATACTAATACAGAGACATCATTTTATTTTTACTTCAATTTTTATTGTACCTGAGTTTTTGAATGTACTTCACTCCCACCCCCTCTACTAGTAAACTTACAACCGTTCTCCACACAGAACCAAGTCCGCGTATGCAGTACTGAGTTAGTGAGTATAGGCCTAGTACGTTCCAGAAATATCTTCGCGTTTTCCAGTGACGAAAGAGCTTTCAATATTGAATCATATTTTCGCACAGGTACTGTCGTCCGTTTGCGTACGTCGCATCCCGGTTTCCCCCATTCTGCTTCTGTTCGCCCCTCTGTAAAGTCTAGTTGCTGGGCTGTCTTAGCTCTTTTCTGAAAACATTAATTTCTGTTGGGAATTGGATGTCTACGTAATATTATACAACTGTTTAAAATAACTCAAATAAAAGGGCCTCGTTAAGTAATTAACTGTCACGTGATTTCCCCTCCCCCTTTCTACGACCCTGCGACAAAACCACTTGAACGGACAGTAGATAGCATTTCTGAGTAATTTTATCTTTTCGGATCGGGCAGAAGTGAAGATTAAATTTACAGTACGTAAGGTACTCTTTTATAGAGTACGAGTAGGTATATAATTAATTCAACATGAGTTACTCGTACGATGGACGAAACTGGTAATTGGAATTAGGTACAATAGTCTATAGTGCGATAATATGCACAAAAGAACTGAAGCCTGTATCGAAATGAACGGCCACCATTTTCATAAATGTGTTTAAATAACCGTATTATGATTATTTTTCAATTTAACTTCATTCTCTATATTGTACGCTAATGTGCTGTAACAGTACAATATACACGGCGTAATTAATACGTCCGAATGGATAGTTCAATTCGTGAGTAAAAACACTAAGTGTTAATACAGTACAGTATTTTGATTAAACAAAAGCTAATGAAAATTATCAAACTCAAAATTGCGATATTTCCTAGTTTACATAAATGGATGAACTATTTTTCTTCCCCCCTATACTTAGTAAAGTGATTTGTATTTTACGGCAGTATCATCGAACTCCAGTCTTGGAAGGGGGAGCAAGCGGTGTTTCCGATTCTAGACTTTTAATACAGAGATATAGCCAGGTTAATATTAAAAATGTTAGTAAAAATAAAATGATGTCCCTGTATAAGTAGTGTTCTTGAAAAATACGGCACGGTTTATTCAGTTACTGATGATTCATGGGGACAGGCTTTTAGATAAAAGATTAAGAATGGAGTGCGTACAGTTAAAATGGGTCTGAAAACGCATATTCCTTCATATATTGATGTTTGTGGATTTAAAGCCTTAGTAAGTTATGAAAATCAACCTACTACTTGTTCATACTGTCATCAAACTGGTCATTGGCGAAGCAACTGTCCTAACAGAAAAGACCTCGCGAATATGATTTCTCGTAATAAAAGTGATCAACCTGCTTGGTCTAAGTTGGTAGCTGGGACGCTGTCGGCGGGACGATCTGTGCTTCAGATGGATGTAAATAACCACGACCCTGCAGAAAGAGAGCATACTATTTCTCAACAACTGGAAGTGGATGTTAGCAAAAATAATATATCCAGCAATACGACGGAAACTAAAGCTACCGCTTCGACGTCATCAGTAAACAAAGAAGACGTATCTGAAGTTATGGATTTATCAGTTAACAGTTCAACCATAACAACAGAGACAACGTCAGACAAGATACCCGAGGATGGCATTCCCCCACAACCAAACACCGCTTCATCGCAGAATAATCCTTCTGCGCACGATGTCAATGTCAAGGTCAGTACACAAACTGCCTCACAACAAGACACGAAAGAAAGTATGCCTGTCGATCGTGTGAATGACCTTCCTATTTCTACGGTGAATCAGGAACACGGAACAGATGATTCTTATGATGCAATGTTTCCGGATACACTAATGGATAGTGAAACGACTGATTTAATAATTCCACCTTGTTTAAAGAGGCAGGTTAATTCAAGAGATCCTCGTCTTGCTAAAAAGAAACAAACCGTAACTTCCAAAGTCGAAGGGTAATGATATCATAATTAGTTGTATTATTATAAAATGCATTTTTGATGTCACTCACTTTAAATGTAGTGGCATTGCTCAATGTTAATCTTCTTCGCAGTAGATCTAAGTAACAGCAATTAACAAGATTTATTAATGACAATGATATCGATATTTTTTTTGTTACAAGAAATAAATGTAGATAATATGCATTTTTTGGGTCCACGGTTTTATGCGATATGCAACCCTGGGGAAAATGAAAGAGGCACTGCCATTGTGTGTCGTTCTAGTATTGAAATTGAACAATTCGAAATCCATCCAAGTGGCAGAATAACGATGCTGTTAAAAAATGATAATACGCTATACGTAAATGTTTACCTCCCTTCTGGTTCGAATAAAAGAGCAGAAAGAGAACACTTTATTACACATAAATTACCTTATTATAATTTTGATCATCTATTTTTTGGTGGAGATTTTAATTCTGTGCTCCATGCAAAAGACCAAACTGGAGAATATAATCCATCGATTGCCTTAGACCGCATGACCCTTCAACTCGGATTATACAGGGACATCATTTTATTTTTACTAACATTTTTAATATTAACCTGGCTATACCTTTAGAGAACCGGAAACACCGTTCGCTACCCCCTTCCACGACTGGAGTTCGATGATACTGGCGTGAAACACAAACAAATCACTTTACTAGGTATAGGAGGGAAGAAAAGTACTTCAGCCATTTACGTAAACTAGGAAATATCGCGATTTTGAGTTCGATAATTTTCATTAGGTTTTTGTTTAATCAAAATGCAGTACAGTATTAACAATAAATGTTTTTACTCACTAACTGAGTTATCCATGCGAACGTATTCATTATGCAGTGTATATTATACTGTCTACAGCACATTAGCGTACAATATAGAGAATGAAGTTAAATTGAAAAATAATCATAATATGGATATTTAAACACATTTTTGAAAATGGTGGCCGTTCATTTCGATACAGGCTTCAGTTCTTTTGTGCATATTATCGCAATATAGACTATTGCATCTAATTGCAATTTCCAGTTTCGTCCTTCGTACTAGTAACTCATGTTGAAATAATTCTGTACCTACTCTACGTACTGTAAATTCAATCTTCACTTCTGCCCGACTCGCACAGATAAAATTACTCAGGCATGCTATCTACTGTCCATCCAAGTGGTTATGCCGCAGAATCGTAGAAAGGGGGGAAATCACGTGACAATTAATTATTTAACGCGGCCTTTTTATTTAAGTTATTTTAAACAGTTTTATAATATTACGTAAACGTCCAATTCCTAACAGAAATTAATGTTTTCAGAAAAGAGCTAAGACAGCCCAGCTTTTACAGAGGGGCGTGCAGAAGCAGGTGGGGGAAATCGGGATGCGACGTATACAAACGGAAAGTACCTGTGCGAAAATATGATTCAATATTGAAAGCTCTTTCGTCACTGGAAAACGCGAACATATTTCTGGAACGTACTATACTCACTAATTCAGTGGTGTTTACTATATGCGGTCTTGATTCTGTCTGGAAGACAGTTGGAACTTCATTAGTAGAAAGGGTGGGAGTGAAGTACATTCAAAAACGCAGGTACAATAAAAATTTAAGTAAAAATAAAATGATGTCCCTGTATGATGTGTGGGAAAAACTGCGTGGCAACAACATTCGGTTTACGTATCATCACCTGAATGCAGCGTCTCGTATCGACAGAATTTACGTGAACGCAGCTTCAACAGATAAACTTAAAACGGTCAATACGATGCCAGTTTCCTTTACTGACTATGACTGCGTAATGTTGAAAGTGGAAAAACTTCATCATGTACCACAGATAGGGAAAAGTTATTGGAAACTGAACTCTCAGTTATTACGTGATGACAAAATTACCGAAGATTTTAAATGTTTTTGGGAGGCAGTGACTGATAGAGTGAGACGGTCTTCATCTAACATTGTTCATAAATGGACCTACATTGTCAAACCAGCTATTCAGCAGTTTTTTAAATCCCAAGGCATACAAAGGGCGCGTACTACACGTGACAAGCTGCGTTATCATTATCAACTCCTGCAGAACATCTATCAACAACAATGTGACGGGAAAGATGTTTGTGCGAGATCGTGCGTATTTGCTTGTTTTCCGCACAGAACCAATACGCGGTAAGTGTGAAATACCACATTCAGTATTCCCAACGTAACACACATAACAATTTCCCTCTTCTTACCGCTTAAGCGCGACATTCATTTTACTGCTTTAGGCTTTTAACATATTATTTTTAGAGACGTTTAACATAGTAATAATTATAAATTGGAAACTTACCACTGCAATTTCACCTAAATTGCAATGTTAATTATTGTTTTTAAATATTTGCAAAAATTAAGTAAATTCTACTACTCCACGAAACTTATTGCATTCCTGATACAAGTAACATTAAGGAAGCCGTGAAAAAATCGACAAGAGTCCAGATGCCGATGTTATTACTGCAATATGTTATATAAATAATATTGTTAAAATATTAAAATGAAAAATAAATCATTACATAACCTTACCGTTTGTTTTAAGTTCGCATTTACAGACTGGGGGGGGGGGGGAAAGACAGATGTATATCACGGCCTGCTGGAGTATAGTAAACACAGAAAACATTTTAACGCAACAATGTTGAAGAAAGATATTTTGGTTTTCCGAAGTTGCCGTCATTAAACTGAAACCAACATGGAGATTTCATTGCAACTAATTAGAAATTCGTCTTTCAGGTATGTAATAAACGATCTTCGCACAAAATAATGTACGATACACGAGCGGTATGTTTGTTTTCATGTTCTCGGAAATTAAAAAAGCTCAACTACGTTTTGCTTTTTCAATCTTTTCCTCGACCATGAAAACGTCAACATACCGCTCTTGTAACGCATATTACTATTTTAAACACATGCAAGCTGCTAAGAGGAGACTCAACTTACTTCAAGAGCGTGTATTGCAAGGTTCCTTAACACGAAGCAGTGATGTTGAGATGAAAGGCGTGGGAACAGCTGATCGTGAATACACTGCACTCGATCCGATCATTGACACCACACTTCCTGGCAAATTGCAAATGTGAAAATTTACATTAAGCGTTTGACCACAAATTGTTTTGTGAAATCTAACACTTTTTAAATATATATTACAATGTATTAAAACCAGCAAAAACTATAGTCTCATTTGCTTCACACAAACTGTCGGCACAAAATTCCAATATTCAATTCCCTTGGGTCGGTTCGGAGTGGAAAATTTCCGCGTAGCGGGGAAGAACCAAAATTACATCAGCTGCAGCTCGCGGCTCGTCACGTGTCAATCAAAGTTGCCGCCGTTTATGGGTGTTGGATCAGTAGCATTGAGAGAGACCTAACCCGTGAGAATCATTGAATCAGCATCTTTCATCCCTGATCACAAATATATCAGATGGGCTTTCACGTATGAATCATTAGGCTAAAACTAAGAAGTGCATAAATGCAGTTGAATGTTTTAAATTAAAAGAAAAAAAAAAGGTGGAAGAAAATAAAAATCAGCAGAAAACTCGCTAATTGTATTTTAATAATAATAATAATAATTTATTTACTCTGACAGGATTAAGGCCATAAGGCCTTCTCTTCCATCCTACCAGATAGCACATATAAATACAAAAAAGAAATACAAACACTGATGAAAATGATACAAATTAAGTTAAAGCCCTATAGAGGGTCAACAGAGTCAAAAGTACATTATAGTGCACTCATCAAGCTAATACAACGAAAAGAAAGAAAACAGAGATAGCAATGATGATATTGATAACTGACAATAATAATAATAATAATAATAATAATAATAATAATAATAATAATAAATACATTACATATTAATTTTCAATTTTACAACAGCATAGTTACAATATTTACTATATGTCATGGGTTAAGGTGAAGTTGCGCAACCTGACATGTGTTCAACAAGCAATTATACGAACTAGAATGTGATTTTTTAATTTAAATTTGAATTTTGATATTGTCCGACAGTCTCTGACGTGGTCAGGGAGAGAATTGCAGAGGCGTGGAATAGAAATGCTGAAAGATGATGAGTAGAAGGATGTTCTGTCGCTGAGACTGATTCAGAATTCCCTAGATTTAAAGATTATCGCTAAATATGGCAACACTGACGCTTAGAGTGAAACCTACAGAGCAACAATCGGTCGGCAAATTATGTTTTAAAAGCACACCCCACGTTATGATGCTGGCATGTTAAGTATGAGGCAGCGCCGATCAGTGTTGCCAATTCAGCGGTTTTCCCGCTAAATCTAGCTTTTTTGGATAACCATCCCGCGGGTAAAATTATATTATCCCGCTTAGCGGGAATACTAGCGGGTTTTAATCTTTAAAGTTTCTGAAATGAAATTCATATTAGCATTATAAGCGGCTTTCATAATTACGTTTAATTCGTTCAGTGTGTGTTCTGTGAAATAATGGATGTGTTAATGTAGTGATAATTCCATATTATATATGTTACCGTTAAAACCCGAAATCCGTCAAAACCAGTTTCAGCTAGTATAAACTAGTTTAAGCAAATAAAGATAGAAAGTGAGTTTTCGTATAATCTAGAATCAATGTCACGTTAGGTTTGGTTTGTGTAGTTTTTGTTTGTTTTTTTTATTAGGTTATTTTACGACGCTGTATCAACATATCAGGTTATTTAGCGTCTGAATGAGATGAAGGTGATGATGACGGTGAAATGAGTCCGGGGTCCAGCACCGAAAATTACCTAGCATTTGCTCATATTGGGTTGAGGGAAAACCCAGGAAAAAACCTCAACCAGTTTTGTTTGATAAAAGCCTAAAAGAAACCTATACAAACCAAACTTAACCTGTCATTGATTCTAGATCTTACGAAAATTCGCTTTCTATCTATATTTTAAAATTACTTTTTACTAGTTGAAACTTGTTTTGTCGGATTTTGGGTTTTAACGGCAACATATATAGTGCAATAAGAATTTAAATAGGTTGTGTATGTAATAAAAGTGTTCAAAATTGCTTTATAGCGCCACATCGGGATTAAAAAAAGTGTGCAATATTCGTTACATTGGCGGGTGGATGCTCTATCTTTATTATTATTATTACTATTATTATTATTATTATTATTATTATTATTATTATTATTATTATTATTATTATTATTATTGAATAATAAGTATACATTAAAATCTAGAGATATTTGCTAGAAAATCGCGGGTTTTCGAAAGTCATCTAGCGGGATTATACGAACAACTGTTGGCAACACTGGCGGCGATAATACAATATAATAGTACATTATGCAACGAGCCTATAATGAAGGTAATTAAGAAGTGAGTAATGGATATTTATGAAACGAGCGCAAGCGAGTTTCATAATTTTCATACGAGCTTCTTAATTACCATTATAGGCGAGTCTCATACGACTTTTTATGCTCGACCATATTTCTAACTTGATATTATTAATTTTATTGTATCTGACCTGGAGCAATGTCCCGTATGTTGTGAGATGTGCGCAGACACGAAAGTATTGATTTTTTTCGAGGATTTTTTTTTATTTTATTGGGTTATTTTACGACGCTGTATCAACATCTAGGTTATTTAGCATCTGAATGATATGAAGGTGATAATACCGGTGAAATGAGTCCGGGGTCCAGCATCGAAAGTTACCCAGCATTTGCTCGTATTGGGTAGAGGGAAAACCCCGGAAAAAACCTCAACCAGGTAACTTGCCCCGACCGGGAGCTTTCCGAGGAACAGATGTCCACATTGACCTTGCTAGGCCATAAGAACCTACAGAGATAACATTGAAATTAAATTAGACATTGAAAAACGAGATGACAAATTGAATTTATTTGAATATTATTTACAATTAACGCTAATTATTATAGTAACAGAACATAACCTTCTGCGACAGTATTGGATTTCCAGCCTCCGAGACTTTTCGCTAATTCTCTTTCGATTGCATATCCGAGAATAATAGATACTTGCGGTTTTATAACGGTAGAAAGCTGACCTGTCATTGGCTGAACAGTTGTAACCTGAGTCGTCATTGGCTGAAAGACCTGACGTTTAATGAGTAGGTGTACTTTAGTGACATGCATTAAAGGTCTGCTACCAGGTGTATAATTACCACATTTCGGCATATTCGAGCATAAATGTTATTTACAACGGTGTGTTTCAGCGACCATCACATGATGGCTCCCCGAATACGTATTCCGTGTGTTGTTAATATTGCTTCCTCAGCTCAACTATAATGTATGTTTTGTACAATAAAGTTTTCACGGATAATAAAAAAAAAGAGCGGCGTCGTCTGTTAACCTGCAACGTTGGTAAAGCTGTTCATTATTGTTAAAATTCTAGTAAATTTTCACTGTCTCTAAAATAGATTCTTGGCAACCGTGGTTTATGTCCAATATCATTTTCATTTCCAATTAAATAAAAATACTCGATCTTCGTCTAAAATAGCCGCCATTTTTTCTTTCAGCCAACTGTGATCGTCCCACGACCCCTGAATGGTAGTCTCAGCCCAGTCTCAGTGATATCCTGGGACAGTCTCAAACTCGTCTAAAATACTTGAATGTGCATACGACTTCTGTGACGTTTTCTTATTCTTGCTACACAGCAAAAAGACTGATGGACGCAAGGCTGAGAGGAAAATTGGGTATGTTGATACGTAAATACGTACAGAATTGGTAAGAGGATATGAATATAGATAGCTAGAAACAAGATTATGAATAGTCTATGAGAACGTATACTCTAAATTAACGTTAAACAAAGCAATGTAATTAAAATTATCATCTTATCGTCTATGAATAGCCTCTGTAGTTTAAAAAGGAACGTTAAATAAAGAATTACAATTACAATTATCATCTTATCGTGTATGAATAGCTTCTGTAGTTTAAAATGAACGTTAAATAAAGAATTAAAATTACAATTATCATCTTATCGTCTATGAATAGCCTCCGTAGTTTCAAAGGAACGTTAAATAAAGAATTACAATTACAATTATCGCCTTATAATCTATGAATAGCCTCCGTAGTTTCAAAGGAACGTTAAATAAAGACTTACAATTATAATTATCATCTTATCGTCTGTGAATAGCCTCCGTAGTTTAAAAGGAACGTTAAATAAAGACTTACAATTATAATTATCATCTTATCGTCTATGAATAGCCTCTGTAGTTTAAAAGGAACGTTAAATAAAGAATTACAATTACAATTATCATCTTATCGTCTATGAATAGCCTCTGTAGTTTAAAATGAACGTTAAATAAAGAATTACAATTACAATTATCATCTTATCGTCTATGAATAGCCTCTGTAGTTTAAAAGGAACGTTAAATAAAGAATTACAATTACAATTATCATCTTATCGTCTATGAATAGCCTCCGTAGTTTCAAAGGAACGTTAAATAAAGAATTACAATTACAATTATCGCCTTATAGTCTATGAATAGCCTCCGTAGTTTCAAAGGAACGTTAAATAAAGACTTACAATTATAATTATCATCTTATCGTCTGTGAATAGCCTCCGTAGTTTAAAAGGAACGTTAAATAAAGACTTACAATTATAATTATCATCTTATCGTCTATGAATAGCCTCTGTAGTTTAAAAGGAACGTTAAATAAAGAATTACAATTACAATTATCATCTTATCGTCTATAAATAGCCTCTGTAGTTTAAAAGGAACGTTAAATAAAGAATTACAATTACAATTATCGTCTTATAGTCTATGAATAGCCTCTGTAGTTTAAAAGGAACGTTAAATAAAGAATTACAATTATAATTATCATCTTATCGCCTATGAATAGCCTCTGTAGTTTAAAAGGAACGTTAAATAAGAATTACAATTATAATTATCATCTTATCGTCTATGAATAGCCTCTGTAGTTTAAAAGGAACGTTAAATAAAGAATTACAATTACAATTATCATCTTATCGTCTATGAATAGCCTCTGTAGTTTAAAAGGAACGTTAAATAAAGAATTACAATTATAATTATCATCTTATCGCCTATGAATAGCCTCTGTAGTTTAAAAGGAACGTTAAATAAAGAATTACAATTACAATTATTATCTTATCGTCTATGAATAGCCTCTGTACTTTAAAAGGAACGTTAAATAAAGATTTACAATTATAATTATCATCTTATCGTCTATGACTAACTTCTGTAGTTTAAAAGGAACGTTATATAAAGAATTACAATAATAATTATCGTCTATGAGTAAGCTCTGTAGTTTAAAAGGAACGTTAAATAAGATTTTCAATTATAATTATCATCTTATGGTCTATGAATAGCCTCTGTAGTTTAAAAGGAACGTTAAATAAGATTTTCAATTATAATTATGATCTTATCGTCTATGAATAGCCTCTGTACTTTAAAAGTAACGTTAAATAAAGAATTACAATTATAATTATCATCTTATCGTCTATGAGTAACTTCTGTAGTTTAAAAGGAACGTTATATAAAGAATTACAATTATAACGGCTCGGTTAGAAAAGCCAACGTACTATGGTAGGAACGATCATGATTTTAAAATCAAATGTAGGAAACAGAAAACGGATGTAGGTAAATTCTCATTTTTAAATAGAACTATAAATGATTGGAATGACCTACCTGCAGCGGTCTTTGAGGGCTGTCCTTCCTTAAGGAGATTCAAGAATAATTTAAAAAGTTGTATATAAAGTGAAAATTAAAATTAAGGTGACATTCAACATTTAATTTTTTAAGGTGACATGTATTTATCTAGGCTGACGAGTTTACTTCCTTGGTTTGGATTGTAAATTATTTAAAACTAGCGTGTAAGAGGGCCTTAGACTAGAAATGTTTAGTTTAAATGTAGTTCTGTTTATAGGTATGCATAAGGATGTAATTATTTGACTTATTTGAACTGTTGTATCAGTGAAGCGAGGTGAGTCAGTGAAGTTATGGTTTTACAGTGCAGTGAACAGTTCCGATCAGTGATAATTTATAGCGTCAATGAAATGTGTTCTATAGTGTCAGTGAAATGTGTGCTAAAGTGTCAGTGAAATGCGTCATAGTGCCACTACAGGGAATGAGATGAGAGTAAAGTGAAAGACTATTGAAACTTATGTAGGACCTATAGATAATTATGTAGGTTGTATTGTAAAATTAGGTATTTTATTTTATGTTTTATTATCATTGTGTTAAATTGTATTGTGTATTATTATTGTTTGTATTGTGTATTATTATTGTATTGTGTGTAAAATTGTATATGTGTTGTAAAATTGTATTGTGTATTGGTTATCATTTTATTGTGTATTGTTAATATTGTATATACCACTATCACCGGGTGCTTGCCCACTTGCAGTGTAAATAAATACACATACAATATAGAGATACTTTACCTTAATGACAAGGTAACACAATGTGAGTTATAAAAGTTGTTAGCCCTGATTTAATAAGTTTAACAGTGAAATCCATGTCATTAATGTGACAACTTCTTATTGGTAGAAGTGTTAAATATGGAGTTATGTCTTCTTTTCCTTCAATAACACGTGAAAGCATATATGAGGCACTCAGAAGCAAAGTGATACAAGTGACATTTAGTAAAATTTGAGATAAATGACTTTGAAGTTGAAAAGGAAATTAAAAAATCTGTTACATGACTATGTTGCTGTAAGTTTACAGTTGTGTATGTTGGTACCTATATTTTTTTAACTTCTATATAGAAATTATCTATTCTAAATCATTTTACGTTAAATAGGGTCCTAAAGTCACTTGTGTTATTTTCCGACGAAAATATTTTTTGGAGAAGTAATATAAGTGCAACAGTTTTCAGTATTTTTATATTATTTAAAACAAGAACAAGAACATTGCTTACAACATTCAAACATTCTTGTCTTAACAGCATTTGAGCTTTCTGATTATCATATATAACACAAAATGTGTCTGTATAACCGAAAGAATCACTCAGTCAGTCTTCTTAACGTATCCCTTTTCCTGACAACATGAAGTCCACTATAGTCTATTCAGTTGTTGTTTTTCATGAGCAATGAGGGGTATTTTGATCGGTGTTCATTATAGATGCCTGTTGCTAGTAGCCAGAGTTGGGGGTGTAGTCAATATATACTGCAGGGCTGTGTCTTCTGCAACTGGTACTGATGATTTTAATTTACTTCTTTTGTGGTTTATGGATGGACAGTATAGAAGAATGTGTTCCAGATCTTCATCATGATTATTACACCACAGACAAGTAGGATTATCAGAAATGTGAATTCGGTGTAGGTACAATTGTGTGACAATGTGACCTGTTTTGGTTCTTGTTAAAAATGTTTGAACATGTCTCGGCAATTTTTGTACATTTCCAGGTCATTTGGTTTCTTTTGAACTGACTGCAAAATTTTTCCTTTTTGAGAAGAAAACCAATTGTTGATTCATAAGTTTATAAAATGAGACTTTACTGAACCAAAGGCATATCACTTGAAGAGGTCTTGGTTGCAAACATGTTGCTTATTTCCCAACGTTATCGACTTTCTCGTTTCCAGGTACACCACAATGACTAGGTATCCATTGAAATGTTATTTCCTTTTGGAGTTCTTTTAGTTTACTTAGTTGTTTCTGAATTGGAATAATTCTATGTGCATATAGGTTTGGTACATATTTAATTATATTAAATATAGTCCCCTTGGAGTCCGTAAGCATGCAAATAGATTTTTCAGAAATTTGAGTAACACACTGAAGAGCAGCATCAATAGCTAGCAATTCAGTGTCAAGACTGGAGGAGGATGAACATGGTATGAAGTAACTTTCTTGATATTTTGGAATATAATACTCTGCTCCTGCTGTCCCATCATCAGGGTTTAGAGATCCGTCTGTATAAATTTGAATATGATCCTTATATGTGCTGCAGAGTAGTTCCATGGTATCTAACTTAAGAAGGTATGGAGGATCATTTTTGGAATGATTTCCTGGAATTTGTATGCTATGTTCTAGAATCACCCATTTCCATGGAGGAATTTCACAACTAAAGTTTTAACAATGAGTGTGTCTGTGATATAGACTAGTATTTCTTCTTTGTTTATTTTGTAGAAATTACACAGGATATTATCTGACAGTTTGAAGAAATCTGAGATCTGGATGAGGCTTGCAATTTTAAATGTATTTTTAGATCCTTTTTTTAATACATAGTGTCTGATTGGCTGAATATTATATTCAATTTCTAGGGCAACAGTTGATGTTGTTTTTACTACTCCGAAAGAAGAGGGTTAAGAAAATGTTTAATTTTAAATGAAATTCAGCCTTAGTCGCTGTTCATTACGTCACTAGCCTCATCTGAAGAAATCACATCTCTCCCTGCTGCAACATCTATGTTTCTGTCATGAAGTGCGACCACAGTCTACTATATAAGGTCACGAAGCTTGAGTTTTGAGGGTGCTAGAAACAATAGACTGTGACGGTACTATTTTGCATTGCCTGTAATGAGGCGATATTAGCGATCCTAGCGGTGAGCAACTATCTAATGTTTGCATATTTACTACGTATTGAGCTTCGCGACTGTATATACTAGACTGTGGTGCGACTGTAGGACTCCTACCGCGAGTATTCCTTGAACCTTCTCTTCCACGCACTCTTCCACGTCCTGCAGTCCTTATTATAGGCCCAGCCTTCATGCTTCAGGTGTTCAAATATAGAGTAGTGTATGGGTGGGATGAATTTCTTTGGCTATGCTAGTTGCTCCACTTAGCAAAAGTTATCCTTATTGTATAGTTGGTCCAGCGCAATGTGTGCAGGCCTTCCACGAAGATGTTTCGAATATGTAATATGTTACCAAACAGAAGAAACGCAACAACAATATGTAAACAACGCACTTGTATTAGCACAGTCTACTATATACAGTCGCGAAGCTCAATATGTACTAAAAATGCAAACATGGGTAGTTGCCCACCACTAGGATCGCTACTATCGCCTCATCATCGCATATCTCTCTCCTAGTAGACGACAAAATATGTTACACTTTCGTTGTGTTCTTTTGGAAAAATTAACACCTTCCTTCCATTATTGAAATATTAAATGCATAAAGTTAATTTATTATTTTAATGAAGTATATCAAATTCCACCATAAACTCGGAGATACCTGCAAGAAATAGGTTAATATTATTTTTGTTTGGGCAAAACGAACTGATATTTACTATAATCGCTTCAATCATTCAAGATTATAGCGATAATTAACTATGAAACCAGTAAATATTAATTTGCATTTCCCTTTACAACAATAATAATGGAAATATGAATTAATGGAGTAACTTACGTGTACCGGTACTTGTAGTGTAGGCTTACGTAGTTAACAAAGTGGGATGAGGTTAAGCAATAATAATCACACCAGAATTGGAAATAAAACGTGATCAATAAATTTTATTGTAACAGAATTTTTCTACGTCTCTAGTAAAGTAACAAATAAAAATAACAACAAAATTAACAGCTATAATTAAAAACATATCCTTTGAAAAAAAAAGTAGGCCTAAGCAATAATAATCCCACCAGAATTGAAAATAAAACGTGATCAATAAATTTCATTAAAACAAACTTAATTTTTCTACGTCTCTAGTAAAATATTATTATTCCAATTATTGTATTTTAGCCATCAACATTTTCATTACAACCAATAACGAACATTTCACAAGCATCAATGTGAAATACGCAACGAACTAGCACTCGATGGAAATACGACACAGTCCAAAGTCGACCGCGGACAGTCTATTGTTTCTAGTTGCTAACCGCTTGGAGCGCTTTATCATGAGCTTTGCAAAAAATCACCTCAAGCTTCGCGACTGTACATAGTAGACTGTGGTATTAGTTTGCCTCTCAGTCAAAACTCTGTATGCATTGTAATACAAGTGTAAGGCCGACATGGAGCAGCACTGACTGGAACTAAACTTACATTACATTTTTTCTCAACAGAAGTGACGTTAAAGATTTAGAATATAAACTTATCTCAATTTTTATAAAAATGTCACTTGTATCACTTTGTTTCTGAGTGCCTCATATATATATATATATATATATATATATATATATATATATATATATATATATATTCCGAAGTGATATAGTGTCAAAAGTAGTGTAATCAAGATGTATATATCTCCCTTTCCCTAACATGAGGGTTTGAGTCCTCGCTTCGAAGTCTTCTATTTCATCGCTCAGCCAGTCTCACAGTGATACCAGTGTTTGACATAAGATTCATTTTGTAGTCCAGAGACAGCGGTGTAGTGCCCGGCAGTAGCTTGTATCGTCGTAGCAGTCCAGACATTCCAGTCTTCAACATCACCATCCCTTGTTTCTGAGCTGAAAACAGATATACAGCAGGCCTATAGTGACGGTTTGAGTAACGTGCAACAGATTTCGCTTCATTAACAATAGAGTAGTCCTTAATTTTGTATTACATCATCATCAAGCCACATAAAAGTTACCGTCCTTTAAGATTGGCGATGCATAAAAAATACATGCAAAAACAAATATTTTAGAGGGCCAACGACTGTCCTTAGGAGTTAATATATTAATTAATTAATCCATTCCTTCATTCATTCATTCATTCATTCATTCATTTGTTCTGCTCAAGGAGAGATCTTTCACTGCAAACCCAGCATTCTCCAGTCTGTCCTACTTCCTGCCTTCCTCTTAGTCTCCGCACATGATCCACGTATCTTTATGTCGTATAGTCCACACCTGTAGAGTAATGGTCAGCGCGTCTGGCCGTGAAACCAGGTGGCCCGGTTTCGAATCCCGGTCGGGGCAAGTTATCTGGTTGAGGTTTTTTCCGGGGTTTTCCCTCAACCCAATACGAGCAAATGCTGGGTAACTTTAGGTGTTGGACCCCGGACTCATTTCACCTGCATTATCACCTTCATATCATTCAGACGCTAAATAACCTAGATGTTGATACAGCGTCGTAAAATAACCCAATAAATAAATAAATTAATTAATGTCGTGTATCATTTGATATCTTCTTCTGCCCCGAACTCTTCTCCCGTTAACCAATCCTTCCAGTACATCTTTCAGAAGGCGGTTTCCTCTCAAAGAGTGATCCAGCCAATTCCTTGTCCTCTTCGTTAGTTTCAGCATCATTATTTCTTCAGCCACTCTTTCCAACACATTTTCGATTCTATTCTGTCTGTCCATTTCACACGCTCCATTCTTCTCCATATCCACATTCCAAATGCTTATATCCGCCTCTCTTCACGTCGTCGTAATGTACATGTTTTTCCCCATACAATGCTACACTCCACACACAGCACTTCACTAGTCTCTTCCTTGAATCTTTCTCCAGAGGTCCGCAGAAGATGCTAATTTTTCTATTAAAAGCTTTCTTTGCCATTGCTATCCTCCTTTTGACTTCCTGGCAGCAGCTCATGTTACTGCTTATAGTACACCCCAAGTATTTGAAGTTGTCCACTTGCTCCATTGCAGGAAAAGAAATAAAATAGTCGCATCGTATACGTTAGGGGGTGAAACCATTCCGGAAGTTAACAAATGTAAATACCTCGGAATAACATTTAGCAGCGATCTCGGCTGGGGGGAACACGTTACAGACACAGCGGGAAAGGCATGGAGAGCGTTACACTTTGTGATGAGGGTACTAAGAAAAGGTTCTGACAAATCCAAAGAGATTGCATATAAATCACTAGTATGTCCAGTAATGGAATATGGTGCTGCATGTTGGGATCCTTACAAATTAGAACATATTAAGACATTGGAAAAGATTAAAAAACGGGCTCTTAAGTGTTGTCGGAAAAATTCACCATTAAAATGGGACACACTCACGGACAGGAGAACGCGAATTCGATTGTGCGCACTGTTCAAAACATACAGAGGTGAGCCTGCCTGGAGAGAAATAAAAAATAAGTTGCAGCCGCCAAATTACTCTTCAAGGAACGACCACTCATATAAATTGAGGGAAAGAAGACAGAGGACGGACACTGGAAAGTTTTCTTTTCTCAATCGTACTATCAGGGACCGGAATGCTTTACCTGCAGACTTACTAAAGGCTTTACCAACAACCATAAATGCATTTAAAAATAGGCTTAAGGACCTTACTAATAGACGGTAATTATACACAGTATTTAAAGGGTGTAAATGATATGTTGTTATTGAAGTGTTGTATCAGTGAAGAATTATGTTGTGTCAGTGAAATGTGTTGTATCAGTGAAGAAGTATGTCGTGTCAGTGAAGTGTGCTGTGTAAGTGAAACGTGTTCCTGTCAGTGAAGCTTTATAGTTTATAGTGGCAGTGCAAAGAATTTGAACAGTGAAATGTTTTTGAAGTGTTAGTGAAATCAGGATAGAATCAGTGAAATGTGTCGTAGTTCCAGTGCAGTGAGTGAGTTGACAGCGAAATGAGTGTAATGTTGAAAGGTACTTGTGCAAATATGAACATATACTCGTGGCTTTTAGTTCGATCTTAGTTTTAAGATACAAATTAGAATATTTCAAATGTTATTTTAAGTGATCGTTTCATTTAATTTTGTATATTCCCTGTTGTTGTTGTTGTTGTTGTTGTTATTATTATTATTATTATTATTAATTATTAGTATTATTATTAATTGTATTTTTAATTAATAAGTATTACGTAGCATATTCACTGTATTGTATTAGCTGTCATTATTGAGTGTAATTAGTTACCACTGCCACCGGGTATATACCCATTGCAGTGTGAATAAATACATACATTATTTTGAATTCGCACGTTTACTATCTTTACTTTTTTCCTATGACCATGGTCTTTGTCTTGTTGGTATTTATCTTCATCCCATACTGCTCACAGCTGTCATTTAGCTCCATTAGCATATCCCTTAGTTTCACCTTCTTTTGTGCTAACAACGCCATATCATCAGCATATCTTATGCACTTTATTCTTCTTCTTCCTACTGTCACCCCTCCCATGTTCTCAAACAGTTCTTCAGTAAATCCTTCAAGTAAATGTTGAACAGGGTAGGTGAAGAAGGGTATCATTGGCGCACTCCTCTCCCTATTTCACGTCCTCCTGACATTACATCTGCTATTCTGACTTTGACTCGTTTCATATAAAGCTTAGTGAACAGCTTAATGGTGTGGTGGTCCAATCTCTATTATTCCCTCTATGTTAATGTTTGTTATTTGCTGTACGTCACTCCCTATATAATTAATCTTTACTACTCCCTATATTTTTTTATATTTTAGTAGGTTATTTTACGACACTTTATCAACATTTTAGGTTGAGCGTCTGAATGTGGTGAAGGTGATAATGCCGGTGAAATGAGCCCGGGGTCCAGTAGCGAAAGTTATATACCATATATATATATATATATATATATATATATATATATATATATTCGCGTAAAGTTTTAGTACTTCAACTTTATTGTAACTGTAAATGTAGTATTAATTGTAATTCTAATTAAAATTGTATTCTTGATATTGTAGTTGTAAACTCGTGTAAGAGGAGAAAAGAAGGTCTGATGACCTTGTCTCTCCCAGAATAAATATTGTATTGTGTATTTCTTATTGTATTGTGTATAAAATTGTATATGTGTTGTAAAATTGTATTGTATATTGTATATTATATTGTGTATTGCTTATCATTTTATTGTGTATTGTTTATATTGTATATACCACTGCCACCGGGTGCTTGCCCACTTGCAGTGTAAATAAATACATACATACATAAAGAAAGAAAGAACGAAAGAAGTATATAAATATAGACAGAAAAGAAAAAGTATAAATAAATAAATAAATAAATAAAGAATTAGAAATGAAAGAAATGAATTAATAAAGACGTGAATAAAAGCAATGTAAAAGATAAAGGACTAAATAAAGAAAGAAAGAAAAAAGATACCGGTAACTAAATACGTAAACCGCCAGCAATGTTACATCTTGGTTACGCTACGCTTGAATGCGCGATACAGGTTTCAACAGGTTTCCGGCTTCCTCCCACCAAATGCTCAGGCGCCTAGATTGAAAAATTCCTGATGTGAGCACGTCTGGTCTAGAGGCTTAATTCGATTAGTTTGAGTACTAGCACATCATCTGTACCAGTCCAACTAGGTTTTCAAGCTACTTTCTGTTCCTATTCTTTTCACAGTCCATCACGTGTCCATCATTTGGGCTTGACATCACTGCCCTATACGGCATAAACTGTGAACTATATTCCTTACCTTTTGTTGTGACAAAAACTGTTAATAGTGCCCAATTTTCACATCTATTACACACGGGAATCCTACGTAGACCTAATTTATATTGTAATACTTTTTTCAACGACGTCTTTTTACCTCACAATAATTTAATTTCAGTGAATATGCTACGTAATACGTTAAAGAACGTACCCACACAAATTCTGGGTCCGTAACTGAAGGGAAAGTAGGAGAGAGGGTCTCTGTCCTTCGTGTTTTCCGGCAGAAAACGATCGGGGTCGAACTTGTCAGGCTCTGGGAAGTACCTTGCGTCGTTCTGTATTCCTTTCATAAAAAATATTAAATTCGCTCCAGCAGGGATCACGTGGTCTCCTGTAAAAATTCAGAAATATTGTTTGATAAGTATGTTCTTGTTCAATAATAATAATAATAATAATAATAATAATAATAATAATAATAATAATAACAACAATAATATGGATATTACAACTAAGTGAAGAGAAACGACTAGAAGCAATTGAAATATGGATACGGAGAAGAATGAAGCTGTGAAATGAACAGACAGAATAAGAAATAGAGCTGTGTTGGAAAGAGTGGGTGAAGAAAGAATGATGCTGAAAGTGATCAGGAAAGAAAAAGGAATTGACTGGGTCACTGGCTGAGAAGAAACTGCCTATTTAAGGATGCTTTAGAAGGAATGGTGAACGGTAGAAAAGTTTGGGGGCAGAAGAACATTTCAGATGATAGATGACGTTAATACTTATAGGCCTATATGGAAAGTGGAGTATAGGAAAGATTGCAAATATTTTTCGCATATTGTATTGAAATAAAATAATCGTCTCCTTCGGAAATAATGACCAATTAACTTAAAATAGTGGAGTTTAATGAAAGAATAAAGCCCAATTTGTGTAGGTGAAATGCATAGTCACTTTAAGTGTCAATTAAAGATACTTTAACTGACATTTAAAATTAAATATGTTTGGGGAAGTCGGCCCTTAAGTAACATAACATTAACAAATTATGTTTCTTTCAAAAATGTTCCAGGGTTATCCTTAACAGAATATAAACACTGTGACCAGAGACTTGAAGACAGAGTAGTTTGATTCAGAGGAATAATAAGTAGGAATTTGTGGACAAGAATGCGCCGCGAAATAGACGAGTTGCGTGTAGAAGATAATGTAAGATGACAAATAAGTGTACATACCAAGTTTGTAGTCTTGAGTGAGTCTCCTTCCTACCAACGGAATAGGGGGATACATCCTCATGGATTCCTTGAGAACCATTTCCAGGTACTGCATCTGCTGTAAGTCTTCGTACGTCGCCGGGCGATCGGAATCGCCGAATACCTGTTGCAGCTCCTGCACCACCCGGTCCTGGAACACACCTACTTTCAAATTCTCCTCACACTGTCGAAACAATTACTTATAACTTACTTATAAATGCCTATCAGAGAACCAGGAGGTTCATTGCCTCTCTCACTTAAGCCCGCCATCGGTCCAGATTAATCCAGTCACTGTCATAATAGCCAACCTCTGTCAAATCCATTTTAATACTATCCTTCCATCTATGTCTCGGCCTTCGCAAAGATCTTTTTCCCTCAGGTCTTCCAACTAATAATCTATATGCATTTCCGGATTCACTCGTACGTGCTACATGTCCTGACCATACAGTCGCAACAATAGCTGTTTATGTTTATATATAACTTATGCGAACAAGACAGTTGCGCGCTGAGTACGAAAGATATAGCAGTAGAAGTGTTGATAGTGGTATTAGTAGTAGTAGTAATAGTAGCAGTAGTAGTACTGGTAGAGGTATTGGTGGTAGTAGTAGCAGTAGTACTGTTGGTAGTGGAATTGGTAGTAGTAGTAGTAGTAGTAGTAATAGGGTTGGTAGTTGTATAGGTAGAAGTAGTACTAGCAGTACTAGCGATATTTTTGGTAGTGTTATTGGTAGCAGTAGTTAGTTACAGTAGTAGCAATAGTAGTTTTATTAGTATCGGTAGTTGTAGAAGCATTAGTAGTAATATCAATAATATTACGAATAGTAGTATTTTAGTAACAATAGTAGTTCTAATGTCAATAGCAATTGTAGCAGTAATAGTAGTAGTAGCAATGTTCCTCGTGATACTGATAGCAATACGATCAGTAATAACAATAACAAGTACCAATGTGTTAGTTGGGGGACCGGAGGGAAAAAGACCTTTCGGGAAGCCGAGACGTAGATTGGAGGATAATATTAAAATGTATTTGAGAGAGGTGGGATATGATGGTAGATACAGGATTAATCTTGCTCAGGACAGTTTTTTTTTTACCTTGGGGATTAACTGAAGTGAATTTTTATGGCAGGCAGAGTAACTATCTCATGCCCCCATGTTTTAATTGCTTCCAGTGAACTTCATTAGAACCAGGTACCCAGCTTCGAAGCCGTTAGCCCTGTGAACTTACAGTATAGCCTATTTATTTTCTCCTATTATCATATTATAGAATTATCTAAGAAATTAACAAGTTCTTTGTGATAGTAGAAGAGAAAGAGTGGGGGAAGGGAAGTGGTCCGTGGCCCATTTCTTTTAGGGCTCATCCCTACATTTGTCTTATTACTCAAGGGAAACCACGGAAAAACCTTGAGCAGGATGAGGTGTCGTGCTGACGACAAGCTAATTGGCTACAATGGGGTCATGAATATGTTGTGGTGGGCGGTTGTCATTTAATCATCATTTGAAGTACTCAAACATTAAAATACATATTAATTAGTTACAAAGAATACAAAGCATCTATGCAGCCAATAACGTGATGACCAGGGAAAGGATTTATATGTAAATACATATTTACTTATAAAGCTAATATAATTTATATTTTGCATTATCTTTATGTTTCACAATGTGTAGGGTTGAAAAATCCTACTTTTATTTTCCATATTTTTCCATATTTTAGAGTTTAGTACATATTTTCGTTAATTTCCATATATTTTCCATATTTCATATAAAACAGTCCATATTATATTAGGTTTAACAATAAAACAAAACAAAATTCCATTAACTTTTAAAAATACATTTCAACAATAGAGATTTAAACACATGTTCAGTAATCCCTTTAACATCAGAGTTATTTGAAAATTAGCAGTCCTATCAACAATGGGAAAGTAAGTTACAAAACTGTATTAATTTAATTTAAAATTTTTAACAGACTTCAGTTGTGCAGCTCAACAGTTAAATGCCAGTCAGAGTACACATAGGTTCAGTTTTGTAAATCATACTATAAAGACGGTAAATATGCCAAAAGTACGTCATTCAGTCAATTTAAAATCAAAACTAACAAGTTACATTTCAGAATTTAAAGAAGATGGTTTATCAACTGACAATAAAATATTATTTTGTAATTTGTGTCAGTGTGCAGTATCATCTACACAAAAGTTCCTGGTGCAACAACACATTACAACTAGTAAACATCAGGCCAACAAACAACTAAATTCCAAGCAGAGACAATTGTTTTTAACACAACCAACAACATCGAATGTAAGATCTGAGTTTAACATCGACCTGTGCCGTTCTCTCATCTCTGCTGATATTCCTCTCTACAAACTAAAGAATAAGGTCTTCAGGGAATTCCTTGAAAAATATACTCAACATACAATCCCGGATGAGTCAACACTTAGGAAGACGTATGCTCCATCCATCTACGATGAGACAATACAGAAGATAAGAGATGAAATTAAAGATAGTTCAATTTGGGTTTCCATTGATGAGACTCCCGACAAAGAAGGTAGACTTGTTGGTAATGTAGTTATCGGTTTGTTAAGTGAACAATATTCTGAACGAATTCTTTTACATTGTGATGTTCTAGAAAAGTGCAATAACAAAACTATAGTTAAACTGTTCAACGAAGCTATGGGTATCCTGTGGCCAAAGGGTATTATGTACGATAATGTGTTATTCTTTATTAGCGATGCTGCCCCTTATATGGTCAAAGCTGGACAAGCATTATCTGTTGTATGTCCTAAATTGACTCATTTTACTTGTGTGGCGCATGCATTTCATCGTGTGGCAGAAGTGGTCAGAGACAATTTCCCTAAAGTAGATTTGTTGATTTCATCAGTGAAAAAAGTATTTCTCAAAGCTCCCAGTAGAGTTAACGTGTTGAAAGAAATGTACCCTGAAATTCCATTGCCACCAAAGCCAATTTTAACTAGATGGGGTACATGGCTAGAAGCAGTTGAATATTATGCCGAACATATAGACTCTATTAACAATGTTCTCCTTGCATTGGACTCTGAAGATGCAGTCTCAATTGATACTGCGAAAACAGTTACCTGTGACATAAGTGTGAAGAATGACTTAGCTCACATTCAGCATACATTTTCATGCATCATAAAAACGCTCAAAAGTCTCCAAAATAGGCACCTTTCACTATCTGAAAGTTTTGAAATTATAAATAGTACTGTGGAACAACTGAATCGTGGTAGAGGTAAAGTTGCAGATGCAGTAAGAGCTAAGGTGGACACTGTACTTTCAAAAAACCCTGGATATGAAGAACTACAAAAGGTTGTTGCTGTGATGAGTGGTGAATCAACAGTGAAGATTAACTTGGACTTATCCCCAGCAGACATTGTGAAATTGAATTATGTACCAGTTACTTCTTGTGACGTCGAACGCTCTTTTAGTCAGTATAAATCTATCCTCAGAGACAATAGAAGAAGATTCACTTTTCAGCACTTGAAAGAAATGTTTGTAACCTATTGTTATGGTAACAGACAATAAAAATTGTGTTTTGTTGAAACTACATTGGAAGATAAGGTACGTCCATTATATTTTTTGTTTAGTTTGATTAAAATGTACCAATATTTAACGTACATAGTCATTTTTTTTATAATTTTAAGTCCATATTTAATTCCATATTTTGGTAAAAATCCATATTTAATTCCATATTTTGGTAAAAATAACTACATATATATTTACATATTTCATATATTTTTAGTCCATATAAATCCGTTCCCTGGTGATGACCCTGGAACAGAGAAACAACATTATTAGTGCATTAATTAACATGTATGTCTGAGGAGTCAAATGGTTGTTTAGAATTCAGGTTGGTATTCAGGTTTGCTCAGGACAGGGACCGATGGCGGGCTTATGTGAGAGCGGCAATGAACGTCCGGGTCACTTAAAAGCCATTTGTAAGTAAATAAGTGGTATAATATGCATTGATGGAAATGTTGCACATCTCTTTGGTGCTGAAAAGTCATTATGCTTTCTTGTTTATGTTACATAATCTCTTCATGGTAACACAAAAACAGAAGTTTCGCTGCACGTTGACAACTTTTATGGGCGTGAAAGCTTTGTCAAATGATCTTGTAGCATGAGAGAGATCTCCAGCTTCCGGCATTGGTGTGAATGTACCACAATGCACTGCATGGTACTGACTAGAGTCCTGCAATGTTCAAACGTGACAGAGGCAACCAAGACATTACAAAATTTGACTAATTTCATATGAAAAACTATTAGCAATGTATGTGCTAAAATTCTACAGGACTTAAACAATGAACAGGCGGGACTGAAGGACAGCGAATATTTTTAAAACAAGATGGAACAAACACGATAGGCCTCCTCCTACAATTCGAACATCGGCGAATATCGAACTTCGCCTACTCGACAAACTTGAACACAAAATAACGCGTGTAGAGCACAACGCTAGTACTGACCTGGATGTGTGGATGTCTGGACAACAGCCAAGCTGTGAAGGCCAGAGTAGTGCCAGTAGTATCCGACCCCTGAAATACAGACAAGAAGCTGTAACTGTAACAGTCGACGAACGGTCTTTCTTAACGCCCGAAGGGGCTGATGAAATGATAGTGTGGTGACTGGAAATTTGAAGTCATTGTACAATATCATGTACCTCCTGGCCAAGACCTATATATTAGTGTGCCGTCACACCCTTAGCAACCGTGCGTCGTGTTTCCAAACAACTTTCCTGTTGCGTTGCTAGGCTAGGCGTAATAAGAAAAATGTTTATGTGCTTTCCTCCAAAATGTTGTCACTATAGTGAGAGGGACAGTTGTTTATTCCTAAGTGATAAGGTCTTCCATTGAATGAGAGATTGAAAAGAACTTGGATACCGAATATAAGTTAAGTGAAAACTCGTTATGCATGTAGGTATTAATATTTACGATATTTTCAATTGATATATAGTATGCCATGGATTATCATGCCAACCTAGTAATATTTACGATATTTTCAATTGATATATAGTATGCCATGGATTATCATGCCAACCTAGTAATATTTACGATATTTTCAATTGATATATAGTATGCCATGGATTATCATGCCAACCTAGTAATATTTACGATATTTTCAATTGATATATAGTATGCCATGGATTATCATGCCAACCTAGTAATATTTACGATATTTTCAATTGATATATAGTATGCCATGGATTATCATGCCAACCTAGTAATATTTACGATATTTTCAATTGATATATAGTATGCCATGGATTATCATGCCAACCTAGTAATATTTCTGATATTTGCAATTGATATATAGTATGCCATGGATTATCATGCCAACCTAGTAATATTTCTGATATTTGCAATTGATATATGGCAAGTTGTGGATTGTCATGCCAACCTAGTAATATTTATGATATTTGCAATTTATATATAGCAAGCCATGGATTTTCAT
Source organism: Periplaneta americana (assembly GCF_040183065.1). Classification (NCBI taxonomy): domain Eukaryota; kingdom Metazoa; phylum Arthropoda; class Insecta; order Blattodea; family Blattidae; genus Periplaneta; species Periplaneta americana. The sequence goes on along the minus strand of NC_091118.1, from coordinate 11,004,981 downwards.
GCCAACCTAGTAATATTTATGATATTTGCAATTGATATATGGCATGTTGTGGATTGTCATGCCAACCTAGTAATATTTATGATATTTGCAATTGATATATAGCAAGCCGTGTATTGTCATGCCAACCTAGTAATATTTATGATATTTGCAATTGATATATAGCAAGCCGTGGATTGCCATGCGAACATAGTAATATTTATGATATTTGCAATTGATATATAGCAAGCCGTGGATTGCAATGCCAACCTAGTAATATTTATGATATTTGCAATTGATATATAGCAAGCCGTGGGTTGCAATGCCAACCTAGTAATATTTATGATATTTGCAATTGATATATAGCAAGCCGTGGATTGCAATGCCAACCTAGTAATATTTATGATATTTGCAATTGATATATAGCAAGCCGTGGATTGCCATGCCAACCTAGTAATATTTATGATATTTGCAATTGATATATAGCAAGCCGTGGATTGCCATGCGAACCTAGTAATATTTATGATATTTGCAATTGATATATAGCAAGCCGTGGATTGCCATGCGAACATAGTAATATTTATGATATTTGCAATTGATATATAGCAAGCCGTGGATTGCCATGCCAACCTAGTAATATTTATGATATTTGCAATTGATATATAGCAAGCCGTGGATTGCCATGCGAACATAGTAATATTTATGATATTTGCAATTGATATATAGCAAGCCGTGGATTGCCATGCCAACCTAGTAATATTTATGATATTTGCAATTGATATATAGCAAGCCGTGGATTGCAATGCCAACCTAGTAATATTTATGATATTTGCAATTGATATATAGCAAGCCGTGGATTGCCATGCGAACCTAGTAATATTTATGATATTGGCAATTGATATATAGCAAACCGTGGATTGCAATGCCAACCTAGTAATATTTATGATATTTGCAATTGATATATAGCAAGCCGTGGATTGCCATGCGAACCTAGTAATATTTATGATATTGGCAATTGATATATAGCAAACCGTGGATTGCAATGCCAACCTAGTAATATTTATGATATTTGCAATTGATATATAGCAAGCCGTGGATTGCCATGCCAACCTAGTAATATTTATGATATTTGCAATTGATATATAGCAAGCCGTGGATTGCAATGCCAACCTAGTAATATTTATGATATTTGCAATTGATATATAGCAAACCGTGGATTGCCATGCCAACCTAGTAACAAAGATATTTTCAATTGAGGGGCTTAGAACAAAAAGCAGGTAAGTGACATTATTAAAAAATGAGGTAAGTGCGTGTTGTGATAGCCCAAAAGGATGTTTCTTTGGGATAAAATCAGGTAAGAGATCACACTGTGCAGTGCTGCTATATGGGCATGAGTTCACCAAACTAGTGTATAATATTTCATTGCATGTAGAACTTTAACTGTAATTTCCTCAAAACTAGGTTTCTGTCACTTACCTGCTTTTTGTTAAGCCCCTCAATTGTTATAGCCTATATCAAGCCAAGGAGTGCCATTTCAACCTAGTAATAAATATAGTAGCCTGTCGATGATCATATTACTTTGCATTCAATGGTTACTACTCTGTTCAGCTGTTGTTTTGTCAGGATCCTGTTTCTTGTGTGATTACTAGGGAACGGAATTTGGAGCAGTAAAAGCTAGTATTGGCATCTACACAGCCATTTGTTTACAACCCTTTATACAAAGTCCTCCCCTCCATGACATACTCGCAGATCTCTGCTCGTCAACAACAGGTGAACAGGACAGTTGTCGCATAAGAACTTCCCGATGACGCGGCTGCGATTCAAATACGCCAGGAACTGCTAAATGATAGAACAATCTAAAAAGAAGTCATGGATATGAAGTCAATTTTGTTATATTTACCGGATGCCATTATTCGGTTAGAAAAGTCAGGAGTAGAACTAGTTGAGCAAATAAATATTATGAGGACTATTGTAAGTAAACTGAGTGCAGTAGAAGGTAAAGTAGGAAAACGTGTTGGTGAAAAAATGAACAGAGTTTTGATTAAAAATGATAGGTATAGTATTCTTAGCCGGATTTCAGATGTACTAACAAAGACGTGTCCCAATGACGTCATTCAACACGTGAATTTAATTGACGTATCTTGTTTCAAGTACTCTCCAATTGTCTCTGCAGATGTAGAGCGGAGTTTTTCCATGTTAAAAAATTTCCTTCCTTGCAACAGAGCAAAGTTGTATTTTGAAAATTTGAAAATGATATTTACAATTTATTATAACAAGGCACAGCAGGAATAATTGTTTCATCAACAAAACATAGCATTAATTGAAAATGTCATTTCGTTTGGTTCTACATTTTGTTCAGAATTTAATGATACTGTATTAGGCTATATCGTAAATATTGTAGTATACGCTGTATGTCCACACCTGTGGAGTAACGGTCAGCGGGTCTGGCCGCGAAACCAGGTGGCCCGGGTTCGAATCCCGATCGGGGCAAGTTTTCCCTCAACCCAATACGAGCAAATGCTGGGTAACTTTCGGTGCTGGACCCCGGTCTCATTTCACCTGCATTTCATTCAGACGCTAAATAATCTAGATGTTGATACAGCGTCGTAAAATAACCCAATAAAATAAAAAAAATATACGCTGTATATGTGCTATCATATTTCATGATATTGTAAATAAAGGTTTTAATTTAACACGCTCCTGACAGAGAAACATACATATTCAGAGGCGAGTTCCATATAGAAGGCAACTGTCTACCACACACGAGAGGACGTAGAGATTGATATTTAATTATGTATATTTGTAATGTTGTTTATTGGAGTCTTGTGCGTGTAAGTTTGTATGAAGTGGACTGTACTCGTCCATGCAGCTCGCTTGACAGTCACTCAGCTACGAATATCTATACTACGTTTCATCATTCGTTATAATACCCCAAATCCCTTTCTCTGCTCATTACATACAGTAATATTGGTATTGTCATTGTGTTGTAGAATTTCAGTGTTACCACTTTTCCCATCCTCTTCTATCATGTACATTTAATCGCTCCAACTAGCAATAGGAATGTAGAAAGTTTTATTTCTTGATGTTTTTGTCTGTTGAATGTTAAATGACATTCTTATTGACTAAGTATCAGTGCTGCTCATCGGAGTGACTATTACCGCGGAGGAATCGGAGATTACGAATAAATCTCTCCACCGGTGATCTCCGGTACTACCGTTGGTGGAACAGGGGGCATACGGAGGGATGCGGGGGTTCGGAGCGAAGCGACAGTTAGCTCAAGAACGACCGGCGCGTACGGACTGACGGTAGTTGTGAAGGGAATAAAATGGCACCAAATCGGATATCCGTCGCATGGAAATTCTTTAATTTAGTTGAATGTAATAATAAATTGTAAACTTTGTGGGCGAATTTACTCTAAGGGTGGTGGAACTTCGAATGTGTTAGACCACTTGAAGCGATCGCACAAACGCGAACTTGAAAACAATTACGCAAAACATTTGATACGATTTCTTTTTAAATTGTTTTAGTACTATTGTTCCCATAGGCGCACAGTATAGGAAAAAGTCTTGAAATTTCTCTAAAACGTAACTTTCAAGGCAATAAAAAACATATGAAATATTTAAAAGACGACTTGAGTTATATTTTGCTGTTTGGATTAAAATATTGAGTTTCTGAATGAAACTAAAGAAACATGTGGTAATAATATGATTACAATTATTCTTAAGTTGATATCCGCTTGTATTTTTATTAAAGAGAAACAGTGGCGCGTTTTAGAAGAGGCAGTTCAAATACTGACACCCTTTAACACAATAATCTCAATCCTGTCCCGTGAAGAATCTGAATAAATTATGTTGGACAGTAAATTTTAACCCATTGATAGCCCACGTTTCTTTTGTTCCATTCTGAAGCTCCCTCAATATATTATACGTTAAACTAAACCGATTAGAATAATAATTGACAAACACTGTTTGCGATTAAAAGAGAGTTTCTAGGAGAACTACAGTATACTGTACATGTTTACATTAGCTACTGAAAAGCTTTACTTCTGCGTTAGTTTTGCAGTTAGATTGAATGTTATTAATTTGATCAATGACATAAAACTAATACGCCTTTCCACATATAGGGTAAAAGTTGGTAATATCGTGATAGCAGTAATATTGTGATACCATGTTTGAAGGTCTACCATGGGATTACCAATCGGAATAGAAGCGCGTTTGTCAAGGAAGTCCGACCGACAGGCAGTAGCCCTTTAGTGAGCATAATGGTGCCGCAGGAGAAGGCACGTATGAGTGTACAGGCTTCAACAAAGAATGAAAAGTGTTGTAAAACCAGATGAGTAAACATAAAAATTAATGTCTGTCGATATATTAGCAGTACGTCTTTAATATACTGTATAGACACATACTCTGACGATTTTATACAAGTGTAACATCTTCTCGATTTTTTAGAGTGCAAGCAGTTTATGTAGCTTGATACATATGGCGGAGGGAGGCTTACGAATTATGCCTTCTTCCTTACAGTTCCGTTCCATCTCTGCTAGCAACGGTGATAGGAAAGTCAACAAAAGACGAACGTACAGTGTTGTCAACCTACAAAATACTGTGAAAAAGGTGTTGAATGTTAATTGGACTATATACAAGCCAGCAAAGGAGTGTGGTGTACCCTGGAGTACACTGAAGGTTCATATTAGTCGTAACGTTGGAAATGCTGATTTTGGAGAGGGCGGGCCATTTGAAGTTCCTAAACTCAGGCGTCCGTTCATGCTACCGGTACCTAAATTAGTAGAACTGAGGTTAGTCAAGTATATAATTGAAATGCAAGAATTAGGTTTTGGGCTGAATGTGACACAAATAAAGCGTCTTGAATTTGAGTTGTCGAAAGCCACTTCAAAAACGTCTTCATTTAATGAAGACAGAGAAAAAACAGGACCATTTTGGTGGTGGTCATTCAGAGAAAGATATGGCTTATCATTGAGAGCACCAGAAAAGTTAGCAGTAAGTCGAACTGTTACAGCTAATAAAGAAAACATTGAGGACTTCTACGATAAACTGGAACAGAAAGTAGCCAAGCTTCAGCTGCAACAGAAGCCAGAAATAATGTTTAACTGTGACGAGACAGGAGTCACGTTTGTGGTGAAGCCTTCGAAAACCGTCGCGGAAACAGGAAAGAAAATAATTTACAGTAATACTTTCGCGGAGAAGGGAGTAACACAAACTGTATTAGGTTGCTGTAATGCCTCTGGAACAGCAATTCCGCCTATGATAATGTTTAATGGCGTGAGACTAGTAAATGGTTTGGACAAAGACGCTCCAACAGGATCACTAATCAGTGCATCGAAGAATGGCTGGATAAGTTCAGAACTTTTCTTAAAATGGATGAATCACTTTGTAAGGAACATTTCACCAGCCAGACCAGTGTTGCTAATATTAGATTCGCACGCATCACATGTGGGAATAGGCGTCGTTGATTTTGCTCGTGAAAATGATATCCACTTGATGACATTTCCGAGTCATCGCAGCCACATCCTTCAACCACTGGATCTCAGCGTTTATAAATCATTGAAGAATGCATGGGCCAACAAACTTGAACGTTACAAACATAACAATCCTGTAGGTGCTCCAACTAGATTCGACTTCTGCAAGTTTTCTGTGCCGTATGCAATTGAATTTAGTGCAGAAACGATTAGAAATGGGTTTAGAAAAGCTGGAATTTATCCCATAAATCGCAATGCAATACAATCTGAAGCAATTGCATCTTCTCGCCTAATAGCTGGAAATGGAGATTCCAGTCAAACTCGAACAGCAACACTTCCATCAGACAGTGCCAACGGGATTGTGGGGAACACCTTGTGCTTGCCCAAATGCTCTGATGGTAATGCTGGAAAGCGCCGCAGAAATGTAGATACAAAGGCCAGAGTGCTTACTCCACTACCAGAGAAAAGATTTCGTGGTAGACCAAAGAAGACAGAAGCAGAAAACGCAGCTCCCTCAACAGAGCCTTCATCTTCTAGTTCTGAAGAGAATGAAACGGCTTGCAAAGTGTGTCATGGCATGTATTCAAGAGATGTTGCAGCTCGTAATGGGGCACAGTGGATTCAGTGCATATTTTGCACAAGGTGGTATCTTTAACTATGTGCTAATGCTGATGATTCACCCCAGTTCATGTGCTTTGAATGCGACAAATCCATGAAATTCTCAAATGACGACAGTGATTAGTGCTTAAAGTGTTCAGTTTGCAAGGACCTTTCAGTGTCTTTAATTGTAAGGTTGGCAATATTACTTGATTGAAAGGGACTTTGTATTAGATACTATGTTGACTGAAAGCTAATGTTCCAAGCTTTAATTAAGTTTAATTTGAATTTGTATATTTGCAATCTAAGTTAAAAGAATTATCACGATATTACCAAACATCTATCACGATAATACTCTGTATATCACGATATTACTAGGTATGATTTCATTTAATCAATTAACTTTTTCCTCCAAAGTCTTAAAATTGTTTATGTTTATTCTATAATGTATGTGTAAGGAACACTCTGAACTTCCATCTGTGTCAATTTAGTTATATTATGAAATTTTGTTTTGAAGAAAACTGCATTTTATTTTGAGTTATCACGATATTACCAACCTTTACCCTACTGTGAATTTTAAAACTAGAAAAAAATCTGTCAGCTAACGTAGCACTTCAAGCGAAACAAGAAAAAAAAAGAGCCGAAGAAAGAGAGAGAGATTAAGATAAAAGAGAGAATAAACAACAACAAATTAGAACTGATTTTAAAAGATACGCGGACGTCAGCGGACTCCATTCCCTACCTGATCCGATTAAAGGGAGTTGGTCATTATCGCATGCAAAATAATGGCAAAAATAGCCTATCTTCTAGCAGTCATAAATGTAATAGTCTACTATTTATCAGTGGTCTTTCATTTTTGTTAGCTATGTGTGTATACGTATTAAGCTTTAAAATGAAAAAGAATGGTGACTCTAGAGTAAATCTGTATCCTAAAATTAATTTTTTTTAATTAAGCACATTTTTTTTTATAAATTCACTACATGTCTGTGATTAGGTACACTCTATTCACTTATTATAGCACATATTGAATTGAAAATTTGACCACTTACTGCTAATAGATACTAAAACATACCCTACTAAAATTATTCATATATCTGTAATATTATGGGCATAGGGCTTATAGTAATCATCACCGTCAATAAATTTAAAAAAAAATTGAAGATTAGTATAAGCCCTATGCCCATAACTCTACAGATATTTTAATAATTTTAGTAGGGTATGCTTTAGTATCTATTAGCAGTAAGTGGCCAAAATTTTAATCCAATATATGCTATGATAAGTGAATAGAGTGTACCTAATCACAGGTGTGTAGTAAATTTATATAAAAATATGTTTAAATTCAAAAATTAATTTAAGGGTAAGATTTACACTAGATTAACCATTCTTTTTTCATTTTAAAGTTTAATGTGTATACATATATCACTAAAAAAGTGAAATAGCTGTAATAAATAGTATTACATTTATGACTGCTTGAAGATAGGCTATTTTTACCATTACTTTGCATGCGATAACGTCCAATTCCCCTTAAAGGAATGCTCAGCGGAAAGTGTATGTCTGCGCCACAGCACATATACAACCTGCGCGGCATCAATCGGAGGTAATCCGGAGGTCTCCGATTGAAAGCACACAAACAACCGCTCCGGAGAAAACGTAATCATAAGCAGCACTACTAAGTATATACTTTCTTATTATTATTGTAGGTTATGTCACCGTAAATCTCAATTTCACCGATACATTTAATGTTCTTGTGGCTTCTTGAAAGTTTTCACTAATATCAAAATTTTCATTGATTTTTATTATGAAGTTGCTCAGTAGCTTATACTAAATTTTTGAAGCGGACTTTTCGAAGCATCGTGATATAAACTAGCAATAAGTAAGGTACAATTGTACGATGAACTGAAGCTCCTTTTGTTACTTACCCCTACTATTACAGTATGGATTTCTCCATTTATATATTGGTCAGTGCAGAGGTTCTTTTCTTTCTTCTCCTGAAGCAATTTGAGAATTACAGGCGACATGTTGGGGGCTGAGAACAGAGCAGAGATAAGCTATGTTACTACGAGAACCACAACACTGTTCTGGGAATTTTGGGCAAAACAAATACACGTTAAACAACAATAGTAACAATAATAGTAATAATAATAATAATAATAATAATAATAATAATAATAATAATAGTAATAGTAATAGTCTTATCATATATATCCCGAAAACTTTGAAGTTTTAAGATATATTTATGTATAAAACAGGATTTTCCTTACCTTCATCTCTGTCTTTCGTTTTGTCACTGATTATTACGTTCATGTTTTTCCTCTCCCTTTCTACATATTTGGCTTCCTTCCTTCCATCCTTCGAATTCCAGTACAAGAAGTCATATTCAAACCATGGACGCATTATTCTGTGAACTATGCAGTCTTTTTCGCTTAAAAAATAAAACATTGCAATGTAAACTTTACACAGTTTCTGAGTATACATTTAGCAAAGTAATAGGAAATTACTGGTGTGAAAGAAAACTGTGTGACACATTTTAGACAACAATTTATGTCTTAACAGTTATAATCAGAGCTGGGAATTTGGTACCAAAACTGTTAAGTTGTGAGCATAGGTTCCATGGCATATTATGAGGATTCATTCAGAATGGAAATAACTCATCCTGCCTAGGTTTTTCCGTAGTTTTCCTAAGGCGCTAAGACAAATGTCGGGATGAGCCCTAAAAGAAATGGGCCACGGACCTGCACTCATATCCCCATTAATCTCCCTAATTACTTTAAATTAATTAAATAATTACATCTCTCCCCCTCTTCGTAATTGAGCCATCATATAGCCAAATGGCTTGTCTCAAAATTGAGACGATTCAACAAGGCTCATGACAACAATCACCTCCTACATAATAGCCAAATTGGCTAGTCTCTTATACATGAGACAACTCATCTCGCCTAAGGTATTCCGTGGTTTTCCTCAGGCGTAAGACAAATGTCGGGATGAGCCCTATAAGAAATGGGCCACGGACCTATATGCCCTTCCCCATATATATTCCACCCTTATTATAAACGATGTATGCCCTAGTTCAGATAATATAAATTGTCTATTAAATATACGAGGTCACTCAATAAGTCGCAAATTGAAAGGACAGGGACCTCTCAAATTGCAGATTAGATTTCACGGCGCTTCTTCCGACGGCCTTCACATGCTTTGTCATCGAACAACAGATGACGGCGTCTTGCCATTCTAACGGCAAACACCAGCCAACTCCTCCTCGCCCCGTTCCGTGATCAATTGATCAAAGTCAGCCCCCCCCCCCGCGTATGTGGTACCTAAGAGGTTACGTCCAATTTCGGCTTCCCCTTCAAAATTTTCTAGAGCTCCCTCAGGGGAGCAGCGTAACCCGGAGTGAGACTAGTGGCCAACAGGCTTGGAGCTCACATATTTAGTTTTGTACAGCCCCCAACCCATTGCAAGGACGCGTTTTGCGTACCTTTTAAATTTTCCTCCCAATTCTCCTTCGATTTTTCGATTTCGATTTTCGAATGGAAATAAATAAATATAATTTTTAAAGTCATATGACATTTATTCAGAATGGATAACATTTGGGAAAAAGTATAAATTTGAAGCTTTTGTAAAACTATTTTCTTTTCATCCTGCCTAAGGTTTTTCCGTGGTTTTCCTAAGGCGCTAAGACAAATGTCGGGATGAGCCCTAAAATAAATGGGCCACGGACCTGCACTCATATCCCCATGAACCCCCCTTAATTACTCTAAATTAATTAATAATTACATCTCTCCCCTCTCTTCGTAATTGAGTCACCATAAAGCCAAATGGCTGGTCTCTAAATTGAGACGATTCAACAAGGCTCATGACAACCGACCACCTCCTACCCAATAGCCAAATTTGCTAGTCTCTTATAAGAGACAACTCATCCTGCCTAAGGTATTCCGTGGTTTTCCTAAAGCGTAAGACAAACGTCGGGATGAGCCCTAAAAGAAATGGGCCAAGGACCTATATGCCCTTCCCCATATATATTCCCCTTTTCTACCAAACGACGTAATGCCCCAATTCAGAACCTATACATTGCCTATTAACCCTAGCAATACCAACGGGGGGGGTACTTTGTGTCCACCTTATCCAAAATTTATATCTTCGATATCTAACTGATATATTAAAAATACGAAAATACTATTTATTGTCGGTTATGAATCTTTCTATCTTACTGTGTTATTGTTTAATAGTTTTCACTGATAGTTTTACCAAAACACGACTATATGTCAAGGTGGACAAAAAATATCCCCCCCTTAGTAAATGGTGTAACCCATAATACAAGGTTTCACGTTATTTTAACTATTTCAAGAATGATGCAGGACTCATGGCCAATATAATTTTTGTGCTTTTGTGTTACTACACATGTAATGTACCAACAATGGACATATTTATTCTTTTTTTTTGTTACGCTCCTACTGTCCCTACAATGGGCATAATGGTCTTTCTATTTCTGTTACACCTGATTGGTCTGATGAAGTGGTGTGATATTTATGTATCCTACTTGTTTCCGACAATTACATTTGTTGTTCAGTCTACTAGCAATGAGTCGAAAGACCACAGAAGAGTTATTGGAAGAATCTACAGATTCCGAAACTGAAATTGAAAATGATGATGATGATGGTGAAGTAGTGAGTGAACCTGAAGACCAGTGTATCATGCGTGACAAAGTGGATGGGGATGAAGTGGAATCCAGTTCTGAAGATGACCCTGACAACTTATCTGAAATTGAAATCAGTGATAAATATGTTACTAGTACTGGAAGAGTTTACGTTTCTAAACCACCTCGAATATCAAGACGAGCTGCACAGAATATTGTGAAAGAACGCGAAGGACTACGAAGTGAAGGTAAAGTGGCCACAATAATAGAGTCGTTTGAAAAGTTCTTTACTCCGGAAATTGTAGACAGCATTATAAAGTATTCTAATGAAGAAGCGATTAGGCAGAAAGTACCAGGAACAAGTAGACTTGAATTCCTTGCTTATATAGGGCTTCTTATCTTTATGGGCAAAGAAAGTGATAGCAAAACAGCAGTTACAGATCTTTGGTCCAATATTTCTGGAAGATTTGTTTATACTGCTACTATGAGCCGAACTAGATTCCAGCAGCTAACTAAAATAATAAGATTTGATGACAAAAACACACGAAATGAACGCAGGGAGTTTGATAAATTTGCCGCAATACGTGAAGTATTCAACAAAATGAACTCAGTTTTACCAAAATGTTATTCTGCTGGAATGCACACTGTTGTAGATGAAATGCTTACATTATTCCGTGGAAGATGTCCCTTCAAAGTTTTCATGAAGGATAAACCTGGGAAGTATGACATACTTATACGTATGCTTACAGATTCAAAGTCAAGATATGTTATGAGTATGGAACCATATGCAGGGAAGAATAAGAATGCAGCGCAACAAACAAATTCAGCTACAGCTGTCGTAAAACGTTTGGTTCATCCTATAAATAACTCCGGGCGCAATGTAACCACAGACAGGTACTACACATCTGTTGACTTGGCTGAGGATCTATGGAACAATCACAAGCTAACTCTTGTTGGAACTTTGCAGGCAAATAGGAAACACATTCCTCAAGAACTCAAAGAAGTTTCTGGAAGAGAATTATATTCCAGTAAATTTGCTTTCAGTGATCCTGATACTGGAAGTGTTCCAATTACAATTGTTTCATACATCCCTCGTGAAAAACCTAAGCGGAACCTTCTTATGTTATCCACTCAACATTATGATGATGCAATTGGTGCACCATCTGATCCAAAGAAGAAAACAGTAATAAATCTATACTACAATGACACTAAAGGCGGTGTCGACACAGTGGATTAAATGGTACGCAAATATTCAACAAAAAGAGCTACCAGAAGATGGCCAGTGTCTATTTTCTACACACTTCTTGATATAGCAGCTCTAAATGGCTACACCACATTTATACTGAACTTTCCAGACTGGAATAAGAAGAAACCAAATCAGCGGCGACTTTATCCACAAGAATTGGGATTGAAGCTCATAACTCCGTATATTGAAGCACGGGCAAGAAATGTTACAGGACTGCAGAAGTGTGTGATTTCGGCAATGGAAGGAATTCTGAAAAGGAAAATCAAGCAGACAAGTGGAGCAAAAGAAGTTTATGGTGGTAAGGGTCGATGCCATTTGTGTACTAGAGACTTCCGATCAAAAATAGAAAATTACAACAAAGTGAGCAAGACAACAATCATTTGCAGTGTTTGTAAAAGGTACACATGTGGTAAACATAGCAAGAAAACTGTGGTCTGTTCAATATGTGAGGACGGGTGTGAAGAAAGTGATGTGTAGCATTTTACAATTTATTTTGTGACTGTTACACTAAAGTATTTGTTGGAACATATACAATGACATTTCAATTTTTTTCTTTCATAATAGTACATACTATTCGCCGATTGTAAGTGTGGTAAACAAAGCAAGAAAACTTGTGTCCTGTTCACTGTGTGAGAACTAATGTGAAGAAAGTGACGCATAATATTTTCCAGTTCTATGATATTTTCTGGACTGTTGCATTCAAGTACTTGCTGAAAAATATACGACAACATTTAAACGTTTTTTGCTTTATGTATCCGTATAGTACACAGTATTTGCAGATTGTAAGTTTGGTATAAGTAGCCTATAACAAGGAAACGGTGGTTTGGTCAATATGTAACAACGAGGGTGAAAATAATAATACGTAATATTTTCAGACTGTTTTGTTGAAGTAAATTGTTCGAAAATATACAATGATATTTAAATTTTTATCTTTTATAGTAGTACATGCTATTTGCCGATTACAAATATTTAAAAAATGCTCAAAATTAAACATTTTTATAGTGGTCACAAAATATCCCCCCCTTGGTACTACAGGTCATCAAAATAGCTTGGTATTGCTAGGGTTAAATGTGCGAGGTCACTCATTTAGTCGCAATGCGAAAGGACAGGGAACCTCTCAAATTGCAGATTTAGATTTCACGGCGCTTCTTCTGACGGCCTTCACCTGCCTTGTCATCCAACAACAGATGACAGAGTCTTCACGACTCCACGTGCACTGCGAAATGGCAAAGCCCCTTTCAATGAGCAAGATAACACCTGCCAGCCTAACGGCAAACAAACGAGTCTCCTCGACTCCTCCTGCACTGCGATACGACACAGTTCACTTCAATGTGCAGATGTACACCAGCCAACTCCACCTCGTCCCGTCCTGTGATCACTTGATCACATTCCGTCCCCTCGCGTATGTGGTACCTAAGAGGTTACGTCCATTTTCGGCTTTCCCCTTCAAAATTTTCTAGAACTCCTTCAGTGGAGTAGCGTAAACCGGAGTGAGACTAGTGGCCAACAGGCTTGGAGCTCACAGCCCCCAACCCCTTACAAGGACGCGTTTTGCGTACCTTTTAAATTTGTCCTCCCAATTCTCCTCTCTTTTTTCGATTTTCGAAAATATTTTTTGACATTTTCTTCAGCATGGAGAGCACTTGGGAAGAAATACAATTTTCGAAAGAAGATGACAAATTTTGGGCATTTCATTAGCATGAATGTCATTTGGAGATTAATACTTGATATCTGGAATAAATTCAGATTTCAAAATGAAATACTTTAGACATATCATTAGAATCGATAGGATATACATTGAAATATTTTATGTCAAATATTTTTTCAAGCTGTAAATATCGATAATAATGTCGGTTTTTCAGTCACGCCCGATTATGAAAAGGATGGTAATTTAAATTATTTTAACCACATAAAACCATTTTGCTGTTGCCAACAGAATAAAAAAATGAAATATATTCTTACCGTGTTAATATATCCATTGCATCCAAAGTTAGAGATTCCTCAGGTTCCTTGCCCAAAGTTATGGCTGCAAAAATGTAGTAAAATTTGTCTTACTGTTTTGTCCATATTAGATTTTCATTTTACATTCGGCATAGACGGTTTTTCGAAATTAATACATAATATAGTAACACTATCGAATAAAAGTATTGAAAACATCGATCTCTCGGAAGTACATAATGGAGAGACTCAACTCTTTTTTATTATTTTAATAGATTTTATTAAAAAGAAGACATACTTAGTACAAAGTCATAATTTTAATGTAAGGCACAAATCAGATCTCAATCTACTCTGTATTAGTCTCAAATGTTATAGAAAAGAAGTTCAATATTCACGTATTATGATGTTCAATGTCTGATTATCTTAAAGCTTTGAAGGACAAAGAGAATAGGTACAGAACACAATGAACAAAATTTGTCCCTACTCATACAGTGTGCTCAATATTGATATAATGTTTATCCTTGTAAACTGAATGAATATATTTTTGTATTAACCTTTGACATGTTCGATATCTGAAAGCTAGAATGGTGGCGTAAGTTCTGTGGAATACTATACATGAATTGAAAATGGAAAATTGTGGAAAGTTCGTGATGTAATGTAAACATCTCTGCAGTATAAGTCATAAAATGAAAAAGAAAGTGGTGAAAAGTTCGACTTAAGATAAGCATCTCTGCAGTATTATTTTTATTTTAGTTTGGTTCTAATAATAAAGTATTTCAGGGTAATGTGGTTTCGGGTAATGCACATCGATTTAACCCGATATACTGTGTTCGAAATGTAACGGTTGGGAAGTTATTGATGGGCGAACTTTTAAATTAAAAGAGGTATTATAGACGTATTTCTACGTTTTAGAACATTCAATTCTATTCAATTTATTAAGCCATTAAACATACAGTGATCGGCTTCGTCACAATACAGAAGGGAGGGAAAAGACATACATTTGAAAATACACATATAATTGATAACAGTAAAGATTAATTAGAATGAAAAGGCAAAACATTTTGAAACTCTAAAATTAATTAAAACACTTCACTCTTAATGTAATATTTGTAACTAGATGTGAATAACTTTATTTATTAAAAAACAATTTCTTATGAATTTATGTTAACAGACTCATGTACAGAGTAGAAAGGATTAATTAAAATAAAATTATAAAAATCTAGCTTTGAAACTATTGGTTGGTAACTTATAATATTGACTGGGAAGCTTATTATATAATTTCATCCCCATGACAGAAAAATTTGTACTAGTTTTATGTAATCTACAGTATGGGATATTAATTTGTTCACTATTTCTAATTTCATAATCATGTATATTGGCTATTAGCGAGTAATTGTCTATATTTTGTCGTCTGTAAAGGACTGCGTCGACAGTTAATATCTGTGATTGTTTGAAAAGGGGTCGACAATGTTCAAGATAGTTTGATTCTAATGGCTTTCTTTTGAAAAATCAAGACACTCCCAATTTTGCCACCATTTCCCTAGAAAATTAAGGAATACGTAATTATTGACTGAAAGAACAAAAAAGTAGGCACATCTTAAATAATTTTGAGAACCGCAAGTCACTATTTTCTTTAATAAATATATAACTGTAGATAATGTTGTGCATATATATTCGATATGTTTTTCCCATGTTACACTGAAGTCTATAAAAAGTCCTAGATATGTAGTATAGTTGTTTATGTTATTGTTATTGATACATTATTGAAAACGCAGTGTGTAACTATACACGGGAATTGCTTCGCAGTAGTTATACTCACGAAACCCCCTGTTTATAGAGAAAAAGTGGCTGCCTTTTAACAACCCAACTGTTCGTAACGACTGTCATTTTATGATAAAAGTTGCGTTGTAAGTACAGAAGAACAAACCAAAGAGCATAGAATAATTAGAATAATATTGCTGTAGCTGTACTCTTTGATCAAAATATAGAATGATAATTGATCAGGAACAGTTGTACTATCGATACTTAGCACATTAGCGCACCTATCGGACGAAATTGACAATCTTAGTTATTCTGCACGGCCGACTTGATGTTCCCTTCGCTTTTTTGTATACGGCCTTGACAATAGTAATATTTTCTTGATATTGGATAATTTCTCAATTCCACCACTTGGCGCTGTCTGCCAAGCTCTGGTGGCCACAGAAGAAATACTCAATATGAATTAAAATAAATGATTAAAGAGTAATAATAACACTTATAAATAATAAATAAGAAAATAATAAGTATTATTATGTTTAGATCTGTTAATAATTAAAAGCGTGGTAAAATGGTAAAAATGGTAATGGTAAAAGCGTGAGTTTAAAAGCAGGGAAGGTACCACTTAGTAACCTGTTCAGTTTAAGTAACATGATGGCAGATGCGTAATTTTGTAGTTCATTCGCTGAATAGCACCCCTAGGCTAAACTGCGATGTTTCAAAGTAATCACTTGGGTAATTATTTACCATAACTTGTACTAAGTTTTATAATTTCACTCACTGCACTGATACATTCCACTTGATATTGCAGATTCAAGAATCATAGTTTCAAGATTTTGTTACTCAGTGGATTATAAGCCTCATTCTTCGAAGGAACAAGCTTTTCAGTTAAAGCTGCTGCAATTTTATCTAGAAGCGGCCTAACAAATTTCACAGTAATGATATTAGCAAGTCCGTTTTGGCCGTCTTCATCACAAATTGGCATTGCAAGAGAGGGCATCTACACAGTAACGGCTCAATTTCTGAACACAAATTTTCTAATATATTATTGTTTGGTATTCTC
The DNA here is from genome assembly GCF_040183065.1 of Periplaneta americana. NCBI lineage: Eukaryota > Metazoa > Arthropoda > Insecta > Blattodea > Blattidae > Periplaneta > Periplaneta americana. Next base: position 10,988,300 of record NC_091118.1, on the reverse strand, counting down.
TTTCGATGATTAAGCAGCTGATCTAGAATCAGTTTTGCATGAATATTGCCTTCATCGGTCTCTTTCCATACATTTTCTTGTTCTTTATGTAACGGATCTCTTTCAATTGGAGTTTTTCGGTTGTTTTCGTTATTACATCTTGCTTCTCTTGTAACACCTAATTAAGTTGTGTAATTTTCACATGCAATCTGTTAATTATTTCTTTTTAGCTCCACAAAGTTGGCAACGTCTGCGTCGCTTCATGGTCATTTTCAACTGGCAAGAAGGGAATGTCATTAACTAATATAGAGCCACTCGGAACATCTTGTTCGAACAGTGAAAAACCAATATTACTAAAAGATTTGCGTTTCTTGGGTAGAGGGAGATCAGTTTTAGTAACTGTTCGTCATGGTCTTCTGATATCTGTCACTTATACCTTGGATAATGAGGGAATATTGTTGGCACAGCATTTGGTTTTAATAACCTAAATTTCCCATTATTAGAATAATCTTCTTCCCTGAAATGTAAACTACAAACGACTGAAGATGGAGAGTTGCTTTAGAAACAAAGTCTCGGCGTGAAATCACTTTAAGCCATTTTCGCATCTTTCCCTTACTTACTCATGGCTTTTAAGGAACACGGAGATTCATTGCCGACCTCACATAAGCCCGCCATTAGTCCCTATCCTGTGCAAGATTAATCCAGTCCCTATCATCATATCCCACCGCCCTTAAATCCATTTTAATATTATCCTCCCATCTACGTCTCGGCCTCCCCAAAGGTCTTATTTCCTCTGGCCTCCCAACTAACACTCTATATGCATATCTGAATTCGCCCATACATACTACATGCCCTGTCCATCTCAAACGTCTGGATTTAATGTCCCTAATTATGTCAGGTGCAGAATACAAAGCGTGCAGTTCTGCGTTGTGTATCTTTCTCCATTCTCCTCTAATTCCATCGCTCTCAGCCCCAAATATTTTCCTAAGAACATTATTCTCAAACACCCTTAATGTCTGTTCCTCTCTCAAACTGAGAGACCAAGTTTCACAACCATACAGAACAACCGGTAATATAACTGTTTTTATAGATTCTAACTTTCCGATTTTTTGACAGCAGACTAGATGACAAAAGCTTCTCAACCGAATAATAAGAGGCATTCCCATATTTATTCTGCGTTTAATTTTCTCCCGAGTGTCATTTATATTTGTCACTGTTGCTCCAAGATATTTGAATTTTTGTCCACACCTGTGGAGTAACGGTTAGCGCGTCTATCCGCGAAACCAGGTGGCCCGAGTTCGATTCCCGGTCGGGGCAAGTTACCTGGTTGAGGTTTTTTTCCGGGGTTTTCCCTCAACCCAATATGAGCAAATGCTGGGTAACTTTCAGTGTTGGACCTTGGACTCACTTCACCGGCATTATCACCTTCATCTCATTCAGACGCTAAATAGCCTAAGATGTTGATAAAGCGTCGTAAAATAACCTCTAAAGTAAAATAAAATATTTGAATTTTTCCACCTCTTCGAAGGATACAACTCCAATTTTTATATTTTCATTTCGTACAATATTATGGTCACGAAATATAATCATCGTTCCCTGTCACTCGGAAATTCGTGGAATGATATTGCTGCTTCACTCTTTTTTTCTATTCGAAGTACACAATAGTACACAACAATACGTCATTTTGAATCATATCACAATAAACTCACATACCAATAGAAATAAGCGCAATATTACTAATTATAATCGTACAAGAAACCGTACACACATTCCTCAGTGAACCTTGGGAGTTAGTGCCATCTGGCGGGAATTTCATATTTTCTCGATTACAGCTTTAACACTGGGATCAAAATGAATTGTCAAGGTCGGTAAAGGAGAAGCGAAGCGAGCACATCAAGTCGGCCGTGTATTCTGTTACCTTTTGTAATAAAATAATGACGAAACTATGACGTAGCTGTGTAACAGTTGCATTGTTACAACTACACCACGTATGTAGTGATTATATTAGTCAGGAATTTACACATTGCTTATAAACGAGCTATTCGCTATGTAAGTATAAGACAGTTGAACGTCTGTATAAGAGTTTTTATTAGTAAGACCAATAATCATTAACGTGAGAATTGTATTAATATATTTGATTGGCCTACTTACCTAAGCTTACATTCATTGTTAGATGTAACATAATAGGATACATATCAAATTCTTGTCCACCTACATACTGTGATAGTTTATTAAGAATAAAATAAAGATGTTTGTTGAATATCTGCACATTGGATTTGTATACGGACACGTTAAGGTTTGGTGCAATATATTTTCGATTCTGCAGCCACTTCGCACCTGAAAAGAAGAACAGATTATAACTTGACTTCTAACTTACTACAGAAAAATTGATTGGAATTTATAAGCAATTCTCTATTTTTAAACATAATTATGTTTTATCTCAATACAGCTCAATAAGATTCAGAAGATTTTATATATGAGCGGTGTAGAGTTGTCTACAGGGAATATACTCGTAAGTCATGTAAACCTAAGGTTGAAAGAAATGAGTTTCAAGTTAAGTGACAATGGAAAATTGCATCCAAAGTCTACGATGTCTATTTTGTGCTTACATATTGTGTCTGGGTTATATGAAGGAATTTACTGCAGATTTTGAAGATATTTTAAAATTAAGATACTAAAAAAAATAATGTCATAGTAAGACGTTGCACTTATACCTCTTGTATTCCAAACTATTTTGCAGAATACGTAAGGGTTCAAACTAAATTTAAAAAGAAATGAATGTATAAGTTATAAAATACATTCCAAATTCAAACAAATGTATGTACGTGTATGAAAAAAGTTGAAGTTCTTTAAACGAAGAATGTTCACTTATTTTCCTCACCCAAAATATTTCTTCTTTCTCAGGAGCCAAATGGAGAACTGTTTTAATAAAACGATGGCCGAGAACCAAACTGTTTCAAGTCCATTTTACTATTTTTTTTTCAGAAGGGCTATTTTAAACTCCTGACATTATTTTATGTACACGGTGTATATAAAAAACCGTTCAAATGTGCCCGCTTTTCCCCTATTTCGCATTGTAAACCTGCAAAGAAACCAACAGATTTTGTTTCGAATTGTACTACGAAGAAAGATAAATAAATAAACTTACCAGTTTCTGTAACTAATCCTTTGCCGAAAAAAGGCTCCAAATATTTGTAGAAATAAGCTTTGTCCAAAACGTTCGTGTCAGTGAGTAGAGTCTGAAAAAAAAACAACCAGCTGGCATTCACAAATATTTCATTATTATAGTCAATTAATAAACGTGGACTTCAGCGACAGTGTTTGACACTACAAATCCAGCGTCCTCTATTTCTTAGAATCAGTGCTTGTCCCCTCTTCTGTGCGTGTTGTACATTGTTTTAAATTAGGTACAATAGAAACATCAATACTTACTGGAACATTTACACTTTCCCCCGATATCACTCTTGATACTTTTTCCAACAATGAAAATCCTACATTCTTATTTAATACGTTGTCCCACTTATTTTTAACTTTTTTCCCAGTTTCGCCCAAAGCAGAATGTATGTTCACTTGAGCTTCCTTTACTATTGCTATTTGGCTACAAAGAGATTGTTTTTCACGTTCTAATTGTTCAATGCTTGCAGGTATGAAAGAAAGGTTTGATGTTATGTAGGCAATATCGTTTTTCACTCGTGAGTCATTCAGACAATCTTTCACTGCTTTCACACACGCTGAATCCAGGTTCCCCATCGTGTAACAACCGGCTGAGGTGGGAGTGGGATATCTGGAAATTTCTCTCTGAATATTGAAATCCTGGATGGGACTTTACAAAAACATTTTTTTGTGTTAGAAATAAACGAATTGACAAGAGGAAATTCATTCCGGATTGTTTCAGAAACCCTGTGAAGGCCATGTGCTAGACAGGTTACATGCGTGAGGTTAGGATAAAATGTTTTAAGAAGTGGAGCTGCAGCAACCATGTATGAGGCAGCATCAGTACAAAACAACAGAACTTTAGAATCGTCTATATTACCTGAGTATAAAGACTGTAGGCCTTTATTTACAAAATAAGCAATGGCTTGGCTATTCACTTTCGAAAGTTCCTTAACACATACGAGGTGTGGAATCGAAGGTCCATCAGGACTAAGTTTTCCTACTACCATATTTGCTATATACCTATTCATAGGATCTGAGGTTTCATCCACAGAGACCCATATGTAAGAATCACCTATATCCTCCCGAATGGAAGCTAAAGTTTCATTGTATATTCTGTCTAAGTAATTTTTTCTTAGGGTCGACTCAGATGGGATATTTTGTTTGCAGTATTTTTGTAAAAACTGTCTTAAAACCGGATTTTCAATTGCATTCCAGGGAAAGTTAGCAGCAACAAACGCTCTGGTTAAATCAGCATAGAAATTGCTGCTGAGATTGATGAAGTAGGCTGTGTTAGTAAAGTTTGTTGCAGTTGATTTTTCTGCTGAGCTTTAGCCTTATGAGCCGCTCCTTGCACATGCTGCTTTAGGTGGCACTTCTTTTCTTGCGAAATCTAAAAATGTAAAGTAAACTGAATTAAAATAAAATCCTAATTGTTGTATTGCCGTATTTCTATCACAAAGTTAGTGGGTTCGAACAATCAAAATTTTAATGTCCTGCAAATACTTTAACTATCGGAATTTAAAAGGTTAAAGTGTAGTGGTCTTAAAAAGAATTATACCTCAGGATAGCTCAGTCAATGTATAAATATTATAGGCCTACTCATTAAAATTAACAGAATTTATATATTTCAACTATTGTTACATACCTGTTTGCTACAAATCTTGCAGAATATTATTTTTCCATCATAAGTGAATTCTGAATATTCTGTTAGCCATTGCCGGATCAATGTAGATTTTGCACTTATATTTTTCGGCATTATCGCGTTAAACTTAACAGGAAAACGTCCTACCGCTCAAAACTTCTCAACACAAATAAGGTGAGGGAAAGAGCAATTGTTAACTAGCATTCAAATGAACCGTTGTTATTGAGATTCAATTGGACAAAAATACAAAGTTCCACTTATTGTTGCATTTCCTGGTAGTGTTAACACTAGGAGGGCCATTCTTTTAAATATTTTGTAACGGTTTACCCTACTAATTCGCAGTTTTACGACTTTTCATAAATATTTCAAAAACACTCTTTCTCCAAAAATTGTGATTTTATGACACTCTGAAGGGCAGTACAGCTAATCGGTTTCAGACCGAAAACAGTCATTTTTATAGTAGGCCTATAGTATATCTCTGAATCGGTAGCAGCACATGTTGTGATTGTTGCCTGCTTCAAAACTAAGGTTGGTTCTTTGTCGGCATTTATGCCTCCAAACATGTTAAACTCAGTGAAATCTATTGCGAGTGTCGTGAGATTCAAAACATTTTGTTTCCTTTATCAATGGTTTCATGGTCGGTGTGAAGCAAACTTTCCACTTTTCAAATGCCTTAAATTTCGCAGTGAATGCATGTATAAATTGTAAAAAGTAAGAGTAAAATGCGAAACTTTACAGTGAGTTAGGCATTTTTAGGCGAATATTAACAAATTAGGCTGTAATGATCGTTTTAGAGCATTTTAGGGCACTATAAAACTCTTTGAATACCTTTCAATTTCCGTGAAACACAAATATTAATAATTATTTTTACTTTTCTCCTAAAGAAACAAAATAGGCATTTGCCCTAGAATCCGATGTCTGGTGATCACTTACCTGATTTTACCCCAAAGAAACATCCTTTTGGGCTATCACAACACGCACTTACCTCATTTTTTTTTAATAATGTCACTTGCCTGCTTTTTGTTCTAAGCCCCTCATATATATCAATAAAACTGCGTAACAGTGCTAATAGAAACTTCAGCTAAAGTTTACCCTCCTGAAGATATCATATGAAATGTAAATTCTAATTCTTGTACTTAACCTCTCGTCTTTACGTTTACACATTATATCCGGGATCACTTTTCCTTTTTCTGCATTGTTGTGCAGTACGTTATTCATATTTCTCCAAGTGGCGGCCTGAACACCTGCAGACTTCTAATGCATGAGTACAGGCTGTTACAAAAGAAACATTACAATGGTTCCATTCCTCAAGTGAGGTATAGAAATTATAATACATTCAGAAGTTTAAAATAAATATTATAGTCCAGACACATGATCTGAAGACATTTATTCGTCAATTTAAGCACAGAAACTTAATCAGAAACAAAATAAAAAAAATGTTTTGAAATTAGTATTTTGTAACATTAATAGAAAAAAAAAGAGTTCAGACAAGTTTCGGGGGACAGTGCCCCCCATAATTCCGCCTATGATTAACACTTCGTATGATTTTCTGAAAACCGTGCCATAACATTATGAGAAGTCAAGGCCAACAGCACAGTCAATTTTGTGAAGTAATCATTCAAGGGAAAGTACTTTCTTTTCATTCACTGATTCTTTTTGCTGCAAGGTAAAGTCTTTTGGTCTAGGGAAAATACTCTTCTTTATTCGCTGATTGCATACATTATGCCCACTCATTTCAACTTGATACTTTGCAACAACATCTACTAAGCTAGCCAAAGTCTTTGGTCCACAGATAGTTTTTCTGAATACACTGCATAGCCGTCTCTACTGATGTTCACTTGTTTCTCCTCTCCTTAGCTTCCAGGCTCGCTAATGCTGGAACATTTTACTTACGTGTATTCTATAGTTCAGCGTCTGTAGTTAGGCCTACCTCATCACTCACCTTGCAGTCCTCGGTGTTGTTGATGAAGATTAGCAGATGTTGCAGTAACCACACTCTACAGATTTTCGGATACTTCTTGTGCAGCATTTCACAATAATGCATAAAATCTGAAGCATAATACAAACCACTATACTGTAGTATTATGTTAAAGGTCTTGCATCTTCCAGACCAATTAACAGACATTTAGCACTCTTATCTACGTATGAATGTTCATTATTAATGTATGTAATTATGAGTATTAGGCTGATGCAAATATTCGTAGAGTTTTTTCGCTGTGACAAAAGTTTTTATTTGAGATGAATAGAAGACAGAAATAAATCAGTAATAATAATAATAATAATAATAATAATAATAATAATAATAATAATAATAATAGTGATAACAATAATAGTATAGGGTATAATAAAACCAAAGCCCTCTACTCTCAACTGTTGTTCTCTATTTCGCCTCCGCTCAGCGCTGCCAAACGTTCGCACGCTCCGGCTTCTAAAATAAATGAAGGTGGCTCGGTATTTACAAGCACACCCTCGAAATAACAAATGACAAACGATAAACAATTTCCCAATTGATGGCGAACAAAAATGCAACTAACTTAGGCATCAACCCAATATGTTTAAAGTGTGTGTGTAGGGCCCCATTCGTGCTATGAACTTATCATCACAATACGTGATTTTCAGTATTTCCGATGTTTTGTGTTTGGTGAAATTGTTTCAAATTTCTGTACTTTTTAGTTACTTTATTAAAATCACCACAAACAACACAACTAAAATTTAAAATTGTGCGGTAGAAACTCCGTCTTAAATTATTATTATAACACTAGCCGTAACCGTGCGCTCCGCTGCACCCGTTAGAAATAAATATAAAGTAATTACATAATTAAAATAGGACGTTTGATCCAGGGAACATGCGTGTTTGATAGAAGGATAAATCGTTTAATATGTTACTTAATTTAAATTGCATCCAAATAATTAATATGCGATCATTTTGGTCCAGAGACACTCATTTGGTGCAATGACAATTCCTTTAACATGTTTCTTAATTTTTATTACATGCAACCATAGTTCAATGAAGATTGACATCATTTAGATTTAATGTGTATATTTTATTTTACTTGTTACAGGTTTCCAACCCATGTTTTCTACGTATTCAGTAAATGGCGCTTGGCCCTCTATGGTTGTGAACCCTTCAAACAACTTAATTTATATTATAATTACATATTATATTATATTATATTATATTATATTATATTATATTATATTATATTATATTATATTATATTATATTATATTGTATTATATTATATTATATTATATTATATTATATCAGAAGTTACTGTAATAACATTATAGCATTATGTCCATCTAGAGAAACTACACTTTCCAATGGTGAAAGAATTATTAATTATACAAATCGGTTAATTTAGCTTCCGATATTACTTCATACAAACACAGAAACATTCTCTGTAGCCTATCTTTCATAGCTTCCGATTGTTGCTGTCCAAGGCCCCTTATAGACTAAGTCATTTGTTTTTTAATTCATTACACGGCCTTAGATGACAGTTATTTTAATTTTAAAACTCATTTATCTCATTAAATATCAGTCCTATCAAAATTTTTCAAGGAATAAAACTTATCGCACATTATTTGTAAAGAAACTTTTGTTATGTAACATTTTTCACAAAAATCAATAATAAGCGAGATATTTCGATTTATTTAATTCAGGCCCCCTTATAACCCCCGTTTTAAATAATGTATTTTGAATGCCATATAGCCTAAAATCTAAGTTACAACCAACTTAATTTATATTCCAATTTGCATCGAAATCCGTTCAGCCATTATCGCGTGAAAAGGTAACAAACATACAGACAGACAGACAGACAAGACACACAGACATGCAAACAAAAATGTCAAAAAAGCGATTTTCGGTTTCAGGGTGGTTAATTATATATGGTAGGACCAATTATTTTTGGAAAATCGAAAATTACAAGAAAAATTTCGGCTACAGATTTATTATTAGTATAGATTTCCTTTTATAGATTTCCTTTTATGTTTCAAATTCGTTATGTTCATGGTTGCTGAAACTGGTCGTACTAGTCCAGGGATATCAAAGCTTCTGCACTGCGTGCTCTGAAGAACTCGCACAATATTCCCTTAAGAGCGATGATTGTACTTCAGCTTGCTGAAAAGTGAACCTTGTTGGATTTGTATTGCTTGTAGCATGAGAATGCTTTGACATCTCTGTACTGCGTCTACTTTAGATGTTACTTTACTTTCCGTAAAAACGAATCTCATTTAATTTAAAATGATTATCAAATAATGAGTTTTAATTGCCAACCTTGTGTAGTCCTGCCAACTTCTAAAGCGTTGCCAATAATGGGAAGCATTTTGGGTCCTGGGATCTTCAGTGACATCTTCTTCATCCGATGGGTTTTGGCGATGAATATCGCCCATAAGATGCCGATTCCAACCAGGAAGGTGTAGAGAGCAACGAGTAACATCTTGTGCAGCTCACAGTTCTGATTTGTTGCAGGAAATATTTTGAGGTTATCTGTACTCAGCTGCAACACAATAAAGCATACACAGTTATGTTACAGCGGTGGACTAGGAAGGAAAACACAATTCCATTTCGAAATACACTGTCAAAATTTGTATAAATAACAGTGTAATGATTTCGGGTAGGCAATTAAAGAAGTCCATACGCACTTAGACCAGAGACATGGGCCTATTGTTCTGCGTCTAAATTTCGTCGTGGTTGGGGAATAGTCGGTAAGTCTTACCCTGAGCACTCTCTCAGAGGCAGGGTTATTTCACTACCCGCAAAACTACCATACGAAAGCCACAGCTTGACTTCTTTTCAAATCAAGCTTTTCTAAGTGTTTCATTGCCCTCAAATCTAAAAACTAAAGAAAAAAAAATTGGTCGATATGAATCCAGAAATCTTGTGTGCAAATACTTGCACCTCGACACAGGGACAGAGTTATTTCACGTGCAGTAAATCTATGAAACGGAACAACCAGCTTTATTTGTTTTTCAAGAATATTTATGCTAAGCATTTTATACCTTTAAATTCCATCTCCATCAGCCGGATTCGAACCATGAACTTCAGGTCCTATATACAGAATAATAACTGCTAGGAAATGTAACAAAGGAAAGAGCAGTTAAAGCAAAACAAAATCATAGTTGCTAGTGGAAACCGTGAGATATAAAAAGCATAAAATTCCATTAAGATCTCTTTATTCATCGGCAATTAAAACAAACTAGATGTGATGCACATTTCTATCATCAAATTGTAAAAACGTGTAGTTGTGTGTTTTGATTTCAAGTAATATCCTGTTAATTTTGAAAGAAATTATTCATTTCATGTGTATTATTCCCTGGTAAATTCAATCGTAAATACTGAATATGAACAAAATCCGTCAAATAGTATAGTAGATATCGCTGTACACAGACAGACTACTACTAAAATTGTTACATTTCATGTACATCATTCCCTGATAAATTGACTCGTAGATATTGAATATGAACAAAATCCGTCCAGTAGTTTAGTACAAATCGCTGTGCAAGGACAGACTAGTACTAAAATTATTATACTTCATGTACATCATTCCCTGATAAATTGACTCGTAGATACTGAATATGAACAAAATCCGTCCAATAGTTCAGTAGAAATCGCTGTGCATGGACAGACTAGTACTAAAATTATTATATTTCATGTACATCATTCCCTGATAAATTGACTCGTAGATACTGAACATGAACAAAATCCGTCCAATAGTTCAGTAGAAATCGCTGTGCAAGGACAGACTAGTACTAAAATTATTATATTTCATGCACATCATTCCCTGATAAATTGACTCTAGATACAGAATATGAACAAAATACGTCCAATAGTTTAGTAGAAATCGCTGTACACAGACAGACTAGTACTAAAATTATTATATTTCATGTACATCATTCCCTGATAAATTGATTCGTAGATACTGAATATGAACAAAATCCGTCCAATAGTTTAGTAGAAATCGCTGTACACAGACAGACTAGTACTAAAATTATTATATTTCATGTACATCATTCCCTGATAAATTGACTCGAAGATACTGACTATGAACAAAATCCGTCCAATAGTTTAGTAGAAATCGCTGTACACAGACAGACTAGTACTAAAATTATTATATTTCATGTACATCATTCCCTGATAAATTGACTCGTAGATACTGAATATGAACAAAATCCGTCCAATAGTTTAGTAGAAATCGCTGTACACAGACAGACTAGTACTAAAATTATTATATTTCATATACATCATTCCCTGATAAATTGACTCGTAGATACTGAATATGAACAAAATCCGTCCAATAGTTTAGTAGAAATCGCTGTACACAGACTAGTACTAAAATTATTATATTTCATATACATCATTCCCTGATAAATTGACTCGTAGATACTGAATATGAACAAAATCCGTCCAATAGTTTAGTAGAAATCGCTGTACACAGACTAGTACTAAAATTATTATATTTCATATACATCATTCCCTGATAAATTGACTCGTAGATACTGAATATGAACAAAATCCGTCCAATAGTTTAGTAGAAATCGCTGTACACAGACTAGTACTAAAATTATTATATTTCATATACATCATTCCCTGATAAATTGACTCGTAGATACTGAATATGAACAAAATCCGTCCAATAGTTTAGTAGAAATCGCTGTACACAGACAGACTAGTACTAAAATTATTATATTTCATGTACATCATTCCCTGATAAATTGAGTCGTAGATACTGAATATGAACAAAATCCGTCCAATAGTTTAGTAGAAATCGCTGTACACAGACAGACTAGTACTAATATTATTATATTTCATGTACATCATTCCCTGATAAATTGACTCGTAGATACTGAATATGAACAAAATCCGTCCAATAGTTTAGTAGAAATCGCTGTACACAGACAGACTAGTACTAAAATTATTATATTTCATATACATCATTCCCTGATAAATTGACTCGTAGATACTGAATATGAACAAAATCCGTCCAATAGTTTAGTAGAAATCGCTGTACACAGACAGACTAGTACTAAAATTATTATATTTCATATACATCATTCCCTGATAAATTGACTCGTAGATACTGAATATGAACAAAATCCGTCCAATAGTTTAGTAGAAATCGCTGTACACAGAGAGACTAGTACTAAAATTATTATATTTCATGTACATCATTCCCTGATAAATTGACTAGTAGATACTGAATATGAACAAAATCCGTCCAATAGTTTAGTAGAAATCGCTGTACACAGACAAATACTATTATAATTATATTTCATGTACTTAATACCTGTTAATTTCCGTATTCTTCAATGTAATTCGTTGTAATTTCCATCAACTCTAAGATTTGTGTTGAAATTTGTACAGCAATTAAGAATTTGGCTTTGACTAATTTATAATAAAATTGCTGAATTCTGCACGTGTGCTCCGTTCTCTGTCAGCCGCTTAGCTTCATTGATATCAGGAGAATGTAGCCTACTTTATTTATAGTGAAGGGAATCGCATGAAAAACAAGTCCTGTATTCATGAGTTTTAACCACTTTTTGTTAGATGTATTGTAATTTTGCTACTCAACATGGTTGCGATACTGAACAAGCACTGCAAGTTCAAGGTCACATTAAACTTTTGGTAAGGTCGGGATTACGCATTTGAAACTAAAAACGAAGTCATTAAAATGCTGGTTGGGTTATTGCGATGTAACCTGGAAGTAGGCTAAATCACTTTTTGTTATGTTTCTAAGAATCTTTGGAGTGACCATAATTACACAACAACAAGTCCAATTTAAATATTCAGTGAAAAAATCTGTCTAAAGCCTTGATTTATCTGAACCGACAGATGCGAGTAACGAGTTCACGTGTACTGCGGTCTTGTGGTGGGGGAGGGGCGAGTTTCGCCCTTGGCGTGCGTCGTTCGAGAAAAGTGACTAGTGGCAGTCACATGTAACATGTTACACGTTACGCGATGTCCGAGATGTACCACAACATAGGATTAATCAGAATTTGTTATTAATAGAGACCGGAATCTTAGTCACTACACTTTGAAGTTAAGTGAGAAAGAAGATTGTGCAATGAGCCAAATGCCTTGACGAAGAGAGTGGCGCGTGGTGCTATACGATTCAAAAGAGATTATTCCCGCATCCAGGTCAAGAACCACAGTACACGCATAAAACAATGACTTCAAGAGTGGGGCTGTGTTTTGTATTACAAAAGAATAAATATAGACCTTGCTGTAAAATTTTAATTTAAAATGTTACTGTTTCAAGGAACTACTCTTAATGAAATGTTTAAGCCTATAATTGATGTAAAATTTTAACTCAAGATGTTGCTCTTTCATAATCACTACCTTAATGATATGTTTAAGCCTATATTATAATAATCTTTGATGTAAAATTTTAACTCAAGATGTTGCTCTTTCATAATCACTACCTTAATGATATGTTTAAGCCCATATTATAATAATCTTTGATGTAAAATTTTAACTCAAGATGTTGCTCTTTCATAATCACTACCTTAATGATTGTTTAAGCCTATATTATAATAATCTTTGATGTAAAATTTTAACTCAAGATGTTGCTCTTTCATAATCACTACCTTAATGATATGTTTAAGCCTATATTATAATAATCTTTGATGTAAAATTTTAACTCAAGATGTTGCTCTTTCATAATCACTACCTTAATGATATGTTTAAGCCCATATTATAATAATCTTTGATGTAAAATTTTAACTCAAGATGTTGCTCTTTCATAATCACTACCTTAATGATTGTTTAAGCCTATATTATAATAATCTTTGATGTAAAATTTTAACTCAAGATGTTGCTCTTTCATAATCACTACCTTAATGATATGTTTAAGCCTATATTATAATAATCTTTGATGTAAAATTTTAACTCAAGATGTTGCTCTTTCATAATCACTACCTTAATGATATGTTTAAGCCCATATTATAATAATCTTTGATGTAAAATTTTAACTCAAGATGTTGCTCTTTCATAATCACTACCTTAATGATTGTTTAAGCCTATATTATAATAATCTTTGATGTAAAATTTTAACTCAAGATGTTGCTCTTTCATAATCACTACCTTAATGATATGTTTAAGCCTATATTATAATAATCTTTGATGTAAAATTTTAACTCAAGATGTTGCTCTTTCATAATCACTACCTTAATGATATGTTTAAGCCTATGTTATACAGTAATAATCTTTGATGTAAAATTTTAACTCAAGATGTTGCTCTTTCATAATCACTACTTTAATGATATGTTTAAGCCTATATTATAATAATCTTTGATGTAAAATTTTAACTCAAGATGTTGCTCTTTCATAATCACTACCTTAATGATATGTTTAAGCCTATATTATAATAATCTTTGATGTAAAATTTTAACTCAAGATGTTGCTCTTTCATAATCACTACTTTAATGATATGTTTAAGCCTATATTATAATAATCTTTGATGTAAAATTTTAACTCAAGATGTTGCTCTTTCATAATCGCTACCTTAATGATTGTTTAAGCCTATATTATAATAATCTTTGATGTAAAATTTTAACTTAAAATGTTGCTCTTTCATAGGCACTACTCTTAATGATATGTTTAAGCCTATATTACAATAATCTTTGATGTAATATTTTGACTTAAAATGTTGCTCTTTCATACACACTACCTTAATAATATGTTAAAGCCTATATTACAATAATCCGTGATGTAAAATTTTAACTTAAAATGTTGCTGTTTCACAGGCACTACTTTAATGATATGATTAAACCTATATTAAGGTAATCCTTGAAGTAAAATTTTAACTTAAAATGTTGCTCTTTCACACGCACTACTCTTAATGATATGTTTAAGCCTATATTAAATTAACCTTTGATGTAAAATTTTGACTTAAAATGTTGCTCTTTCATACGCAATACATTAATGATATGTTTAAGCCTATATTACAATAATCTGTGATGTAAACTGTTGCTCTTTCATACGCACTACCTTAATGATATGTTTAAGCCTATATTACAATAATCTTTTATGTATAATTTTGACTTAAAATGTTGCTCTTTCATACGCACTACCTTAATGATATGTTTAAGCCTATATTACAATAATCTGTGATGTAAACTTTTGACTTAAAATGTTGCTCTTTCATACGCACTACCTTAATGATATGTTTAAGCCTATATTACAATAATCTTTTATGTATAATTTTGACTTAAAATGTTGCTCTTTCATACGCACTACCTTAATGATATGTTTAAGCCTATATTACAATAATCTGTGATGTAAACTTTTGACTTAAAATGTTGCTCTTTCCTACGCACTACCTTAATGATATCTTTAAGCCTATATTACAATAATCTTTGATGTATAATTTTGACTTAAAATGTTGCTCTTTCATACGCACAACCTTAATAATTTGTTTAAGCCTATATTACAATAATCTTTTATGTAAAATTTTGACTTAAAATGTTGCTCTTTCATACGCACTACCTTAATGATATGTTTAAGCCTATATTACAATAATCTGTGATGTAAACTTTTGACTTAAAATGTTGCTCTTTCCTACGCACTACCTTAATGATATCTTTAAGCCTATATTACAATAATCGTTGATGCATAATTTTGACTTAAAATGTTGCTCTTTCATACGCACTACCTTAATGATTTGTTTAAGCCTATATTACAATAATCTTTGTTGTAAAAATTTTAACTTAAAACGTTGCTCTTTCATACGCACTACTCTGAATATGTTTAAGCCTATATTACAATAATCTTTGATGTAAAATTTTAACTTAAAATGTTGCTCTTTCATACGCACTACTCTTAATGATATATTTAAGCCTATATTACAATAATCTTTGATGTAAAATTTTGACTTAAAAAGTTGCTCTTTCATGCGCACTACTTTAATGATATGTTTAAGTCTATATTACAATAATCTTTGTTATAAAATTTTGACTTAAAAAGTTGCTCTTTCATACGCACTACTTTAGTGATATGTTTAAGACTATATTACAATAATGTTTGTTGTAAAATTTTAACTTAAAATGTTGCTCTTTCACAGGCACGACTTTAATGATATGTTTAAGACTATATTACAATAATCTTTGTTGTAAAATTTTAACTTAAAATCACTATTCTAATTATATGTTTAAGCCTATATTACAATTATCTTTGATGTAAAATTTTAACTTAAAATGTTGCTCTTTCATACGCACTACTTTAATATGTTTAAGCCTATATTACAATAATATTTTATGTACAGTTTTAATTTAAAATGTTGCTGTTTGATAAGCACTACTCTTAATGATACGTTTGAGCCCATATTAATATAATCTTTGTTGTAAAGTTTTAATTTAAACACCGGTACAACTTTAAAATAGGAACTGTCCTTGTGTACAAGTGTAATTTCCAACGAAAATTTTAAAGTGCTTGTCTTCAACTCTGTTGAAAGGCAAGTTGGTATGAATCATCATTTCATGCTAATCTCTGTTTAATTCGTTCGCTGGCATTGAATTACTAGGTGAAGTTAGATCGTCAGATTTACGTCTTGCTATCAACTTCAAACGGTTTATATATATATATATATATATATATTAATTACAATCCTGTTTTAAATACTATCTTTTAGACCAGATATGTTAGTCTTATATAAATTACACACAATTTTCTCACCACTCACACAGACATACGTCTTCCGAATTCCTCTGCTCACTTCTGTACTTCCGTGCACTTTTCTTAGGCCTAGGCACCTTTATTTCAAGTAGTACATGAACATTGCTAAACTCAATCGTACTGTACTTGTTTAGGAGTTTTAGTGACCCTGTAGTGCGCGTTACTTATGTTTGTGAGCAGGGTATCTAGCTACTGAAGAACACGTGACGTAATGTATATCCCATGCACACTTATACTCATTCCAATGTTGTTGGACTAAGAAAATGGTATTTAGTTATACGTTACAGTACTATATGTGTTTTTGGGGGATCATCGTGCTAACCACACGATACCTCCATTCTGGATGGATGATCGTCCACCTCTGCTTCGGCATGTGGGCGTGAGGCCACCAGCCGGCTGGTCGGTCTAGGCCCTTCACGGGCTGTAGCGCCAAGGATTATTAAATGTTTTTTGCAGTGCGGTCAGATTATCTTTCGGCCGGTAGAGCGCGAGAGCTGACGCAGCGACTTGAAGGTCACGTACCTGGAAACTTGTGGTTACTTTGTGCGATTAGTTGAATCCGAGTGCTGCTATCACGTGGTTTGTTTCACAGACAGTAAACATTACTTTCAGTGTTCTTTACTTCTCCACAGTAACGTGTGATTTTTACAGTGTAATTTCGGTGTGTGTGTGTGTGTGTGTGTGTGTGTGCGTATAGTTGGATAAAAAGTAATGGCTACAGTTCGATATTTCTGACATGCCTTTATTCACAGGGGTACAACATTTACGTACTTTCTATATAGTCGTCCCCCTTATTTATTATCTTTTGCCAAATGTTTTGAAGGCGTCATACACCATCGGGTGAGTACGGTGGATGTTCCAGAATCTCCCATTGTTAAACCTCGGATATTTCATGGGGTATCGAACGCCCTGTAATTTTGCTGTAACCCAGAATGTCTTGCAGAATGTGGAGCACAGTTTTGTGACATACTCCAACTTCCGCTGCTAACTCATCCGCAGTCCATTGGCGATCAGCATCCAACAGGGAAGCAAGGAGTTGAACTGAGTTGTCCTCCACGTGGAATCGTCCTGTACGGAGGTTGTCCTGAACGGCATCCTTGCCTTCCCGGAACGCATTAACCCATCGTCTCACTATGCGATATGGCAACGCTGCATCGGCACATTCTTCACGCAGTCCCTGAAAATATTCTTGTGCACTACGACCTCGTGTCACTTCAATTTTGATCCAGGAACGTTGCCCTAGTTTTGTAAACGTGGTCTTAGTGCGCTGGCACTATCCCTATGAAAGTCAACATTCTACACACTGCAGTAGATTGACAGAGTACTGTCGCCGCTGGCTGCACTAACTCACGTAACAGTCCTTGTTCATGTCCACAAAGCTGGCAGCTCTTGAACGCACCATCGTCACGTGACAGCAGTGTTGCCATAACTTTTTATCCAGCCTATGTATTTGTTATTATCCTATTGAAATGAAAGCCGAAAAATTCACATTAGAACAAAGACTTACCTATCACTAGACTTCGAAGTTGAGACGC
The DNA here is from genome assembly GCF_040183065.1 of Periplaneta americana. Taxonomy (NCBI): domain Eukaryota; kingdom Metazoa; phylum Arthropoda; class Insecta; order Blattodea; family Blattidae; genus Periplaneta; species Periplaneta americana. The sequence goes on along the minus strand of NC_091118.1, from coordinate 10,970,317 downwards.
GTTTACTCTGAAGTTAAATACACACAGAATAATATAGTGTTTACAGAACAGCTGACAAGGTAGTCCTCTCCCCTCGTACACACATGATGTCAGTTGGATGAAGGGCTGGCGATCATAAGCTCCAATTTTTGGGGTGATAGATGGCATAAGTGCCATTGGAAGGAACCGCAGACGTATTACATTTGCGCCAATCACTGTACAATAAAAGCCCCAACACCAAAAATTAACTTACCCAAATGCCCATGACTTGATTTCGTCTGATTTCACGTTACAAGAATGTATACTTTAACCATCTATACTCTAACCACGACGTAAATACCAGATCACTTATCTGTGGCGCTTTAAGTATACCTCTTTATAGTACATCTCGTTATTCATAATCTTTTACAGTATCCACCTTGCGACAATGGAATTCCCTGTCACAAAGTATTAGGGGCTGCAAACCAATAAACACTTTTAAAAAGAGCTTAAAAGATAACCTTCTTATCATTTCACTCCAATCATACCGACTTAAACTATCACTGACTACATTGTTACTCCTTCCTTTAAACATGCAACCTGATAGTGCTGTATTTTCAAAATTGTCTCATAATAATCTCTTTCTATTATCTAACATTATTTGAAATATATTAACATTCTATGTATTTTAGCTTAATTCTGCTACATAGTTTGTATTTCAGTGTTTAATTAATAGTTCATAGTATTTTGTTGTTTAATTCGTAAATAACTCTTGTATACATGTAGCTCTTATCTAAATCTATTTGTTGAATTCTTTGTAAGTTGATACATATGTATGTATACTTTTTGCTGGTTGAGTGGAACAGAAGGCCTTACGGCCTTAACTCTGCCAGCTAAAATGAATCATCATCATCATCATCATTATTATTATTATTATTATTATTATTATTATTATTATTATTATTATTATATTATTTCATCTCTAAGAAGTCCTACATGTGCAAATTTTTCAAAGTCAAATTTCACAGTCACAGGTGAAAAATGCAAACCAAACGTATTGCATGTTCTAGCCCCACGTATTAAGGCTGGTTCACAATAAACCGGGAACAGAAACGACAACGAGAGCGAGAATGAAAATATTGTTAAAATAAATGTATTTAGCATTATTTCCGTTCTCGTTCTCGTCGTTTCCGTTCCCGGTTTATTGTGAACCAGCCTTTAGAGTCCACATCGTACACCTTTATTAATGATAATCACATGAAGTTCGCGGTAAGCACAAGAATGATACACTGAGATACAACTGAGCAGTGCAGTGTTACGAAAGTGTGAAGGTACACTGATGATGGCGTTTTTGTAACATTGCCAATGGCGCTTTCGTTATGTGGCCATTTGGCGCTTTTGTAACCACTATGAGACAACGCTTGGCGTAAATGTAATCCACCGGGATGGAGCAATACAGACCGAGCAAGGAAAAAATAAATGTTCGCCTGAAGGACAAATGTAAATATTACGTTGGTCAGACTGACTGACCTCTCCAGCGACAACAAAACGAAACTTCAACGTGCTCATAATTTGTGTGTACGTTTTGTAAGCAATGTTCGTAAATATGATCATATTACCCCATCCCTGGAAGCAATAGGTTGGCTTAAACTAGGTAAGAAAAGACATTTGTGCGAGATCGTGCGTATTTGCTTGGTTTCCACACAAAACCAATCCGCGGAAAGTCTAAAATTCCACATTCAGTATTCCCAACGTAACACACATAACAATTTCCCTCTTCTTACCGCTGAAGTGACATATTGATTTTACTGCTTTAGGCTTTTAACATATTATTTTTAGAGACGTTTAACATAGTAATAATTATAAATTGGAAACTTACCACTGCAATTTCATCTAAATTGCACTGTTAATTATTGTTTTTAAATATTTGCAAAAATTAAGTAAACTCTACAACTCCACTAAAGTTACTGCATTCGTGATGCATGTAGCATTAAGGATGCCGTTTTTTTTTAAGTTCGCATTTATAGACTGGGGGAAAAAAAGACAGACGTATATCACGGCCTGCTGGAGTATAGTAAACACAGAAAACATTAATTCGAAATTTTCTCGGGCTTCCAGCCAGGTCATAAGTTGGTGATCCACCGACGTTTCGAGGATGTTCATCTTCCTCATCTTCAGGGTTAAATGATATCTGAGGGAAATCGAAAAAATCGAAAAATCGAAGGAGAATTGGGAGGACGAATTAAAAGGTACGCAAAACGCGTCCTTGCAAGGGGTTGGGGTCTGTGCAAAACTAAATATGTGAGCTCCAAGCCTGTTGGCCACTAGTCTCACTCCGGGTTACGCTGCTCCCCTGAAGGAGCTGTAGAAAATTTTGAAGGGGAAGCCGAAATTGGACGTAACCTCTTAGGTACCACATACGCGAGGGGGGCTGAGATTGATCAATTGATCACGGAACGGGGCGAGGAGGATTTGGCTGGTGTTTGCCGTTAGGATGGCAAGACGCCGTCATCTGTTGTTCGATGACAAAGCAGGTGAAGGCCGTCGGAAGAAGCGCCGTGAAATCTAATCTGCAATTTGAGAGGTCCCTGTCCTTTCAATTTGCGACTTATTGAGTGACCTCGTATATTTAATAGATTATTAATATTATCTGAACTAGGGCATACATCATTTATAATAAAGGTGGAATATATATGGGGAAGGGCATATAGGTCCGTGGCCCATTTCTTATAGGGCTCATCCCGACATTTGTCTTACGCCTGAGGAAAATCACGGAATACCTTAGGCGAGATGAGTTGTCTCATGTATAGGAGACTAGCCAATTTGGCTATTATATAGGAGGTGATTGTTATCATGAGCCTTGTTGATCGTCTCAATTTTGAGACAAGCCATTTGGCTATATGATGGCTCAATTACGAAGAGGGGGGACAGATGTAATTAGTTAATTAATTTAAGTAATTAGGAAGATTAATGGGGATATGAGTGCAGGTCCGTGGCCCATTTCTTTTAGGGCTCATCCCGACATTTGCCTTAGCGCCTTAGGAAAACCACGGAAAAACCTTAGGCAGGATGAGTTGTCTCAATATCAGAGACTAGCCAGTTGGCTCTTAGGTTGAATGACTCTATGAATCGATGGATATATACTAGCCAATTGGCTCTATTATAGTTCCATCGATCAACAAAAGTAGATAATGTTAGGGAGGGATTTTGTTTAGCCCAGTTAAGACAAGGTCATTTTACAGCGGTTGCACTATCCAAGGAGTCTCATGGAGTTGAGTCGTGGCTACCAAAACCTGGGAGTAACGCCAGCCTCCCTGTCCTCCTGTCTCAATAGTATAGCTAATGGACCTGTCTGGTGTCTACGCCGTAACCTAGGATCATACTGGCCGAGGCCAGATATGAGCGGGTTGGGGTTAGCACGAGCTTCCGCATACAGGTTCCTAGCTGAGGGTACCTAGCTCCTTAATTTATAGTGCCAGAGGGAGTCAGCCGAGGAGCTGTGCGCCGATTGGCTGTTATTAGTGCGGACCGCGGCGAGAACGTTGCCGACGTGTCGTCTTGCTTTGTGCTTTCCGGCTGAATGACCTTGGGTCTCACGGTGGGCTCGGCGGACGAGTTCTCCGCTGATGACGAATTTAAGGAGCTAGGTACCCTCAGATATCATTTAACCCTGAAGATGAGGAAGATGAACATCCTCGAAACGTCGGTGGATCACCAACTTATGACCTGGCTGGAAGCCCGAGAAAATTTCGAATTATCACGTCGCCAGGAAAGCTTCAGTAGTTATTACAGAAAACATTTTAAAGCAACAATGTTGAAGATAGATATTTTTGTTTTGCAAATTTGCCGTCATTGAACAGAAACCAAGATGGAGATTTCATTGCAACTAATTAGAAATTCCTCTTTCAGGTATGTAATAAACGATCTTCGCACAAAATAATGTACGATCGACGAGCGGTATGTTTTCTTTCAATTCTCGGAAATTAAAAAAGCTCAACTACGTTTCGCTTTTTCAAACTTTTCCTCGAACATGAAAACTTCAACATACCGCTCTTGTAACGCATATTACTATTACATTCACTTCTCCTTCTCTTTGAAATCTTGAACTCTTCTATTCCTTCGTACCTGCCGTCTCGCTTCACTTACCTTTCTTCCCACCATAATCTGAACACCCGCTCTCGCCATAAAACAATACTAACAATACCATCCCATCGCACTTCCTCATACTCATCCTCTTTCACAACAGCCCTGCCAAGACTCTGGAATTCGTTACCTGTTAGCATCAGGGACTGTCGAAATAAAATTGAATTCAAACGCAAACTTACCAGGCACTTGGTCAGTAATTGAGACTGGTTCAGACATGGTTTCTTGTATATAGTTCTAATTTGTAATTCAGTAAATACAAAAATATTCTTTGTTCTTAACTTCTATGATAAAATGTCTAGCTTTCATTAATCAGGTAATCTTGTCGTACTTTAATTTTTATTGTAATTGTAATTGTAAATTTAGTACTAATTGTAATTTTATTCTTCATATTATAGTCGTAATCCCCTGGTAGAGGGGCAGAGAAGGCCTGACGGCCTTATCTCTACCAGGTTAAATAAATAATTACTAATACTAATATATATATAATTATCGTCTCGTGTGTAGAAACGTAATATCATTCTTAGGCCTATAAACAGTTATACAGGGCAATGCTGTTTACAAAGGTACTTTTTAACAACAAAAACAACAACAACAATAATAATAATAATAATAATAATAATAATAATAATAATAATAATAACAATAATAATAATAGTAATACATACATACATACATACATACATACATACATACATACATACATACATACATACATACATACATACATACATACATACATACATACATACATACATACATTACATACTAGTATAGTAGACATTCGAACCTTCAGGGGGGCAGACTGTAATTCTGACCATTATTTGGTAATTGGAGAGCTAAGAGAAAGACTATCAGTAGCCAAGCGAGTAGAGCAACAAGTTAATATTAGAAGATTCAATATTCCGAAATTAAAGGACGAGGAATGTAAGCAAAATTATCAGGTCGAAATTTCAAATAGGTTTGACGTATTAGCAAGTTCCGATGAAGTTGAGGAAAAGTTAGATGTTAATAGTTTGTGGGAAAATATCCGAGATAATATCAAAATTGCAGCTGAACAGAGCATAGGTATTATGAAACTAAGAAAAAGAAACCGTGGTTTGATGAAGATTGTTGCATGGTAGTAGAAAGAAGGAAACAGGCAAAATTGAAATTCTTACAGGATCCAGTTGAGGCGAATAGAAATAATTATTTCAATATAAGACGGGTAGCAAATCGTACGCTTAGGAATAAAAAGAGAGATTACTTGAAGGAAAAACTGAATGAGGTAGGAACAAATAGTAAAAATAAAAACATTAGAGATTTATATAAGGGTATAAAGGAATTCAAGAATGGATATCAGGCAAGGGTAAACGTGATCAAGGATGAGAATGGTGAATTGCTTGCAGACGCTCATTCAATCCTGAACAGATGGAAAAACTTTTTTGGACAACTACTAAATATACATAGGCCAAATAGAAATGATCGGGACGAAATTGAAATACAAACTGCTGAGCCATTTATACCCGAACCCACACTTTCTGAAGTCGAAATTGCGATAGAAAATCTGAAAAATTATAAGTCTCCAGGTATCGATCAAATTCCAGCAGAATTAATACAAGAGGGTGGAAGTGCATTATCTAACGAAATTTATAAACTTGTACTTGCTATTTGGGAAAAGGAAATTGTACCAGAACAATGGAAGGAGTCCATAATTGTACCTATTTTTTAAAAAGGGGGACAAAACCAACTGTGGTAACTTTCGAGGAATATCACTTTTGTTGAACTCGTACAACATTTTGTCCAATATCCTTTTGAGAAGATTAACTCCGTATGTAGATGAAATTATTGGGGATCATCAGTGCGGTTTTCGGCGTAATAGATCGACTATTGATCAGATTTTTTGTATTCGAGAGATAATAGAGAAAAAATGGGAGTATAAGGGTACAGTGCACCAGTTATTCATAGATTTCAAAAAGGCATATGACTCGGTTCAGAGAGAAGTTTTATATGATATTCTTATTGAATTTGGTATTTCCAAGAAACTAGTTCGATTAATTAAAATGTGTCTCAGTGAAACGTACAGCAGAGTTCTTATAGGTCAGTTTCTGTCAGATGCGTTTCCTATTCATTGTGGGCTAAAGGAAGGAGATGCACTATCACCTTTACTTTTTAACTTTGCTCTAGAGTATGCCATTAGGAAAGTCCAGGATAACAGAGAGGGTTTGGAATTGAACAGGTTACATCAGCTGCTTGTCTATGCGGATGACGTGAATCTGTCATTAGGGAAAACACGGAAATTTTACTGGAAGCACGTAAAGAGATAGGTTTGGAAGTAAATCCCGAAAAGACAAAGTACATGATTATGTCTCGTGACGAGAATATTGTACGAAATGGAAATATAAAAATTGTAAATTTATCTTTTGAAGAGGTGGAGAAGTTCAAATATCTTGGAGTATCAGTAACAAATATAAATGATATTCGGGAGGAAATTAAACACCGAATAAATGTGGGAAATGCCTCTTATTATTCGGTTGAGAAGTTTTTATCATCCAGTCTGCTGTCAAAAAATCTGAAAGTTAGAATTTATAAAACAGTTATATTACCGGTTGTTCTTTATGGTTGTGAAACTTGGACTCTCACTTTGAGAGAGGAACATAGGTTAAGGGTGTTTGAGAATAAGGTGCTTAGGAAAATATTTGGGGCTAAGAGGGATGAAGTTACAGGAGAATGGAGAAAGTTACACATCACAGAACTGCACGCATTGTATTCTTCACCTGACATAATTAGGAACATAAAATCCAGACGTTTGAGATAGGCAGGGCATGACGCACGTATGGGCGAATCCAGAAATGCTTATAGAGTGTTAGTTGGTAGGCCGGAGGGAAAAAGACGTTTGGGAAAGCCGAGACGTAGATGGGAGGATAATATTAAATTGGATTTGAGGGAGGTGGGATATGATGGTAGAGAATGGATTAATCTTGCTCAGGATAGGGACCAATGGCGGGCTTATGTGAGGGCGGCAATGAACCTCCGGGTTCCTTAAAAGCTAGTAAGTGATAATAATAATAATAATAATAATAATAATAATAATAATAATAATAATAATAATAATAATAGACAAGATTTTAAATACCGATAATGTAAATTGTAAACAATTTTAATAATGATCCCCCCTTTACAAAATTCTGCGTACGCCACTGTGTACAAGTGATCAATGTCCATATAGGCTATCAATTAAAAGATGATGTTCCTTTTATCACCTACACTGTTCAATATCTGCTTGGAGGATTTAATGAAGAACTGTTTACAGAACATGGGAGGAGTGATAGTTGGAGGAAGAAGAATAAAGTGCATAAGATTTGCTGATGATATGGCGTTCATAGCAGAAGAGGAGATGATACTAAGGGATATGCTACTGGAGCTAAATGACAGCTGTGAGCAGTATGGGATGAAGATAAATGCAAACAAGACGAAGACCATGGTAATAGGAGGAAAAATTAAAAAATGTAAACGTGCGAATTATAAATGAGGCAGTAGAGCAAGTGGACAGCTTCAAATACTTGGGGTGTAGGCTACTACTGGGTGTTCAGTTCAAAATGTGTCATGACTCGCTGTATGCCGTCATGTGGTTAGTCGATGAGCCTAGAGAATTCAATCTTCCTACACTTCCGCAGAGGTGTAGTACTTATGTGCCAGAGAAGTTGCCTAGCAAGTACGGCGTTCATTCTGAAAGAGTACTTACCGATACGTACGGTAACGCCGGTAGTGGCAGGAATGTGAAGTGTTTCGAAACATGTACTGAGGCGAGTTTTTTCTTACTGTCGGGATATGGGGAGAGGGTTAAGACGATTACTTACGTATTTGTTGACATTAACTTCGACGGTCAACATGGACACGGAGCATTTGATTTGTGTTGTGGAATGTTGCCGTACGCAATCGATGATAACAAACACCCTGCGTACGACTTGGCCGCGCAAAACACAGTTCGAAAGAGGTTATAATAGCACACAGACCGTACAGACCACCATCTGTTGCTACGACGTTCAAGTTATACCGTACACGTTCTCAAGTTCAGATTGAACGCCTTGATTAATAGGCAACTTCTCTGACACAAAAGCTGAAACTCGCTTCAAATCGCTGACTCATCAACAGTGACGTCATGACACACATTGAAATGAACTCCCAGTATAAGCAGTAACATGAGCTGCTACCAGGAAGTCAAAAAGGAGGATAGCAATGGCAAAGGAAGCTTTTAATAGGAAAAGAAGCATCTTCTGCGGACCTCTGGAGAAGAACTAAGGGTGTGTGGAGTGTGACATTGTATGGGGCAGAAACATGGACATTACGACGAAGTAAAGAGAAGCGACTAGACGCATTTGAAATGTGGTTGTGGAGAAGAGTGGAGCGTGTGAAATGGACAGACAGAATGAGAAACGAGGCTGTTTTGAAAAGGGTGGATGAAGAAAGAATGATGCTAAAACTGATCAGAAAGAGGAAAAGGAATTGGCTGGGTCACTGGCTGAGAAGAAACTGACTTCTGAAGGATGCACTGGAAGGAATGGTGAACGGGAGAAGACTTCGGGGCAGAAGAAGATATCAGATGATAGATGAGATTAAGATATATGGATCATATGCGGAGACTAAGAGGAAGACAGAAATTAGGAAAGGCTGGAGAATGCTGGGTTTGCAGTGGAAAAGCCACCCTTGGACAGAACACTATGAATGAAATGAATGTCATCAAAATTTGGTCGCTGCAAATGAACAGGAACAGTATACGAATGGGGCTATTTAAAGTCCAGAAGAGCTTAAGGAACGCATAGCCTACGAGAAGAAATAAAAGCATTGATTGTGAGATATTGCATTGAGCAATGCATAACTTACGTGGAAGGTTAAATTGTAAGGGGAAGCATTTAGACATACTGGGTGTTCATTTCAAAGTGTGTCATGACGTCACTGTTGTTGGGTCACCGATTTGAAGCGAGTTTCAGCTTATATGTTAGAGAAGTTGCCTATTATTTAAGGCGTTCTTCAATCTGAACTTGAGAACGTGTACGGTATAACTTGAACGTCGTAGCAACAGATGGCGGTCTGTACGGTCTGTGTGCTACCATAACCTCTTTCGAACTGTGTTTTGCGCCGGCAAGTCGTACGCAGGGTATTTGTTATCGGTTGCGTACGGTAACATTCCACAACACAAATCAAATGCTCCGTGTCCATGTTGACCGTCGAAGTTAATGTCAACAAATACGTAAGTAATCGTCTTTACCCTCTCCCCATATCCCGACAGTACGTATTTCCAAACAGTTCACATTCCTGCCACTACCGGCGTTACCGTACGTATCGGCACGTACTCTTCAGAATGAACGCCGTACTTGCTAGCCAACTTCTCTGCCTCTTAGATTATACACCTGAGCTGCGGAAGTGTAGGAAGATTGAATTCTCTAGGCTCGTCAGCTAGCCACATGACGGCATACAGCGAGCCAAGACACATTTTGAACTGAACACCCAGTAGTTATCTTTAAAAAGTGAGCAAGGTAACCAAATTGCGAACTTGGAAGTTTGTTTTTCTCAAACAGTTTACTTCATTCGCAATACTATGGTCTTACAGAAACGTTTTAAAATCCACACGTACCCAGGTGCTTTGTCTAATGTGACAGGGGATTCGAGGAAAAGGGAGAAACGGAGATGCGACACGGTTACCTCAACTGTCTTCCGACTTCTGGCCCCAGATAGTGTTACGTGCGCCAAGGTTTCATAATTACCTATAATGACACTTATTATATTTTTCCCTCCTCGCTTTAATGGACTTTAGAACTGGAAGCGAAATTACGCAAGTCTTATTATGGTAATTTGCCAGTATTGGTTATAATGAGAATAAACTGTATTCATATTCATATGTAATCTATTACAGTGTGGTAAGTTTAGAGTAGCCATTTTCACACTAGTGTGCCGCGAGAAAATGAAAATAGTGAAGGTTGTCGTAGCAAACATTGGAAAAATAAAATTGTAGAATATCGTACCAAGCTTTAAAATATTGTATTTTGTATGTATGTAGGCTAAGTATTTATTAACACTACAATTGGATATACACCCGGTGGCAGTGATATATAATATGCAATAATACCATTAAATAAAAAATAAAAATAAAAATAAAAAATAAAATAAACATAAATACCACAAATAAATAGATGCAATAAACCTAGGACTATAAATAACAACTATTCTATAATAACGCCTACAATAAGCAAAAGTAAACCTAACTTATAAATACTTCTATTTCACCCAACTATTACCAATTTAAGTATTCTTTTACTACATTTCATTACTCTTCAATGTACTTTTATCTCATGTTTCTGCGAAATCAAATTATATTTTATTTTTAAATTTATAATTGCTCCGTATTCTCTCCGGAATCATGTTGTATTTTTAATTTAACCTCTGCTTTGTATTCTGGATCCTAGTGGTCAGCCGTAGATGTTGGCCAGATGTCCCAAATTGTGGAATTTGTTGTTGTCATATCACCTTAATTAATTACATATCATCTTAATTAATTACATATCACATTAATTAATTACATATCAACTTAATTAGATATCATCTTAATTAATTACATATCACCTTAATTAATTACATATCAACTTAATTACATATCATCTTAATTAATTACATATCACCTTAATTAATTGCATATAAACTTAATTACATATATCTTAATTAATTACATATCATCTTAATTAATTACATATCACCTTAATTTATTTACATATCAACTAAATTACATATCATCTTAATTAATTACATATCAACTTAATTACATATCACCTTAATTTATTTACGTATCAACTAAACTACATATCATCTTAATTAATTACATATCAACTTAATTAATTACATATCACCTTAATTTATTTACGTATCAACTAAATTACATATCATCTTAATTAATTACATATCAACTTAATTATATATCACCTTAATTTATTTACATATCAACTAAACTACATATCATCTTAATTAATTACATATCATCTTAATTAATTACACATCACCTTAATTAATTACATATCAACTTAATTACATATATCTCAATTAACTACATATCATCTTAATTAATTACATATTAACTTAATTACATATCACCTTAATTTATTTACATGTCAACTAAACTACATATCATCTTAATTAATTACATATTAACTTAATTAATTACATATCACCTTAATTTATTTACGTATCAACTAAATTACATATCATCTAAATTAATTACATATCGTCTTAATTAATTACATATCACCTTAATTTATTTACATATCAACTAAATTACATATCATATTAATTAATTACATATCAACTTAATTAATTACATGACACAACTTAGATAATTACACTGCACACAATTACATTTTCACTCTAATCTTCTCAACCTTTCTTTAAATGTATTGATTTTAAGAGGATCACCCTGAAAGATTGCCACAGGTAAGCTGTTCCAGTCTACTATTGTGCGGTTAACAAAGGAAAATTTTGCCACATCCGTTCTTTGTTTTCTACATTTAACCTTCCTACTATGATCAGCCCTGCCTAAGTATGATGGTGTTGCTAATCTAGCATTGATGTCGGTCCATGCTTTGTGTCCCATTTGTGCCTTAAACAATGCCGTTAGTATGGTTTTTCGTCGCCTTGATTTTATTGATTTTTACTTATCTTTTTTTAAAAAAGTATAGGCCTACATTAAATACCTCGGCAAAACCTGTAATAAATAAGACGAAGAGCATGGTCATAGGAAGAAAAATAAAGAAGGTGAACTTACGAATTCTAAATGAGGCAGTAGAGCCAGTGGACAGCTTCAAATACTTGGGATGTACTATAAACAGTAACATGAGCTGATGCCAGGAAGTCAAAGGAGGATACTCTGAAAAAAGAACTAAGGAAGAGACAAGTGAAGTGCTTTGTATGAAGTGTGGCATTGTATAAGGCAAAAACATGTGGACATTACCACGAAGTGAAGGGAAGTGACTAGAAGCATTTGAAATGTGGGTATGGAGAATAATGGAGTGTGTGAAATGGACAGACAATAAGAAATGAAGCTGTGTTGGAAAGAGTGGGTGAAGAAAGAAAAATGACCATAGAAGCTGTTGTCCCCAGGGCAGTGTCATATCCCCACCCTATAGGACATCTACCAATGTGGCAGGCAGATATAGGCTACCTTCCGCAGTAATTCGCTTCTGGACAGGCGGGGTATGCAGATGACGCAGTCTACTGGGCCACCCACGCCTCTCTCACGCAATATCTAAAAGTGACGAGAACACCCAACACCTTACCTGCAACTTCCCGCCTAAGGAAAACCTCCTCACTGCCAAACTCTAGTAGTAGTAGTAGTAGTAGGTTTATTTTGCCTGGCAGAGTTAAGGCCATGAGGCCTTCTCTTCCACTCAACCAGGTTTCAATAATATACACGAAATACAAAATTAGATTACAAAACAACACAAAAGAAAATACCTTAGAAATTACATAAAATATAGTAGAAAATTACAATAGAAAAGATCAGTTACATAATATAAAATTACAAATAGTCAAGATCGGTTATGTAAAATATAAAATAAAGTAGAAAATTACACATAATCAATATCAGTTACATAACATAAGGGGAATATACACACTCTCACACACACACACAATTTATAAGACCTAAAATGCCCGAGATAAATACGACGATTCACTTGAGATATATTATACAATGAATATACTAATAGGAGAATACATGTGAGTTACAAGACATAGAATGTTGATTAGCAAATTCGTACTAAATGGTATAAAAACACAAATGATTAAGAAATATATCAAGATAATAAAAAAACAGAAAAAAAGAAGAAGAAAAGAGAAGAGAAAAAAATAACAACTTGGTCATTTAAGACTACTTAGAAACTCTACTGCTTAAAAAGCAAATTAGTTGGGATAAATCGCAATAAAGAGAACGCCAGTAGGGGAAGTTATCCCCACCCACATGAAATGTGCATTCGACACAACACTAGCCTATCACGTAGAGTGTCTGCTGAGTTAGTAGGGGAAAAGTGGAAGGGGTCGTGAGCGGAGCTTCAAACTTGGAACATGAAAGTGATAGAGATTCGGAAACATTATCAGTTCTATCATCAAATTCAGCTACGAATATCTATACTACGTTTCACCATTCGTTATAATGCTCCACATCCCTTTCCCTGTTTATAATATTGCACAAGCTTTTCGCAATTTGCACAAATATAATTTTTCGTTTGTGCATTTTTGCGACGATTGTTTCCTATTTTAAACTCTGGACAGTATACAATAAAAATTCCAGACATCACGAAAAAAAAAAAAAAAAAGTGGAACCTAACCTGGGTCTAGTCGAAGTCCAAAGTCTTTCATATTTGTCGTTCGTCGTGAACACTCCTAGGTACATATTTAAGGGGAGAGGATAGTATTATGTGGTGAAAAATGAGTAAAATTTCAAAAAGAAAAAAAATTCTTTAAAATACTCTGTGATATGTGTGGAATGCATAGCATAACATTTTGTGGGTATTTGTGCCCTTATCGCATGTTTAGTCGCCATTTTAACTTCCTGCGTTATGGATTTTTAAATCACTCGTCCACTTATTGTTGTTTCCGGTAAATTAAATTTAAAAAAAAATTTCCTTAAAACACTCTTTGATATGTGTGGAATGCATTGCATAACACTTTGTGGGTATTTGTGCCCTTATCGGATGTCGAGACGTCATTTTTAAACTTCCTGCGCTATGGAATTTTAAATCACACGCCCACTTTTATCGGTTTCCAGTAACTTAATTTTTTTGCTACATTGCCAGACAAAAATGTATATAATTTCTGAACTATTAAAGATACATGCATGAAATTTAGAACACACATTCTTTAGACTATAAGGAAACTTTTCTCTGTAACAGAATTTTGTTAATTGATTTCATTTCAAAATTTCGTCCATTTGTTTGCAAGAAAGGAAATCAGAAAATTGTTATTAAACTTTAATTGTTTCCTTTACAACCATAGGGAATAATATCAAAATTCTGTTAGACAGTTTGTAGAACATGCTTTTGAAAATACATTGCAAAAAACCGTTTGAATCTATCTTTAAAAACGGTTTAGATATATCGGTTTCAGTACAATTCTGCATTGGGTATATTTTTTTTCAAATCTGGGCACCCAAATAATTTTTTTTTTCACAATATTGTTATTTGATTGAGTTGCTACAGCTATGAGCTCTCTACATACAAAAAATTAATATTTTACACCAAATAGGATAAAAGTTTTAAGAAATACCATCCTCTCCCCTTAAGCAACAAACTGGGTCACTAATATTACTCGGAAAGCCTGGAAAGCATTACATTCCTCTATGCTATTCTTAAGAAAGCTAACGGAAGATTAAAAGATTTAGCGTAGAAAACCCTTGTTCACCCAGTTATGAATATGGAGCAGCAGGTTGGGATCCGTACAGACAAAACCAAATCGATTCAGTACGAAAGGTCCAACGCAGAACAGAAAAATATGTCAAAATGGGAAAGGGACATGGTGAAGAATTAGAGTGGGAATTTCTCAAATCAAAGCGACGAAAAGTACAGATTGAGTGCATTGTTTAAGGCTCAAATGCGACACAAAGCATGGACCGACATCGTGCTGGATTAGCAACACCACCATGCTTAGGCAGGGCTGATCATATTAGGACGTTTAAATGCAGAAAACAAAGAACGGACGTGTCAAAATTTTCCTTTGTAGACTGTAACAGCTTCCCTGCGGCAATCTTTCAGGGAGATCCTCTCAAAATGTATACATTAAGGAAAGATTAAGAAGTCTAGACTCAAAATTTAATTGTATGTGCACTGTAATTATCTACATTGTGCCATGTAATTAAGGTGATATGTAATTACTTAAGGTAACATGTAATTACTTAAGGTAACATGTAATTACTTAAGTCGATAATAGTTGGGTTTAACAGAAGTGCTTATAAATTGGGTTTACTTTTGCTTATAGTAGGCGTTATTGTACCATAGTTTTTATTTATAGTCCTAGATTTACTCCATTTATTCATAAAGTACGCGTACTTGCAGTTTCATTCATTCATTTGTTTTTTTTTTTTTGGATATTTAACGACGCTGTAGTTATAATTAATTTTACGTTTATTTTATTTTTTTATTTCCTGTATTTATTGTAATTTTATTGCTGTAATTATTGTAATGTTATTGTATATTATAGGCTATATGAGTGCAGTGTTAAAAATACATACAATCATATATATTACAGAAGAGCTTAAAGAACGAACAGGAGAAAAAAAATATATAAAAAATGAGGCCATTAGATTTCGCCTTGTCCATGATAATAGTAATATGCGTTACAAGAGCGGTATGTTGAAGTTTTCATGCTCGAAGAAAAGATTGAAAAAGCGAAACGTACTTGAGCTTTTTTAATTTCCGAGAATTGAAAGAAAACATACCGCTCGTCTATCGTACATTATTTTGTGCGAAGATCGTTTATTACATATCTGAAAGACGAATTTCTAATTAGTTGCAATGAAATCTCCATCTTGGTTTCTGTTCAATGACGGAAAATTTGCAAAACAAAAATATATATCTTCAACATTGTTGCTTTAAAATGTTTTCTGTGTTTACTGTACTCCAGCAGGCCGTGATATACGTCTGTCTTTTTTCCCCCCAGTCTATAAATGCGAACTTAAAACAAACGGTAATGTTATGTAATGATTTATTTTTCATTTTAATATTTTAACAATATTATTTATATAACATATTGCAGTAATAATATCGGCATCTGGAATCTTGTTGATTTTTTCACGGCTTCCTTAATGTTACATGCATCACGAATGCAGTAATTTTAGTGGTGTTGTAGAGTTTACTTAATTTTTGCAAATATTTAAAAACAATAATTAACAGCGCAATTTAGGTGAAATTGCAGTGGTAAGTTTCCAATTTATAATTATTACTATATTGAACGTCTCTAAAAATAATATGTTAAAAGCCTAAAACAGTAAAATCAATATGTCACTTAAGCGGTAAGAAGAGGGAAATTGTTATGTGTGTTAGGTTGGGAATACTGAATGTGGACTTTTATACTTATTGCGGATTGGTTTTGTGCGGAAACCAAGCAAATACGCACGATCTCACACAAAAGATTTTGTGCGAGATCGTGCGTATTTGCTTGTTTTCCGCACAGAACCAATACGCGGTAAGTGTGAAATACCACATTCAGTATTCCCAACGTAACACACATAACAATTTCCCTCTTCTTACCGCTTAAGCGCGACATTCATTTTACTGCTTTAGGCTTTTAACATATTATTTTTAGAGACGTTTAACATAGTAATAATTATAAATTGGAAACTTACCATTGCAATTTCACCTAAATTGCAATGTTAATTATTGTTTTTAAATATTTGCAAAAATTAAGTAAAGTCTACTACTCCACGAAACTTATTGCATTCCTGATACAAGTAACATTAAGGAAACCGTGAAAAAATCAACAAGATTCCAGATGCGGATGTTATTACTGCAATATGTTATATAAATAATATTGTTAAAATATTAAAATGAAAAATAAATCATTACATAACCTTACCGTTTCTTTTAAGTTCGCATTTATAGACTGGGGGGGAAAAAAAGACAGACGTATATCACGACCTGCTGAGTATAGTAAACACAGAAAACATTTCATAGCAACAATGTTGAAGAAAGATATTTTGGTTTTCCGAAGTTGCCGTCATTAAACAGAAACTAAGATGGAGATTTCATTGCAACTAATTAGAAATTCGTCTTTCAGATATGTAATAAACGATCTTCGCACAAAATAATGTACGATACACGAGCGGTATGTTTGTTTTCATGTTCTCGGAAATTAAAAAAGCTCAACTACGTTTCGCTTTTTCAATCTTTTCCTCGACCATGAAAACGTCAACATACCGCTCTTGTAACGTATATTACTATTACACAATTCGCAAAAAAACATCTGAAAACTAAGCTGCTGTTCAATGAAACAGTATAAAAATGTTGTTGTTGTTTATTGATATTTCTGGCTTTGAGCCAGAGGCCGTTTTAGGGTCTTATACGTGCAGGACGTCCTCTCCAGCCATCGTACATAAATAACATATAAATATATTTACACATATGAAACTATTTCTGGCATAAGTGCCAGTAGGTGTGTGAGTGCAGTGACTGATTCCATTTATTTTGTGTAGGCCTAATTTGTTGATTTGCTATATTTGTAGGGGACTAGTTAGTATTAATATAATATACAGGGACATCATTTTATTTTTACTTCAATTTTTATTGTACCTGAGTTTTTTAATGTACTTCACTCCCACTCTCTCTACTAGTAAACTTCCAACCGTTCTACACACAGAACCGAGGGACGTATACAGTACTGACTTAGTGAGTACAGTACGTTCCAGAAATATGTTCGCGTTTTCCAATGACGAAAGAGCTTTCATTATTGAATAATATTTTCGCACAGGTACTGTCGTCCGTTTGCCTATGTCGCATCCCGATTTCCCCCACCTGCTTCTGTTCGCCCAGGCTCTGTAAAGTCTAGTAGCTGGGCTGTCTTAGCTCTTTTCTGAAAACATTAATTTCTGTTAGCATTTGGACGTCTAAGTAATATTATACAACTGTTTAAAATAACTTAAATAAAAGGGCCTCGTTAAGTAATTAACTGTCACGTGATTCCCCCCTCATTTCTACGACCCTGCAACAAAACCACTTGAACGGACAGTGTATAGCATGTCTGAGTAATTTTATCTTTTCGGATCGGGCAGAAGTGAAGATTGAATTTACAGTACGTAAGGTACTCTTTTATAGAGTAGGTACAGAATTATTTCAACATGAGTTACTAGTACGAAGGACGAAACTGGTAATTGGAATTAGGTACAATAGTCTATAGTGAAATGATATGCACATTAGAACTGAAACCTTTATCGAAATGAACGGCCACAATTTTTAAAAATGTTTTTAAATATCCATATTATGATTATTTTTCAATTTAACTTCAATATCTATATTGTACGCTAATGTGCTCTAACAGTACAATATATGTACACTGCATAATTACTACGTCCGAATGGATAGCTCAATTCGTGAGTAAAAACACTAGGTGTTAATACAGTACTGTATTTTGATTAAAGAAAAACCTAATGAAAATTATCAAACTCAAAATTGCGATATTTCCTAGTTTACATAAATGGATGAACTACTTTACTTCCCTCCTATACCTAGTAAAGTGATTTATATTTTACGCCAGTATCATCGAACTCCAGTCATGGAAGTGGGAGCAAGCGGTGTTTCCGGTTTTAGATCTTTAATCCAAAGGTACAGACAGGTTGATATTAAAAATTTTGTAAAAAGAAAATGATGTCCCTGTACATATGGTACATATATCAGGAATGGTGAACGGGAGAAAAGTTCGGGGTAAAAGATATCACCTGATAGACAACGTTAATGTATTATTATGGGGAGATTAAGGGGAGAGAAAGAATTAGGGAAGAATGAAAAATGCAGTTAAAGACCTCCTCTTGGGCAAAACACTATGTATGCATGCATGTTAGATTGCATTGTATGATAGTATTAAACCTTAATCAGAACCCAAAAATATGCGCACAAACTGAATTGTATTTTTGCATAAGACCAATTCATATAGCAGAATGGAGAAAGTTACACAACGCAGAACTGCACGCATTGTATTCTTCACCAGACTTAATAATAATTAGGAACATTAAATCCAGACGTTTGAAGGCGGCAATGGACCTCGGGTTCCTTAAAAGCCATTTGTAAGTGTAAGACCAGCTCTTCTATGTAACAGTGGCGAAGCTAAGAAATAGGACCTAAATACTGAGTAGGCTGCAAAAATCTCCTAACCTTATATTTTTATATAGCAGGTCCAGGCGTCGAACTTTCCTAGATTGCAAAAGTATCAATTACTCGTTCCTTGAAACTCGGAGCAATTGCAAGTTGTTTAACCAGTTTCTTTTCAAAGGCGATTGTACTGACGGAATTAAATCTTTCGTTCTTAATTGAATTACGAAGATAATTCCAGTCCAGCGCCGTACAGCCAATCAACCAGCTCATTGGCACTCGATTGACTTATGAAAATCTGATTATACTCATAGTACATAGCATGGTGCTCTAAAACTAATAACCGACCATTTTTTCTCTTACGTTCATTTGTTTATCCTACGCTCATTTTTTACTATCATCTCTGCTTCGATAGCAAGTCTGTACTCATGCATATTCACTCCAAGAAAATATCAACAATCAAACGCTAACATCTAACTCTCAACATAGAACAGTTATTAATTATAACAACTGTACCATTAATTATTACAAATAAGAGTTGATGGAAAAAGACTTAATAAAATTATTATCTTACGTTTAATGTTAAAAATCTGTACTCATGCATATGTGTATAACCTCAAATGTTTAGTTTTCTTCTATAATTCATTTGTTTTATTCCTACCATCTCTGGTTAATTCAATTACGGTAGAGAAAGCATGCATTCTGATATTGATTAATGGCGATTCATTATGTTGCTGTAACCTGAAATGTTCAGTTGTTTTCAAGTAAATTAAATTTCAGATATCCGCGTTGTTATCCTTGCAGTAAAGGTAATAATATTTGTGTGTTTTGCGAAGATGAAAAAGGTAAGTCACTGCCATGAACATGAACATCATGATTATGTTATAAAAATTCCAATCCGCTATACTGGAGAATTACCACGGTATCTTTGAACCGCGCCGTTACGTTTAGCACCAAATTTAAGTAAATACACAATCTCACCAACATAAGAACACGAATTATCTTTGCATCAAAAACGGATGCACCCTGGACCAAATTATCGTATTTTATAATTGTTTGAAACTTATTACGTGACTTAGATGAGAGTCTCGAGACAAAACAGTTTTGCTATATTTCTTTTTTTTTTTTTTTTTTTTTTGTTAAATGTTAAGCACAGGAACGCCATTTCGTAATTTCATTTAAGAAACAAGCCAAACTAATTATCTTTGCATAAAAAACGGATGCTCCCTGGACCAAATTATCGTATTTTATAATTGTTTGAAACTTATTACGTGACTTAGATGAGAGTCTCGAGACAAAACAGTTTTGCTATAATTATTTCTCTCTTTATTAAATGTTAAGCACAGGAACGCCATTTCGTAATTTCATTTAAGAAACAAGCCAAACTAATTATCTTTGCATAAAAAACGGATGCTCCCTGGACCAAATTATCGTATTTTATAATTGTTTGAAACTTATTACGTGACTTAGATGAGAGTCTCGAGACAAAACAGTTTTGCTATAATTATTTCTCTCTTTATTAAATGTTAAGCACAGGAACGTCATTTCGTAATTTCATTTAAGAAACAAGCCAAACTAATTATCTTTGCATAAAAAACGGATGCTCCCTGGACCAAATTATCGTATTTTATAATTATTTGAAACTTATTGCGTGACTTAGATGAGAGTCTCGAGACAAAACAGTTTTGCTATAATTATTTCTCTCTTTATTAAATGTTAAGCACAGGAACGCCATTTCGTAATTTCATTTAAGAAACAAGCCAAACTAATTATCTTTGCATAAAAAACGGATGCTCCCTGGACCAAATTATCGTATTTTATAATTGTTTGAAACTTATTACGTGACTTAGATGAGAGTCTCGAGACAAAACAGTTTTGCTATAATTATTTCTCTCTTTATTAAATGTTAAGCACAGGAACGCCATTTCGTAATTTCATTTAAGAAACAAGCCAAACTAATTATCTTTGCATAAAAAACGGATGCTCCCTGGACCAAATTATCGTATTTTATAATTGTTTGAAACTTATTACGTGACTTAGATGAGAGTCTCGAGACAAAACAGTTTTGCTATAATTATTTCTCTCTTTATTAAATGTTAAGCACAGGAACGTCATTTCGTAATTTCATTTAAGAAACAAGCCAAACTAATTATCTTTGCATAAAAAACGGATGCTCCCTGGACCAAATTATCGTATTTTATAATTATTTGAAACTTATTGCGTGACTTAGATGAGAGTCTCGAGACAAAACAGTTTTGCTATAATTATTTCTCTTTTTATTAAATGTTAAGCACAGGAACGCCATTTCGTAATTTCATTTAAGAAATAAGCCAAACGAATTATCTTTGCATCAAAAACGGATGCTCCCTGGACCAAATTATCTTATTTTATAATTGTTTGAAACTTATTTAGTCGGTCATGGCCTTTATGACAGTTTTTGTTTCTTAATATTGATAAACAATAATAGGCCTATAATGAAAGCGGTGAATAATTTCATGGCCCCTAAAAGTTTTTTTTTTTCGTAAAAGGCTAGGTATTTTCTCTAGGCCAGAAATAGAACGGCAACGCGGTCATAATTACGTACTTAACGCTTTGGCAAAAATTAACCGCAAATTTACTTTCCGTCATTTGAATGATATTCCGTGTAACACACCTTTTTTCATGTTCATTTCCTTGTGATAGCCTACTTTAAGATCTTACTACATCTGCATTTCTTTCAATGCGTTCAAAACGCCGCCGTTGTACTACATAAAACCTTGCACTTGACTAATGCAGTGAATTATTTAAGAATATAGTCGCGAATTTTACTACCACCATTTCGATTGTGTTTTGTTTGGCACGGCTCGGTACGTCCCGGTGACTAGTGACCAGCGAGTAACGTCGACTATCGATATTGCTCTGCCGTGGGTATTATCCAGTTGTTCCTTCCAATCAAAATGGCGTCTTTCTCGCATCGGAATTATCCCACTGAATACAATTACTGCTTGATATTTTCTCTGTGACAATTTATGAGGTTCTGAACTCATGCATGTTGTCACAAGATAATTTTTTCTCGACATTCAGTCTCGAAAAAAATATCATGACAACATACATTCGTTAAGCTCAATTAAATTATCGAGAAACTATCAGTACTCGTTCCATTATAGAATATATATTTTTGTACCTTTTTCATTGTTTTCATACGTCTTTCGAGAGAAGCTGTAGTAACGGAAAATATTAAGGCCAACTAGATAAAGACAATTTTTTACTCTTTTCAGTGTGTTCATACTTCTTTTGGAGGAAACTAGTACCGGCGAATGCCAAGCCTAACTAGATAAGTCGTGTTACCTCTTTATAGATGGTTTGAAGGCCATTGCCAATTATGAATTTCAAGAGGCCTGCAGGGAGTTAAATGTTTTCCTTCATCTACATAATATCCTTTAATTTATTTTCTAATCGTTCTTTATTGAAAAATAGGTAATGGTCTATGTGGATAGAAGGATATTTAATTTTATAAAATGAAAATTTGGATTATATCCCACAATTGATCTAGCAATTCAATACATTTTATCTTTTGAACATCTCCAAACCGCGTTTCCATTTGTACAGTCATTTGCATTTGACGTGACTTAAAGCTGCAAGACCACTGCAAACGATCACGTATAAACTGTTCTTATCTGGAGAGAAGTTGCAATAATTATTCAAGATAATTCCCTTTGTTGTCAGAACTTTCATCTTCAAGCTCTTGCATACCTGAGTAGCAAACAACAACTCTGACGTTTCACTGCTTTTCTATCATTTTTTTTGTAACACAGACCCCACAAGAAGAATATGGCCACTCATTTTCTCCCCCAAACAGAATACAGATATAACAATATAACACCCTTATTGTCTTAGAGCACTCTGTTAGTCAAGAATATTTCTCATACCATGACAATTGAAATTTTCTATCTTGTTTTCTCCCTCCGCTATTTTAGTATGCCAATGTGTCCTCGATATCCTACCTTTGTAAGCACATTTTTTTTTCATAAGTCCAACTTTTAATTCAACAAATAATTACTTCAATGTTCTTTCAGTATGAATAATTTTACACATAATGACTATGTAACACACATACGCATGTACTTTTGATTAAACTAACCCTCAACAATGCAGCGCAACCACAGAATACCAATATAGCGCGGCGTATTATACAGGGTGTTTCAAAAATACGGGTCATAATTTCAGGTATGTATTTCCCACATGTAGACTATCAAAATAGTTCCTTACAACATGAGTCCGGAAATGCTTCATTTCCGAGTTATGGCCTTCACAACATTGAAATTTACCGGAACGTTTTTCTTTCCGCAGGTCGTTGTCATTACAGAAGATGTTCAAAATGTCCACCTCCTGCTTGAATACAGACCTCACATCGATGTTTCATTGACCTGCGAACACGATACCAAACTCCAGGAGTATTGCGTATGTCCTCAGAACATGCCACAATTCGATTCCGAAGGGATTCCAAATCAGGCACCGGAGACGAATAAACCAATGATTTTAAATAACCCCACAAGTAGAAATCGAGAGGGTTCAGATCAGGTGAGCGTGGAGGCCAAGCAATTGGGCCACCTCTACCTATCCATCCATCAGGAAACCTTCGATCCAAGTACCGGCGAGCCGTACGACTGAAGTGTGCAGGAGCGCCATCATGCAAGAAGTGAATGTGTTGACGATTGATCAGTGGAGTGTCTTCTAAAACATGAGGTATGGTGTTTTCCAGGAAGTTTGTGTACGCCTGCCCCGTAAGTCTGTTTACAAGTACATGGGGTCCAACTAATCGATCACCAATGATACCGGCCCACATGTAGAGGGAGAACCGCACCTGGTGATGAGATGGAACAGTTGCACGTGGGTTTTCATACGCCCATACATGCTGATTGTGGAAATTTGTTATGCCATCTCGTGTGAACTGTGCTTCATCTGAAAATAATACTAAGGCAGGAAAGTTCGGATTTACACCACACTGCTGCAAAAACCACTGACAGAACCTAACTGTGCAGGGTAATCTGCTGGTGACAGGGCCTGTACACGTTGCAAATGATGAGGATACAATTGATACTCTTTCAACAGTCTCCAGACAGTCGTATGAGGAACATTGACTTGCAACGCTACCCTTCGTGTGCTGATAGAAGGAGTCATGTTCACAGCCTCCAGAATCTCCTCCTGTACTTCTGGAGTTGTACATCTTGGTCGTCCCCTTCCCAAACCAGGAGAGTTAAATTTTCCATACTCGCACAGACGGTAATGGAGACGTACAAATGTCTTCCGATCTGGACATTGTCGCTGTGGGTACCTCTCCTGGTACAAACGACGAGCCAGCGCAGCATTGCCGTCCGCCTTACCGTACATGAAGTGTATATCTGCCAGCTCTTGATTTGAATACATGTCGCACAGTCTAACGCCTACACAACACTGAATATAACCTTCGCCTCGGAATGAACTGTCAGAGTGCCCTCCTAATGTCTCCTTTGATGGCAATGACCTGCGGAAAGAAAAACGTTCCGGTGAATTTCAATGTTGTGAAGGCCATAACTCGGAAATAAAGCATTTCCGGACACATGTTGTAATGAACTATTTTGATTGTCTACATGTGGGAAATACATACTTGAAATTATGCCCCGTAATTTTGAAACACCCTGTATGCGTATTGACGATAGCCATAAATTTATATATATATATATATATATATATATATATATATATATATATATATATATGCATGAATATACTGTATGTACTACGAATGTACAGTATGTATGTACATTGTAAGTATACAAGTGTGTACGTATGTACGTATACATACAGTAAGTTACATTACATTACATACATAGGTGGCCGATTTGGATGAGTTTCGTTTGAAAGCATGCATAGCTCTTCTGTACATCTTCTGTCACCAAATCGTATCATCAGGATCTCAAAAATTAAATTGTTACCATAGTAACAATAACCATAGTGCTTCTCTATATAATAAATGAAGCACTGCATAGCGATACAAAAATATAGCAGTTCAGATAATTAAAAAAAACTATAGGATGTCGTTTAAAAATGTTGTCGATGACGTCAGACTTCGATCGCGTCAACAATAGAAACTGGATAACTGTAACAGAGAGCATTCCTGGAAAGAAAAAAAATTAATATTCAAGGCATTTCATTTTTATTCCCAATTATTACATTCAATTCCAAGCTAAGTAAATATCATTGTTAATCGTTGGCAACAATCATGCTGTTCCTACTACTAATTTAGCATTGGAAGCTCACAAGACATTATTTTTAAAATTGTCAGTTTTCATTCATAAAATAAAAAAGTACAGATTGTACACTGACGTTCAAAGGTATCTGACCCTACTAATCGATAGTGTTCAATAATTTGTTGGTGTAAGTGTGGCTTCTGAAGTTATTACTTCTATGAATAGATGGAGATGATAATTATCAGTGCTGCCAATCGTACATATATATATCCGCATTTTAGAATTCAATTTTTCATCCCAGTCTATTGATTGCAATAGAACACTGGGTTTACCCGGAAACAGTTGATATTGTCAATTATTAGAATAATTTGTGCTTCATCAGCACACTCATTTTCCCTGACACATTTCTAACCGTCCCAATAATGCTGCCACCTATTGAGAACTAGCGGAACTCTTTCAAAGTTTGTCATTTTTTATATGTTTGGTTCTGACTTATCCCGTTGTTGGAAAGTTCGTTTACACGATCATAAAATCGTAGATCAGATATCTTTGAACGTCAGTGTATCACATTATGTCAAATTGTACCAAAAAAATTCAACCGTACAAGTTAGCGTAGCTGCAGAACATTTTAAAATTTTACCATATCCGTACAAGTATACCAAAAGTGGCAACAATGGTACTAATAGATAGAGATACTTTACCTTAGTGACCAGTTAACACGGTGTAAGTTATAAAAGCTGTTAGCCCTGATTTAATAAGTTTAACAGTGAAATCCATGTCATTAATGTGACAACTTCGTATTGATAGAAGTGTTAAATATGGAGTTATGTCTTCTTTTCCTTCAATAACACGTGAAAGCGTATATATATATATATATATATATATATATATATATATATATATAATATTCCGAAGTGATATAGTGTCAAAAGTAGTGTAATCAAGATGTATATATCTCCCTTTCCCTAACATGAGGGTTTGAGTCCTCGCTTCGAAGTCTCTTATTTCATCGCTCAGCCAGTCTCACAGTGATGCCAGTGCTTGAAATAAGATTCACTTGGTAGTCCAGAGACAGCGGTGTAGTGCCTGGCAGTAGCTTGTATCGTCGTAGCAGTCCAGACATTCCAGTCTTCATCATCACCATCCCTTGTTTCTGACCTGAAAACAGACATACAGCAGGCCTATAGTGACGGTTTGAGTATCGTGCAACAGCTTTCCCTTCACGAACAATAGAGTAGTCCTTAATATTGTATTACATCATCAACATCAGGCCACATAAAATGTTATCGTTCTTTAAGTTTATAAATATTTAAGAAGGCCAACGACTTTCCTTAGGAGTTAGTATAATCTCAATCATTCAGAATGTTCTGCTCAAGGGCAGGTTTCTCCAGTCTTTGCTACTTTCTCCCTTCCTCTTAGTCTCCGCACATGATCCATATATCTTAATGTCGTCTATCATCTGATATCTTCTTCTGCTCCGAACTCTTCTCCCGTTCACCAATCCTTCCAGTGCATCTTTCAGAAGGCGCTTTCTTCTCAACTGGTCATCCAGCCAATTACGTTTTCCCTTCATCAATTTCAGTACCATTCTTTCTTCACCCACTCTTTCCAACACAGCATTATTTATTATTCTGTCTGTCCATGTCAAACACTCCATTCTTCTTCATATCCATATTTCAATTGCTTATAGTCGCTTCTCTTCACTTCGTCGGAATGTCCATGTTTTTGCCACATACAATGCTACACCCCACACAAAACACTTCACTAGTCTCTTCCTTAGTTCTTTCTCCAGAAATCCGCAGAAGATGCTTCTTTTTCTATTGAAAAAATTTTATTCCAGTAATATTTCAACCACCAATCCTCTCCAAATTAATAAAACAATTAAAAAAATTGTATTGGATTTATAGTTTGGATTTAAACATATTAAACACTATTTAATCTGTATTCACTCTCAATTTTAATTTTATTTTTATCTGTATTGGAATCCCCTCCTGAGCACGAGTCTTACTCATTCAGGAGTGGGCTAGTTTATCTTTCATTGTATTTATTAATTTGTATTCATTTCAAACTTACTAGCAGTAAAATAAATAAATAAATAAAAAATATGTATATTGTGCCGGTATTTGTTCTGTTCACTTTGTAAACAGTTCTGTAATTGTAGCATAAAATACTTCAATCTCCAATAATTTCATTTCTATATAATATTATTCTTCGTTTAATTTTTACTTCAGTAACTAATATTTTCTTTTTCTTAATTTATACAAAAAATTGTCCACTCTTTAATAATCGGGTAATGTTTTAATACTTCGATTCTATTGTAACTGTAAATGTAATTTTAATTGTAATTCTAATTAAAATTGTATTCTTGATATTGCAGTTGAAAACTCGTGTAAGAGGAGAAAAGAAGGTCTGATGACCTTATCTCTACCAGATTAAATAACAAATACGTAAAGAAAGAAAGAACGAAAGAAGTATATAAATATAGACAGAAAAGAAAAAGTAAAAATAAATAAATAAATAAATAAAGATTTAGAAATGAAACAAATGAATTAATAAAGAAGTGAATAAAAGCAAGGTAAAAAATAAAGAAGTAAATAAATAAAGAAAGAAAAAAGATACCGGTAACTAAATACGTAAACCGCCAGCAATGTTGCATCTTGGTTACGCTAGGCTTGAATGCGCGATACTGTCTGTTAATTAAGTTCGCAACAGGTTTCCAGCTCCCGCCCACCAAATGCTCGGGCGCCCAGATAGAAAAATTCCCGATGTGAGCAGTCTGGTCTAGAGGCTTAATTCGATTACTTTGAGTACTAGCACACCATATGTACCTGCCCAACTAGGTTTTCAAGCTACTTTCTGTTCCTATTCTATTCACAGTCTATCACGTGTCCATCATTTGGGCTTGACATAACTGCTCTATACGGCATAAACTGTGAACTATATACCTTAACTTTTGTTGTGACAAAAACTGTTAATAGAGCCCAATTTTTACACCCATTAAACATGGGAATCATATGTAGACCTAAATTATATTGTAATACTTTTTTCAACGACGTCTTTTTACCTCACAATAATTTAATTTCAGTGAATATGCTACGTAATACGTTAAAGAACGTACCCACACAAATTCTGGGTCCATAACCGAAGGGAATGTAGGAGAGAGAATCTCTGTCCTTCGTGTTTTCCGGCAGAAAACGATCGGGATCGAAGTTGTCAGGCTCTGGGAAGTACCTTGGGTCGTTCTGTATTCCTTTAATAAAAAACATTAAATTGGCTCCAGCAGGGATCACGTGGTCTCCTGTAAAAGTGCAGAGGTATTGTTTGATTAGTATGTTCTTGATTTATAATAATAATAATAATAATAATAATAATAATAATAATAATAATAATAATAATAATAATAATAATAATAATAATAATAATATGGATATTACAACGAAGTAAAGATAAACGACTAGAACCAAATGAAATATGTATACGGAGAAGAATGGAGCGTGTGGACAGAATAAGAAATGAAGCTGTGTTGGAAAGAGTGGGTGAAGAAAGAATGATGCTGAAACTGATCAGGAAGAGGAAAAGGAATTGGTTCGATCACTGGCTGAGAAGAAACTGCCTACTGAAGGATGCACTGGAAGGAATGGTGAACGGGAGAAGAGTTGGGATCAGAAGAAGATATCAGATGATAGACGACATTAAGATATATGGATCATATGCGGAAATTAAGAGGACGGCGGAAAATAGAAAAGATTGCAAAACTTTTTCGTCTATACTCGTATTATTGAAATAAAATACTTATCTCCTTTGGAATTTATCCTCGCCCGTCTAGGTAAGAAACCATCATTTTCAAATGTAAAGTCAATCATTCTCTTTGCCATGAAAATTGTCGTCATTAATGTAGGATTAATTATTTAAATGACGAAACATTGACCAATTAACTTAAAATAATGTAGTTTTATGAGAGCCTAAAGCCCAGTTTGTTTTGGTGAAATACATAGTCCCTTTAAGTGTCAATTAAAAATATTTTAACTGGCATTTAAAATTAAATATGCTTGGAGAAATCGGCCCTTAAAAATAGAATAATATTAACAATTATGTTTCTTTCAAAAATGTTCCAGGGTTATCCTTAACAGAACATAAACACTGTGACCAGAGACTTGAAGACAAAGTAGTTTGATTCAGAGGAATAATAAGTAGGAATTTGTGGACAAGAATGCGCCGCGAAATAGACGAGTTGCGTGTAGAAGATAATGGAAGATGACGATCAAGCGTACTTACCAATCTTATAGTCTTGAGTGAGTCTCCTTCCTACCAACGGAATAGGGGGATACATCCTCAAAGATTCCTTGAGAACCATTTCCAGGTACTTCATCTGCTGTAAGTCTTCGTACGTCGCCGGGCGATCGGAATCACCGAATACCTGTTGCAGCTCCTGCACCACCCGATCCTGGAACACACCTACTTTCAAATTCTCCTCATACTGTCGCAACAATTAGCCTACTTATAACTTGCTTACAAATGGCTATCAGAGAACCAGGAGGTTCATAGCCGCTCTCACTTAAGCCCGCCATCGGTTCCTATCTTGAGCAAGTTAATCCAATCCCTACCATCATATCCCACCTCCTCCAAATCCATTTAAATATTCTCCCATCTACGTCTCGGCCTTCCCAAAGATCTTTTTCTATCGGGTCTTCCAACTAACACTCTATATGCATTTCTGGATTCACCCATACGTGCCCACATCTGTTTAGTAACGGCTAGCGCATCTGGCCGAGAAACCAGGTGGCCCGGGTTCGATTCCCGGTTGGAGCAAGTTAGTTGGTTGAGGTTTTTTCCGAGGTTTTCCCTCAGGCCAATATGAGCAAATGCTGGGTAACTTTCGGTGCTGGATACCGGACTCATTTCACCGGCATTATCACCTTCATCTCATTGAGACGCTAAATAATCTGAGATGTTGATAAAGCGTCGTAAAAAAACCTACTAAAAATATTAACCCATACGTGCTACATGTCCTGCTATGTTTATATGTAATTTATATGAACAAAAAAGTTGGGCGCAGAGTACGAAAGATCTAGCAGTAGTAGTGTTGGTAGTGGTATTGGTAGTAGTAGTTGTAGTGCTAGCAGTAGTATTGTTGGTAGTGGTATTGGTAGTAGTAGTTGTAGTGCTAGCAGTAGTATTGTTGGTAGTGGTATTGGTAGTAGTAGTTGTAGTGCTAGCAGTAGTATTGTTGGTAGTGGTATTGGTAGTAGTAGTTGTAGTGCTAGCAGTAGTATTGTTGGTAGTGGTATTGGTAGTAGTAGTTGTAGTGCTGGCAGTAGTATTGTTGGTAGTGGTATTGGTAGTGTAGTAACAGTATAGTCCTACAATGTTCGAACGTGAGAGAGGCAACCAAGACATTACAAACGTACTTCGTCTTATTTCATGTGAACAACTAGTAGCAAAATATGTGCTAAAATCCTTCAGAAGTTAAAACATGAAGGGGTGGGAATGAAGGGTAGTGAATATTTTTATAACGATGTGGCACAAACACGATAGGCCTTCTCCTGAAGAGCGAACATCGGCGAATGTCGAACTTCGCCATAGGCCTAAGCTTACTCGACAAATTTTAACCGAGCACAGCGCCTGTAACGCACAACAGTAATACTGACCTGGATGTCTGGATGTCGGGACAACAGCCAAGCTGTGAAGGCCAGACCAGTAGCAGAAGTATCCGACCCCTGAAATACAGACAAGAATCTTCAGTGTATCAGTCGACGAACGGTATTTCTCAACGCCCGAAGGGGGTGAAGAAATCATAGTCTGGTGTCTGGAAATTCGAAGTCAGTATCATTTACAACATCATGCACCTCCTGGCCAAGACCGACTTCAAAAGGACGACATTAGTATGACGTCACACCCTTAGTAACCGCGCGCCGTGTTTCCAAACAACTTTCCTGTTGCGTTGCTGGACTAAGGCCCAATTGTATAAAACTCCCTGACTAAAGATCAATTTTGATCGAAGATCGGAAAGTGAACCGAGTTCAGACACTTCTTCTATTGTATAAAACTTTTCTTCGATCAAATTACCTTGGTTCAAATGCAATCTAAGTTCACGTGGAAAGGACTTGGCAACATCGCATAAACAGGTGAAGTATGTGATGCGCGGGCCATGTTGTACAGGTTTGTTCAATGTAGCCAATTTAGCGACTTTAGCTCTTTTTCGACGACAATTACTTTTAACTTTTATATTGCTTAAGGTATGTATTAACGTTTGAAATGGCGTTTTTATGACTAAAATTTTCTTTGTAATAATGTTAGCTGCAAAATCCTAGTACAGAGCATTGTACGCATAAACAGCAATAACTCAGTGAAAGAAATTTCAAAATTGAGTAATTTTTAGAAAATATATGGCATTTTGAAGAAATAGAATAATTTTTAATTAATTATTTTTTTTAGGGAATCAAAAAGTGAAATTGAAGTTTCTGATATATGGTTATGTTAGTCTATTTTCATATGTTGTCTGATAAATATCTTAAAAAGGTTGGTTAAAAAATGTAGATTTTCCTCCAAAACGTTAATACATACCTTAAACAGGGATTTAGCGACCTTTTTAACACCTCATAGTGAGAAAATTTAATCTTTCTTTGTTGATAATAAGAAATCTAGCGACTTTCCAACTACTTTTTGGCGACTTTCCGCACACTCTGTTGGAGACACTGGTTTGTGTTGTGCGTTGTAAATAATGGCAGACAATAAGAAGAAGGTTGACTGTTCTCCAAATTGTTATCATGTTGATACTGCTAAACATAATAAAGCTTTGTAAAACGACAATTTTCGTTTAGTAATACAGCTAATCGAAAATTTATGGATGTACCTATGATATCCATGAATAATTAATGGTTGTTATAAACATAATATAATTATAGGTTATGTTATTTGATACTGCTGAACACGATAAAACCTTATAAAATATAAGAATGTTTGTATATTAAGGCAAGAAATTGAAAAAAAAAATATATATATCTACCATATATATTAATAATAATGGATATTCTTTTTGCACAATCTGCCACTCGTATACTTCAAACAGGAAGGAAATAACTGAACTTGGATCATATAACATAATCGGAGAAATTTCTTCAGTCAAAGTTGACTTTAGTTTAAGACAAATTAATCTCAGATTAGACTTTATACAACACAAAATTCCAAGTTCAGCTAGAACGAGGATCAATTTAACCTCTGATCTAAGATTAAATGGTTTATACAATCGGCCCTAAGCGTGATAAAAAATTGTTATGTGCTTTCCTCCAAAGTGTTGTGTCTGCAGCGAGGAGGACAGTTGTTCATTCCTAAGGTCTCACATTGAAAGAAAAGATTGAAAAGAACTTGGATACGGAATATAAGTTAAGTGAAAACTCGTTATACATGTGGATACGGTAACCATCATAACCTCAACTTTATAAACTCGGAATGGAGTCTTCCGATTTTAATCTTTTTCGTTCTCTATCTAGCTGTCTTCAAGGAACTACTTTCATGATGAAGATGCTTTACAAACTTAGCTTGACGACTCCAAATCAGCAGATTTCTTCAGACGCGGAATCAAAAAATTACCCCAGCGTTGGTAGAGTCATAAATAATGTAGAACAACATATTACTGATTAATTTCTGTCCTCTAGTCATCTCAAAAACATTTGTCACGACGAAAAAACGGTACGAACTTTTGCACCAACACAATAATTTGCCTGACTATATGAACTGATTGGTGTGAACTCCAAAACCGAAAACCATTTTAAAATGGATACTGATTATTTTATTATTAATAATGTGCTGCTCGTTAACATTATTAACTACATTCACATTTTGGTAGAATTCGCTATAACTTTATTCTAATGAACGTTGGTAGCATTTCCAAAGAAAAACGATTCTGTCGACATAAACATTTTCAAGTATCCGTCAGTATTTGTCAGTACCAAAATTCGAAACAAAGTTGGCTAAGGAAAATCGAACCTGACAACTAAAAAATCACTATAATCCACTGGCATGGCTGTACTCACAAAATTATACACTGCAGAATGAGACCTGTAAATTATTTTTAATAACAAATTGAATTTGAGCTCTAAATATGTCGGCAATCCTGCAGGCCTTCGTGTAATAGCCTATTGTTTATTGTAGTGTGTGTTTTGTTTTCTCCTGAAATTCAATCAAGTCGGCCGTGATTCAATAAAATTAGTTTTCAAAACTGACAACAGATGGATTTTGGAAAATAGGAAAATTATGTAGGAAAATTGACATTTCACTGAAAACTAGTATTTTTTCGAAAAACTTTGAATACCATGCATGAAAATGAGGGGTCACTCATTAAAATCCGTTCAGCCGCTTTCCCGTAATTTCCATTACCAGTTCAAATTATATATATAGATTGGCATTGGCATTGTCATTGTGTTGTAGAATTTCAGTGTTACCACTTTTCCTATCCTCTTCAATAATGTACATTTAATCGCCCCTAACTAGCAGTAGGAATGTAGAAAGTTTTATTTCTAGATGTTTTCGTTTGTTGAATGTAAAATGACAATCTTAATGACTAACGTAAGTGTAAACTTCATTGGTATTATTGCAGATTATGTCACCATAAATTTCAATTTCACCGATACATTTACTGTTCTTGTGGCTTCTTGAAATTTTTCACTGATATTAAAACTTTCATTGATCTTTATTATGAAGTTGCGGAATGGTTTATACTAAATTTCTGAAACAAACGTTTCAAAGCATTCTGATATTAACTAGCAATAAATAAGGCACACTTGTACGATGAGCTCTAGCTCCTGTTATAACTTACCGCAACTATTAAAGTATAGAGTTCTTCATGTATATATCGCTCAGTGCAGAGGTTCTTTTCTTTCAACTCCTGAAGCAATTTGAGAATTACAGGCGACATGTTGGGGGCTGGGAACAGAGAAGAAATAAGCTATGTTACTGCGAGAACCACAACACTGTTCAGGGAATTTTGGGCAAAAACAAATTAAAATGTTAAACAATAATAATAATAATAATAATAATAATAATAATAATAATAATAATCGTGCATTCCGTAAAGCGAGTCGTGGATAGAATGTCTTAGAACAGCAGGGCAGATCTAGCCTTCAAACGAGGTTCATCAATGTCAGAGAATCCCAGAATATCATGCAGACAAACGTATAAAGTACAAAGCGTTCATTTCAAAACTTCCCAATCTAAATAACTACAAAATTTAAATTGAATTTAATTAAGCAAGAACACGTCAATTTAAATGTTGAGGGGAAAGTTTAAAACCACTGTTATCTCCATATTAAGTTTCACTACCGTATATTATAATTCCTTAAGGTAAATCTCAATCAATAGAAAACCAATCCATGATTTCGTTTCATACCGTTTCCATGGCCATTGCTGTGTGAAATGTTTTGTTTCAAGCTTATTGTTGTATGAATGAAAATGTGTATTTATCAGTCTAGTTCCTTGTCAATAGAGATGTAGACGGTACAGCAAAAAGTTCAATGCGTGCTCCGATTTGCAGAATTGAACTCAGTTACGCGTGTTCAGCAGCGCATACGGAGGGAATGGAATGTGGATCCTGCTACACGCAAATCCATTTACGAGCGGGATAGAACTCTACGAGATAATGGAAGCTTGATTTCAAACATTCTGAAAAGCATATGGCCGAAATGACTGTGGATCAGCTGCGTGAATCATTTGCTAGATGCCCACGTAAATCAAGTATCTTGATAAGCTGGAAAACGTTGCTATTCCACAATATCCGAACAGGTTTAACATTTCAACATCATGGTGCTCCACCACACTTCCATCGAAATGTTGAAAAGTTTTTGGATGTAAACTTCCCAAGAAATTGGATTGGTACGGGTGGGCCAACTTCCTGGCCGCCTAGATCCCCGGATTTAACTCCTTTGGATTTTTTGGGGGGATTGATTAAAATTTCTTGTACAGCAGAAAGGTTCGTAATTTAATTCATTTGAGACAGAGTATCATTCAAGCAGTTGAGCTCATAACATCTGATATGTTGGTGAACACCTGGCGAGAAGTTGAGTATCGTTTCGGTACCTGTCGAGCTATAAATAATGCTCATTTTAAAGTGTACTAGTGGAAATAAAAACTTTCTCAGTTACTCTATACAATGCAGAAGAAATTTATCCAAGTTACGATATAAGCTGTCATTTCTGCACAATTTTAGTGTGGACAGAGTGTATATGGCCAACTATTTAGTGTCCATTTAAATTAGTACACTGGCTATTCATTCAGCTTCGAACAATCAATGTGTAATATTAACATATTGCGTTTATTTTAACGTCCTTTTCAAATAACCAAAGACATTGACAAACTATAAGATTATAATAAA
Source organism: Periplaneta americana (assembly GCF_040183065.1). Classification (NCBI taxonomy): domain Eukaryota; kingdom Metazoa; phylum Arthropoda; class Insecta; order Blattodea; family Blattidae; genus Periplaneta; species Periplaneta americana. Next base: position 10,934,825 of record NC_091118.1, on the reverse strand, counting down.
ATAGTGACAATAAATATAATATTTATTTTTTATATATTCATTGAAATAAAATATATAATCATTGCAATTGCTTTTACTAATTTCACGTTGTTCTGAAATTGCAAAGTTTATTCAATAAACTAAGTAGTCTAATTGTAATTATTTGTTTAATGTTTCTTTAAATTACAGAGGCTATTAATAAACGATAACATGATAATTGTAATTTTAATTCTTTTACTTGCCGTTTCTTTAAACTACAGAGGCTATTCATAGACGACAAGATGATAATTGTAATTGTAATTCTTTATTTAACGTTCCTTTTAAACTACAGAGGCTATTCATAGACGATAAGATGATAATTGTAATTGTAATTCTTTATTTAACGTTCCTTTTAAACTACAGAGGCTATTCATAGACGACAAGATGATAATTGTAATTGTAATTCTTTATTTAAGGTTCCTTTTAAACTACAGAGGCTATTCATAGACGATAAGATGATAATTGTAATTGTAATTCTTTATTTAACGTTCCTTTTAAACTACAGAGGCTATTCATAGACGATAAGATGATAATTGTAAATGTAATTCTTTATTTAACGTTCCTTTTAAACTACAGAGGCTATTCATAGACGATAAGATGATAATTGTAATTGTAATTCTTTATTTAACGTTCCTTTTAAACTACACAGGCTATTCATAGACGATAAGATGGTAATTGTAATTGTAATTCTTTACTTACCGTTTCTTTAAACTACAGAGGCTATTCATAAACGATAGGATGATAATTGTAATTGTAAATCTTTATTTAACGTTTCTTTTAAACTACAGAGGCTATTCATAGACGATAAGATGGTAATTAAAATTCTAATTCTTTACTTACCGTTTCTTTCAACTACAGAGACTATTCATAGACGATAAGATGATAATTGTAATTGTAATTCTTTATTTAACGTTCCTTTTAAACTACAGAGGCTATTCATAGATGATAAGATGATAATTGTAATTGTAATTCTTTATTTAACGTTCCTTTTAAACTACAGAGGCTATTCATAGACGATAGGATGATAATTGTAATTGTAATTCTTTATTTAACCTTGCTTATAAACTACAGAGGCTATTCATAGACGATAAGATGGTAATTGTAATTGTAATTCTTTATTTACCGTTTCTTTAAACTACAGAGGCTATTAATAAACGATAAGATGATAATTGTAATTGTAATTCTTTATTTAACGTTCTTTTTAAACTACAGAGGCTATTCACAGACGATAAGATGATAATTGTAATTCTTTACTCCATTAGACGTCTGCGTATTGCCTCTAATATCTTCATAACTAATCATCATACCATGCCGATTCCTGTCTCGAATTTCATATCAACAATATCCCCTATCACGCCCCGGTCTTCGAAGAAGGTATGTAATAACTTCTTCCCTCTGTATATTCATATCTCTTCCCTACGTTGCATTGCATATTTCAGATACATTACTTGCAGTGACTTCACAATAATTTTTGTGGTCAATATTATTTTCCATAAGGTCCCTGAGCCAAATAACGCCATTTATACCTTTAACGCCACCCTATTAAAATTTGTTAACGACACACGTTTTCGGTAGTGCACTACTGTAGCCTGCATTCGTTTGCAATCTAGTGATGAAATGAGTTCCTAGCTGTCCGCTGACATTTACGAGTGACATTATATTCCATCATTTTCCTGTTGTGTGTTCATAGTGAGTGGCTGTTCTTATTTCAAGATAAGAGGCAATATTTTATTTTGTGTGTTGAGCAAATAATAACTATATTAAACTATATATTTTCGTGATCCTTAAACATTCTTCTAAGTATAGAAAGTATTTGCTATCTATAAAATTTGAAAATGCTAGAGAAACAGGCATGTCATGTTATCAAGTACCCAGTAGCGCTTTAACGCCATGTGGCGCTAAAGGTCTACAGACAAAATTTTAGGTTATGTAAGCACTAAGGATGACAGTACAGCATCAGTGTGAAAACATCAGGAAAATCACTAAGCTTTCAACTTACAAATGTTCAGAATGTGCAGTGATGATATTGGTTCAATTGCTTATCGAACTCTTACATTTTTTTTTATTTTACATAGCCTAACTTAATTTTTTTGTTTTACTTATTCGAAAACATTCATATTAAACTAAGGTTAATTCTTTGTGTTTAATAATTTTCTACTTTGTCACATTGTCTCTTTTTTTTTTTTTAAAGTAAGGAGTCATTGGAAAATATATTTTCCTAATCCATCTGGTGTTTCAGTTTCAGATCAATTTTTTTTTATTTGGTTATTTTACGACGCTGTATCAACATCTAGGTTATTTAGCGTCTAAATGATATGAAGGTGATAATGCCGGTGAAATGAGTCCGGGGTCCAGCACCGAAAGTTACCCAGCATTTGCTCGTATTGGGTTGAGGGAAAACCCCGGAAAAAACCTCAACCAGGTAACTTGTCTCGACCGGGATTCGAACCCGGGCCACCTGGTTTCACGGCCAGACGCGCTGACCGTTACTCCACAGGTGTGGACTAGTTTCAGATCAAGAATCTTTCATTAGTATTGAGTGATTTTGTATCTTTTATTAACAGAAACTCAAATTTAGTCGCTTAGTTCAATTTGTGTTGCTTAGGAAAAATAATTAATTAATAATTATAAGTGGTTAGGTTACTAGAAAATAGGTGGCGTTAATTGGACAACCTGTTCCTAATAACGCCAGTTTACAAAGTTTTCCTATTTGAGTTCTAATTCTTGTTCGGAATATAATATACCCATTTTCATTGTGCTATTTTGTAAAGATAAGATTACAGTTTCTATTTCATAATTTTCGTGTTTGTACATAACTTATTTCCAGAGCAAAAGTGACTGAAGTGTTAAGGTGGCGTTATTTGGTACGTGTACCTTATACTTTCTCACACTATTGTACAGTTGGTTATATTGGATTGCATGAATTGTTATCTTGTGTCAGCTGAAGATGACACTAAAAGACTAGCGAACAACAAAACTGCTATGCTTTGTGCCAAGAGTACGTTATTGAAACATTGGTCGACTGCAGGAAAACTTTGAAGTTCCATGACATCAAAATCTGTATAAAAATGTGATTTTCCTTACCTCCCTCTCTGTCTTTCGTTTTGTCACTGCTAATTTCGTTCATGTGTTTGGTTATCTTTTCTACATTTTTGGTTTGCATCCTTCCATTCTTCGAATTCCGGTGCAAGAAATCATACTCGAACCATGGACGCAGCACTCTGTGAAGTATGGTGTCTTTCTCCCTTAAAATAAAAACATTGCATTGTAAACTATACACAGTTTCTCAGTATACATTTGACCTAAGTAATATGAAATTACTGGTGTGAAAGAAAACTGTGTGACACATTTTATATAAGAGTTTGGGTTTTAATAGATATAATCAGAGCTAGAAAGTTGGTACCAAAACTGCTAAGTTGTGTGAGCCTGGACTATATCTCTACCGAATGAAAAGTAGTAGCGCAGATCTCAATGTCAGTGAACCAGAACGACAAACATCTGGTACAGCCGACTTTTAATAAAACACGTGCTCCAATTGCCCACAGTCTTAGAACAAGAAAATAATAAACGAATAATATAAAAAAACAATAATTTGTAATTATGAACTTCGTAACTCCCAATCTGAAATAATTAACCCGTAACTTACATATAGAAATAACATACAAAGTGTACAGTTATTATTCTAGCATCATTACAACAAATAACAATGAACATTTTCATTTTGTCACAAGAAATACTCCTCTTATGTTCAGAAAAAATATAAACCATATTTGTACTCTGAAAATATTCGTTCTACGTCACAAGACGTGACTGGAGCAAATCTGAAATATGATACAGTATTTTTTACTATCATCAGATGAACAACTACTTTGTGAATCTAATAGTGTATCTCGTATGTGGCACATAATATTAAACCCGTAATTGTTTTCAAGAAAATTTTTCATTTCTTTTCTAATGAAAGATAGGAAGTTCGTATCTTAATTCCGATGTTGAACTTAGCAACCGAATGCATAGCAGCACGAGACATCAACATTTAACGAAGAATAATTGGGGAAAACAATATACGTGTTACACACTCCTTTTTGCATAATTATTTAATAACAGATGAGTTTACTTTTTGGAATCTTGCATAATATTAACATTACGTAAATAATACAATAATAGAATAGCTCACTTTGTTCATAACCTAAAATATTAATATAAACTAACAATATTCTTCAAACTATTTACGACTGTACACATCTCCACAGAATGATAGTATGCGTCGTTTATGTGAATTGCGTATCGTCTGTAGCGAGCGGGAGCAGGACGAGGGGCGGGTGACATCTATACTCCTCGCAGTACTCAACTGGAATGTACAGTTTTTGGTACGAACTTTCTGCCTATGGTTATAATACTTTGTATTTGGAAAGCTATGTATATGTTGAAGAAATGTCTCGAGTTCTGAATATCTTGGCTAAATGTGAGTTACAGAATTTGGAAAGAAATGTTAGCAAATTGCAAGAAACTTTTTGGATATTTCTTTGCATGTATGACATTTGGAACTGATATATGTGCGGATTTTGTAAAAACGTTTAGCCATATCTTCAGCATGGATGGTATTTGGGAAAATGCAGTACATAACTGTTGAACTTTCGTAAAAACATTATGTAAGTTATGTTTTCAGAATGTATCGGTTTTGGTAAGAAATATTTTGTCTGGAACTATGGTAAAAACGTTCAGTCATATCTTCAGTGCAGATAGTACTTTGGAAAATATATATACATATATATTTTTAATATTGTATGACATATTTTGGGAATTTATTTAGAATGGATGACATTTGGGAAGAAGTATAAATTTGAAACTTTTGTAAAAACATTTAGACATTTCTTTAGCATTTAGAGCTGAAGAAATATAATTCTCAAAAGAGAATGACAAATTTTGGGCATTTCATTAGGATGATTATCATTTGGGGATTAATACATGATATCTGGAAGAAATGCAATTTTCGAAATGAAATACTTTAGACATCTCATTTGCATCGACAGGAAATACATTAAAATATTTTATCTCAAAATTGTGAAAAGTAAGGTAATTGAAATTAATTTAATCACACAAAACCATTTTGCTGTTGCTAATTCAATAATAAAAAAATGGAATATATTCTTACCGCATTAATGTATCCAGTATATCCAAAATTAGAGATTCCTCAGGTTCCTTGCCCATAAGTGTCGCTGCAAAAATGTAGTAAAAATTTTTGTCATACTGGTTCGTCCATATTAGATTTTCATCTTACATTCTGCATAAACGGTTCTTCGAGATTAATACAAAATATTATAACACTATCGAATAAAATATCGAATGCATAGATCTCTCGGAAATACTTAATGGAGAAACTCAACTCTGTTTTATTATTTTAATAGATTTTTATTAAAAACCAAGACACACTTAGTACAAAGTCAAATATTCATAATTTTAATACAAGGTACAAATCAGATCTCAATCTACCCGCTGTTAGTCTCAACTGTTATAGACAATATTCATGAGGCGTGGGCTAAGCTACCTCAGAAAAGTCTTGGCGTAGAGCTATACAGCGAGTTTACTCCGGCGAATTCCTGGATACGACATCGTGAAGGCCTAACCTCTAGCGAGTGGCGCGAAGGTATTAAAATGTCTGCACACGTGTCTGCAGGACTCGGGACAACATCCTCTGTCGGCGATGCCACAGGGAGCCAGAAACACTTGCACATGTCCTGGGCTCTTGTCCGCACGATGAAGTACTCCGTAACTCACGACACCATAGAATTCGTTCGATGATCGCCGAACAGTTTAGATCAATAAATTTTCAAGTGTTCGAAGAAGTTCACGGACTGGCAGACAATGGCAGTACAAGAAGAATAGACATAGTTGCCATCCCACCAAATAACAATGGCTACATCATCGATCCCACCGTTAGATTTGAAAAACAAAAGACCCAACCTGAAGATGTAAATAGGGAAAAAAAAGACATGTACGTACCGTTACATATTTCATGGACAAAAACGGCCTACAACAAATTGAAGTAATAGGCCTTATGGTTGGGGCGCGCGGAACTATTCCCGGGTTCTTCTTCCAGACCTGGCAACGTTTCGGCCTACAGAGGAAGGCAATTGATGACATCGTTCTTGCAGCTCTGAGAGGATCAATATTTATACTCTACGGTCAACAGTGATCTTCAAATAATTAATTAGTACCTAATTATTTATTCATTCATTTCTTGCCACTGTTGTAAGACTCCACTAAACTTAAACATATGTATATTATTTATACTTCCAACTGTCTAGTGCACAATATGCTCTGTCTTTGTGGCAGCCTGTTAATACAGGGAGCTGTTATCGTTCAGATAAATAAATAAATATCTAAAATCTTTGAAGGGCCAAGAGAATAGGTACAGAATAGAATGAACACAATTTGTCCATACTCATACCACAGTCTACTATATACAGTCGCGAAGCTCAATATGTAGTAAAAATGCAAACATGGGTAGTTCCCCACCACTAGGATCGCTACTATCGCCTCATCATCGCAGATCTCTCTCCTAGTAGACGACAAAATATGTTACACTTTCGTTGTGTTCTTTTGGAAAAATTAACACCTTCCTTCCTTCCATTATTGAAATATTAAATGCATGAAGTTCATTTATTATTTTAATGAAGTATATTAAATTCCACCATAAACTCGAAGATACTTGCAAGAAATAGGTTAATATAATTTTTGTTTGTGCAAAACGAACTGAAATTTACTATAATCGCTTCACTCATTCAAGATTATAGCGATAATTAACTATGAAACCAATAAATATTAATTTGCATTTCCCTTTACAACAATAATAATGGAAATATGAATTAATGGAGTAACTTACGTGTACCGGTACTTGTAGTTTAGGCTCACGTAGTTAACAAAGTGGGATGAGGTTAAGCAATATTAATCACACCAGAATTGGAAATAAAACGTGATCAATAAATTTTATTGTAACAGACTTTTTCTACGTCTCTAGTAAAGTAACAAATAAAAATAACAACAAAATTAACAGCTATAATTAAAAACATTTCTTTTGAAAAAAAGAGTAGGCCTAAGCAATAATAATCCCACCAGAATTGAAAATAAAACGTGATCAATAAATTTCATTAAAACACACATAAATTTTTCTACGTCTCTAGTAAAATATTATTATTCCAATTATTGTATTATAGCCATTAACATTTTCATTACAACCAATAACGAACATTTCACAAGCATCAATGTGAAATACGCAACGAGCTAGCACTCGATGGAAATACGACACAGTCCAAAGTCGACCGTGGACAGTCTATTGTTTCTAGTTGCTAACCGCTTGGAGCGCTTTATCACGAGATTTGCAAAAAATCACCTCAAGCTTCGCGACTGTATATAGTAGACTGTGCTCATACAGTGTGCTCAATATTGATGAAATGTTTATCCTTGTAAACTGAATGAATCTAACATGTATTGTGTATTCTTGTATTAACCTTTGACTTCTTCGATATCTCAAAGTTAGAATGTTGGTGTACGTTCTGTGGAATACAATACATGAAATGAAAATGGAAAATTGTGAAAAGTTCGTGATTTAATGTAAACATCTCTGCAGTACAAGTCATGAAATGTTCTACGTATTCTATGGTGCGGCATTTGAAAACGGATATGACGTCACAGAATACATTAAGCTATATGTGGTCCGAACTGTCTCGTCGCCTGATTATATCCCATGTTCAATTCTGAATGTGGGCTTCCGGCACTTTTTGACGTTCACGACGTCATAGATTTGTTTGTCGACAATTTTACTGATTTGTTAACTTGTTATCGTTCTGAATGTCTGAGTTTTGCACTTAGCAGTTTTATTACTTTTAATTATGTCCTTTTTATAAACATGTAGGCCAACTATTCTGTCACATGAAAAAGAAAATACTGGATTTAGCCTACCTGTTAACAATTCTGAGAGTGTTTCGTTGGGAAAGTTGTTGGAATTGTGGCCAATTCGCCAGCAATTTGGCTGGTGGATGGGAAAAGTACAGGGTGAATCAAAAGCCTGGAACCATAATATAGTAAACATCTTCCATATGCTTGACTTTCGATCACTATAGTTGTTAACAGTATTTGTAAGTATATATTATTTTAATGTAACGAAGTACATATGATATTTCCATGCAGATATTCTGCGTCATCATACTATGAAAGAGTAATGGAACGGAGAAAAATTCTCTCCGGCGCCGGGATTTGAACCCGGGTTTTCAGCTCTACGTGCTGATGCTTTATCCACTAAGCCACACCGGATACAACTCCGACGCCGGTTAAAATCGTCTCAGATTAAGCTCCAACTCTTGGGTTCCCTCCAGTGGCCGCCCTCTGCACTACGTCATAGATGTCTATCTGAGATGATTCTAACCGGCGTTCTAGTTGTATCCGGTGTGGCTTAGTGGATAAAGCATCAGCACGTAGAGCTGAAAACCCGGGCTCAAATCCCGGCGCCGGAGAGAATTTTTCTCCGTTCCATTACTCTTTCATCCTATGATGACGCACAATATCTGCATGGAAATATCATATGTACTTCGGTACATTAAAATAATATATATGATATGCGTAAATCACTTCGTGATTTAAGACGGCGCTTATGCCGTCGGATCCCGGCCAACTAGTCACTCATACCGAGTGCACCTCAGCACATGTGTGGACTTCGGTCCTGCGTTCATAGACATCTATGACGTAGTGCAGAGGGCGGCCACTAGAGGGAACCCAAGAGTTGGAGCTTAATCTGAGACGATTCTAACCGGCGTCGGAGTTGTATCCGGTGTGGCTTAGTGGATAAAGCATCAGCACGTATAGCTGAAAACCCGGGTTCAAATCCCGGCGCCGGAGAGAATTTTTCTCCGTTCCATTACTCTTTCATCATAGTATTTGTAAGACCAAATGCTCTACCAGTGACACATTCGATTCTAGCCCTCAGCTATCTCAAAAGCTGCCATTTTGGATGCAACTTTGAAATTTTAAATGGAAAGGGGGTATTATAAGTACTCAAAATCATGTGATACTTTCTGAAAAAAATAACAATGATGCAATCTGTTTTGAGATATCTCTAATCGTTTTCAAGTTATTTAAAGATAACTGTCATAATGACACAAACATTAGTTACTGCATCTACAGATATTTTGTAACATGATGCAGTACTAAGGAGGCTTTGGAAAAGGTATTTTTATGCAATTCTGGTAATTAACTTTTCCTGCTTTACTGTTTGGTTAACCTGTCACAGTTTCAATCGAAGGCAAAAAAGGGGTCGCGAAATACGAACGACTGAGAACCACTGCATTATTGAATACGCGAATTAAATATGAAGCTAGCTTGTATTCAGTTGTGTGTGTTGTGCTAGGATTGCGGTCCTTAGATGCTGCCGTGTGCAAAGGATCTGGCGTAACACTTCAACACGGAAGCCCAAGACGTTCCAATATTTCTCCCCTTAATTTCTTCCTAACCGTTAGGCTTCGAACACAGGTACATCACGTAAAATCGATGTAGGTTAACCCAAACTACATTATCCTGACGTATTTTACATTCCTCCTGACACACCCTGTACAATTTTGTGTTCACAAATGGTCTTACTGATAAACCTTGTATAATTTTTATACGAAAATTTTGCAGAATTGGGACAGAAAACGTTAATAATAAAACCATGCATAAGCGATGGAAGTGTAAGCAGTACAGGGAAATTGCTTCCCAGTAGTTATACACACGAAATCCCCTGTTTGAGTGTTGTTATATTGAGAAAAAATGGCTGACGTTTAACAAGTGTTTGTAATGATTGTTATTTTATGATGACAGTTGCCTTGTAACCACAGAAATACAAACGAAATAACACAGAATAATTAGAATAATATTGCTGTAGTTGTACTCTTTGATCAAGATATATAGCGTGGTAATCGATCAGGTGCAGTTGTACTATCGATACTTAGGACATTAGCGCACACTATCGGACGCAATAGAGAATCTCAATTATTCTCTTACCTTTCGTAATAAAATAATAACGAAACTATGACGTAGCTATGTAGCAGTTCTATTGTTATACACGACGTATGTAGTGATCAGTGTTGCCAAGTCACCGATTTTGTAGCTAAATCTGGTGTTTTCAGGACTATGGTCAGCTACAGAATTTTACCGTCAGCGGCTAACTATTTATTTGGGGTTTTTTTATGATTCCTGAAGAAGGAGACGGTATTTTTTAGTTTTTTTTTTTTTGTAAAGATATAATTGTTTTTATATAAACCAGAGTTTAATAATGTATTATCACAATTTTTCATTGTGCGAGTATAAATGTTTTATGTTACCTCGATTTGGTACAACCATGTCCATTTCCTGCCTCATCCATTGTTGTTGTACAAATAACGTATGTGTTAAACTCTTGGTCTAATCATGTATGCATTGTTTTTGTACATGAATTGTTGTATTTAATCACTAGCCGTACCCGTGCGCTCCGCTGCACCCGTTAGAAATAAATATAAAGTAATTACATAATTAAAATAGGACATTTGATCCAGGGAACATTCGTGTTTGATAGAAGGATAAATCGTTTATTATGTTACTTAATTTAAATTGTATTTGCATAATTAAAATGCGATCATTTTAATCCAGAGACCACTCATTTGGTCATAAAAATTATTTTAGGAAATACAGGAAACGAATGTACAGAATAGCCTATCAAGTTTTCTGTGCATAAGAAGCTATTTTAATCTTACCTGTCCTCGATTCACTCAGAAGTTACTGTAATAACATTATAGCATTATGTCCATCTAGAGAAACTACACTTTCCAATGGTGAATTAATAATTAATTATGCAAATCGGTTAATTTAGCTTCTGATATTACTTCATACAAACACAGAAACATTATCTGTAGGATATCTTTCATAGCTTTCGATTGTTGCTGTCCAAGGCCCCTTATAGACGAACTCATTTTTTTTTTAATCCAGTACACGGCCTTAGATGGCAGTTATTTTAATTTTAAAACTCATTTATCTCATTAAATATCAGTCCTGTCAACATTTTTCAAGGAATAAAACTTATCGGAAATTATGTTTAAAGAAACGTTTGTTATGTAACATTTTTCATAAAAATCAATAATAAGCCAGATATTTCGATTTATTTAATTCAGGCCCCCTTATAACCCCCCTTTTAAATAATGGATTTTTAATGCCATATAGCCTAAAATCTAAGTTACAACGAACTTAATTGATATTCCAATTTTCATCGAAATCCGTTCAGCCATTATCGCGTGAAAAGGTAACAAACATACAGACAGACAGACAGACATACAAACAAAAATTTCAAAAAAGCGATTTTCGGTTTCAGGGTGGTTAATTGTATATGTTAGGACCAATTATTTTTGGAAAATCGAAAATTACCAGAAAAATTTCGGCTACAGATTTATTATTAGTATACATAAAGAGTAGATAATGAATTGAATTATTATTTTCATTTATGATAACTTACATTACGATATAGCCTATTATTTAATTTATCATTCCGCATTATAGTTTATGTAACACAGACATACAGCAAACCGTGGTTTGATGAAGATTGTTCCATTGCAGTAGATAGAAGGAAACAGGCAAAATTGAAATTATTACAGGATCCAGTTGAGGAGAATAGAGATATTATTTCAATGAAAGACGGGAAGCAAGTCGTACACTTAGGAATAAAAAGAGAGATTACTTGAAAGAAAAACTGAATGAGGTAGAAACAAATAGTAAGAATAAAAACATTCGAGATTTATATAAGGGTATAAAGGAATTTAAGAACGGATATCAGCCAAGGGTAAACGTGATCAAGGATGAGAATGGTGACTTGCTTGCAGACTCTCATTCAATCCTTAACAGATGGAAAAACTATTTTGGGCAACTACTAAATATATATAGGCCAAATAGAAATGATCGGGACGAAATTGAAATACAAACTGCTGAGCCATTTATACCGAAACCCTCACTTTCTGAAGTCGAAATTGCGATAGAAAATCTGAAAAAGTACAAGTCACCAGGTATTGATCAAATTCCAGCTCAATTAATACAAGAGGGTGGAAGCGTATTATCTAGAGGAATTTATAAACTTATAATTGCAATTTGGGAAAAGGAAATTGTACCAGAACAATGGAAGGAGTCCATAATTGTACCTATTTTTAAGAAGGGGGCCAAGACTAACTGTAGTAACTTTCGAAGAATATAACTTTTGTTGAGTCGTACAAAATTTTGTCGAATATCCTTTTGAGAAGATTAACTCCATATGTAGATGAAATTATTGGGGATCATCAGTATGGTTTCAGGCGTAATAGATCGACTATTGTTCAGATTTTTTGTATCCGACAGATATTGGAGAAAAAATGGGAGTATAAGGGTACAGTACATCAGTTATTCATAGATTTCAAAAAGGTGTATGACTCGGTTAAGAGAGAAGTTTTATATAATATTCTTATTGAATTTGGTATTCCTAAGAAACTAGTTCGATTAATTAAAATGTGTCTTAGTGAAACTTACAGCAGAGTCCGTATAGGCCAGTTTCTATCTGATGCTTTTCCAATTCACTGCGGGCTAAAACAGGGAGATGCACTATCACCTTTACTTTTTAAATTTGCTCTAGAATATGCCATTAGGAAAGTTCAGGATAACAGAAAGGGTTTGGAATTGAACGGGTTACTTCAGCTTCTTGTCTATGCGGATGACGTGAATATGTTAAGAGAAAATCCACAAACGATTAGGGAAAATACGGAAATTCTAGTTGAAGCAAGTAAAGTGATAGGGTTGGAAGTAAATCCCGAAAAGACTAAGTATATGATTATGTCTCGTGATCAGAATATTGTACGAAATGGAACTATAAAAGTTGGAGATTTATCCTTCGAAGAGGTGGAAAAATTCAAATATCTTGGAGCAACAGTAACAAATATAAATGACACTCGGGAGGAAATTAAACGCAGAATAAATATGGGAAATGCCTGTTATTATTCGGTTGAGAAGCTTTTGGCATCTAGTCTGCTGTCCAAAAATCTGAAAGTTAGAATTTATAAAACAGTTATATTACCGGTTGTTCTATATCCTTGTGAAGCTTGCACTTTCACTTTGAGAGAGGAAAAGAGATTGAGGGTTTGCGAGAATAAGGTTCTTAGGAAAATATTTGGGGCTAAGAGGGATGAAGTTACAGGAGAATGGAGAAAGTTACACAACGCAGAGCTGCACGCATTGCATCGTTCACCTGACATAATTAGGAACATTAAATCCAGACGTTTGAGATGGGCAGGGCATGTAGCACGTATGGGCGAATCCAGAAATGCATATAGAGTGTTAGTTGGGAGGCCAGAGGGGAAAAGACCTTTGGGGAGGCCGAGACGTAGATGGGAAGATAATATTAAAATTGATTTGAGGGAGGTGGGATATGATGGTAGAGACTGGATTCATCTTGCTCAGGATAGGGACCAATGGCGGGCTTATGTGAGGGCGGCAATGAACTTCCGGGTTCCTTAAAAGCCAGTAAGTAAGTAAGACATACAGTATTTAAAATTTAAAACCAAACTGATTATTGGCAGGCACGTCTCCAGCTCAGTGTGAAATCAGATAATGAACCGACTGGTGTGATTGAGAATGTGATTGTTTCCGAAGTGTCCAGTATATATTCTTGAGCTATTTCATTCAATTTTGAAGAAATGTGCCCCGTAAAACTCCATACGTTCTAAAGTTTAGAGATGTGTGAAAAAGAAAAACATGTGTTGAAAGGTAGGGTGGAAGAAGTTGCCGGTGATAGCTGGAAAGCTCGGTGTAAATGGTGTAAGGTGATAGGTATATTGAATGCAAAATATTCAGATTTAATTGCCCATACGATTTTGCACACAGCCTACAAAGTGATACACACTTTCCATAATTGAGGACATCACCAGAATAACGGCGTATACCTTTATACGCCCGTTTTCCGACGATCAAGGAATTAGATAGTTGAATGCATATAGTACACTGTAACAAATTTTCGTAAGTCTAGCTTCAATACGTAACACAAGACACAATGTTACGTGTTTACGTTGAACAAGTGAACGCACCTACTACAGCGGCAGCCACATGTTGTTGCAAGCCGTACTGTAGTCGCACAGTCTACTATATACAGTCGCGAAGCTCAATATAGTAAAAATGCAAACATGGGTAGTTGCCCACAACTAGGATAGCTACTATCGCCTGATCATCGCATATCTCTCCTAGCAGCCGACAAAATATGTTACACTTTCGTTGTCGTGTTCTTTTGGAAAAAATTAACACCTTCCTTCCTTCCATTATTGAAATATTAAATGCATAAAGTTAATTTATTATTTTAATTAATACATATTAAATTCCACCATAAACTCGAAGATACCTGCAAGAAATAAGTTAATATAATTTTTTTTCGTGCAAAACGAACTGAAATTTACTATAATAGCTTCACTCATTCAAGATTATAGCGATAGCGATAATTAACTATGAAACCAATAAATATTAATTTGCATTTCTCTTTACAACAATAATAATGGAAATTTGAATTAATGGAGTAACTTACGTGTACCGGTACTTGTAGTGTATGTTTACGCAGTTAAAGTGGGATGAGGTTAAGCAATAATAATCACGCCAGAATTGGAAATAAAACGTGATCAATAAATTTTATTGTAACAGACTTTTTCTACGTCTCTAGTAAAGCAACAAATAAAAATAACAACAAAATTAACAGCTATAATTAAAAACATATCCTTTGAAGAAAAAAGTAGGGCTAAGCAATAATAATCCCACCAGAATTGAAAATAAAACGTGATCAATAAATTTCATTAAAACAAATTTAATTTTTCTACATATTTAGTAAAATAACACATAAAAATAATAACAAAATTAATAGCTACAATTAAAAATATATCCTCTGAAAAAAAGTAGACCTAACCTTTATTTCTGTGGAAATTTAGCAGCCTAAGTGACAGAACTTTAGCCGGTATCTAATGTCCTTTCGGTTAGACTGAAACATTTCATTGTGAAATTTAAGGATATAATGTATTCTAACAGTCACAAAGAACTTCAAATTAACAGTTTTGTTTAACTCTGGCCTCTTTCTCTTACTGTTGCTACAATTTATAGCACTACAAACGTCTCCTCCTTGTCCCATATTATTATTCCAATTATTATATTTTAGCCATTAACATTTTCATTATAACCAATAACGAACATTTCACAAGCATCAATGTGAAATACGCAACGAGCTAGCACTCGATAGAAATACGACACAGTCCAAAGTCGACCATGGACAGTCTATTGTTTCTAGTTGCTAACCGCTTGGAGCGCTTTACCACGAGATTTGCAAAAAAACACCTCAAGCTTCGCGACTGTATATAGTAGACTGTGGTAGTAGGCTAGTATTCGATGTTTAGGCCTACTTTAGGTTGTCAGTTGCAGCAGTGAGTCATGACCGGAAAAATGGGAAAAATGAAGCTTGTGAGCAAAACTAAATGAAAAACCGAAGAAAGGAAAATAGATAGAAACAGTGGCAAATCATACACAACTTGTACAGGCCAGGAAATGGAAGAGAAGTCATTTACACCGGTAAGAAGATGATGTATGAAAATGTGTACACATGAAATTTCGAAGGACGATCAACTCTATATTTTCAAATGCTTTTGGAAAATGGGTTCGGAATTAGAAGAATATCATTTTATTACTTCTTGCCTTCAAAGAGTGAAACTAAAAACTAAGAAACATCAATCATTCATGAATAGGGATAATTTGAGGAAATATAGTGTTTTCTATAATGGGAATAAAAAAAAGTAATATGTCGAAACTTTCTATTGAGTCTATTGCAAATTTCAGAGAAAAGATTAACAACAATTCAGAATAAACTGGTTTAGTGACATCCTGAATGATAAAAGGGGTACACATTTAAATCGCCTTATACAAACATGATGCAAATGTATAAACAACTGCAACACAGTACATCAGGGGTACTTTTAGCTTGAATCTCATACTCTGCATCATTTGTTCCCTTCAACATTTGGAAGACGGTAATGGAAGTGTCGCAGCTGAAACTTTTGAGTCCAACACAAATGAATCCAGTGCCTTTGGAATCTCCCAAGGCAAAGAACTTAAGAGAACTGTTACAGTTTTTAAATGAAGATGTCCAAATTTGACTGAACTCAATTCTGAATAAAGCCGGGACATCATCACACAATGGTGAAGATGACTCTAGCAACAATAGATGATGAACAAAGAAGAAAAATACATATAAGAAGAACAGAACCATAAACTGAAAATGTAGACCTAATGTTATTTTGTAGGCCTACTTGTGTAATTATTCAATATTTTTATTTAATAAACTATGTTATAGTAAATGTATATTTTATTTTGTTGAATTTATTTTATTTTACTTTGTATTAATAAAGTACGAGATGTTCTCATACATAATTAATTTTCATGCAAATTTAGACACTAGAACATCAGTAAAACATATTGTCGCCGTAAAAAGGGCATTTGCTGTTATGTTTCAATAATTTTGTCTTAAATATCCTCGAAACTATTTAAAAGTAATGAAAAACTTTTTCGACACAACTATGATGAATCTGACAGCTTACAAACATTGAAATTAGTTTATATCAGAACTTCAATTTGCTGTATACGCCCTTATTCGGGTGACGTCCTCAATTTAATCTACATTTTTATAAAGTCCTCCAGTATAGTTTGTATTTAAAATTTGGACGTGATGTGTTAAGAAAAATCTGGAGTTTTTCAACTACAGTTTAGCGGTTTTTTTAAGCTCGTACAGCGGTAAATGAAATTTTGAGTTGGCAACACTGGTAATGATTGTTAGTCAGGAATTTACACACTGCTTATAAAGGAGCTATTCAGTGTATAAGTCAGTTAAACGTCTGTATAAGAGATTTTATTAGTAAGACCGATAATCATTAAGATGAGAATTGTATTAATATATTTGATAGCTTACTTACCTATGCTTACTTTCATTGTTTGATGTAACATAAAAGGATATATGTCAAATTCTTGTCTTCCTACATGCTGTGATAGTTTATTGAGCGTAACATAGACATGTCTGTTGGCTATCTGCACATTGGATTTGAATACAGACACGTTAAGGTTTGGTGCAATATACTTTCGATTCTGCATCCACTTTGCACCTGAAAAGAAGAACAGCTTATAAATTCACCTGTAACTTACTAAAAAAAAAGATTGGATTTTATAAGCAATTCTCTATTTTTCAACGTAATTATGTTTTATCTCAATACAGCTCAGTACGATCCAGAAGATTTTATAATATATGATGGGTGTAGAGCACAAGGGATATAGGCCTAAGTGACATAAACCTACTATTGAAAAAATTGAGTTTCAGGTTAAGTGACAATGGAACATTGAACCCAAAGTCCGTGATGTATATTTTGTGTTTACATATTGCGTCTGGGTTATATGAAGTAATTTACTGCATATTTTGAAGAAATTTTAAAATTAAGATGTTAGAAATAACCAATTTATAATAAGACGTTCCACTTTTACATCATGTGTTCCGAAAAATTTTGCAGATTACGTAAGGGTTCAAACTAAATTTAATGTGTAAATTATAAAATACATTCCAAATTCAAGCAAATGTATGTGTATGAAAAAAGTTGAAGTTCTTTAAACACATGGAATATAGGGGAGAAGAGAGCACATTTGAACAGATTGAATTTCCTACCCCATCACATAATTTTCGTCAAGTTACCGGTACTGACAGCAGAAGGCAGTCCTTCTGATGTATTGCCTGCCATTTTTCTTCCATTTAATTTATTGGTGTGAATTCAGTGGATGAACTTGTGTTGAAGTGCTTAGAAAGTATATATTATCTTCTGCAGTAGCCCGCAAAATTTGAAGTTTGTAAAGAAAGAGCTTAAGTCGCTTGTGGAATTTGTAATCCTCGTGATTCACTGCGAATAGACGTAGTTGGCTGTGTTGGAAAGCTTCATGTATTGCTGCAATTTGAGCTTCAACAACCGAATATCACGTCTAGAAGGTGCATGACGAGTATTGTAGACTCTGCTATGATTTCTTTGAACCTGTGTCGTTGAATTAGTCCGAATTAGCCTTCTACACAACGAAGTTTCTATTCTAAATTCGCCATTTTCAGAAAAAAATGTGACATACGGAAAAAAAGTGACATGCGGCTGAAGCAACAATGACTATTGCCAATGAAGAAAATTTCCCAACTTTTGTTAAGATCTTACAATAACCATAATTTAATTATTCTTAACATGTTATTAGATATTTTGGTATTATTTTGTTACATTATTTTATGCACACTGTGTATATAAAAAAACCGTTCAAATGTGCCCCCTCTCCCCCTATTTCGCATTGCAAACCTTCCAAGAAACCAACAGATTTTGTGTCGAATTATTATACTGCGAAGAAAGGTAAATAAATAAACTTACCAGTTCCTGTAACCAATCCTTGACCGAAAAAAGGCTCAAAATATTTGTAGAAAAAAGCTTTGTCCAAAAGGTTCATGTCAGTGAGTAGAGTCTGAAAAATACAAAAAACAATCAGCTGGCATTCACAAATATTTCATTATTATAATCAATTAATAAACGTGATCTTCCGCGACAGGGTTTAACACTACAAATTCAGCGATCTCTGCAAAGAACCTCTATTTCTTAGGATCTGTTCTTGTCCCCTCTTCTGTGCATGTGCTACATTGATTGAAATGACGTATCAATTAGCCACGTGTAAGTAAATGATGTATCGGAATTAAATTTTATCCTTTGTTACTTATAACCGTAGTTCCATACCCCCAATTGCTACGTTTTTACCGTCATTGATTATTATTAGTTTTGTTAAGTTTATTTATACGCGCTTTAACATCTGTGGTCATATCGCGTATAAGATCTTTGGCTATGTCAGTAGCAGTGTTGCCAAGTCAGCGGTTTTGTAGCTAAATCTGATGTTTTCAGGACTGTGGTCAGCTACAGAATTTTACCGTCAGCGGCTAGCTATTTGTTTGGCGTTTTTTTGTTTTACGATTCCGGCAGAGGGAGACGATATTTTCAAGTTTTTTTTCTGTAAAGATGTTATATTGTTTTTATAATTTTATTTGCAGACAACAACATTAGTCAATCATAAACCAGAGATTAATATGGTATTATCACAATTTTTCTTGTGCGAGTATAAAATATCAACGTTTTATGTTAACTCGATTTCTTACAACCATGTCCATTTCTTTCCTCATCCATTGTTGTAGAAATAAGGTATGCCACATTCGTTAAACTCTTAGTCTAATCATGTAGGCATTGTTTTTGTAAATGAATTGGTATGTTTAATCATAAAGAGTAGATAATGAACTGAATTATTATTTCAATTTATGACAACTTATATTATGATTCATTCATTCATAGATTTCTGCCCATGGGCAGGTCTTTCACTGCAAACCCAGCATTCTCCTGCTTTTCCTACTTTCTGCCTTCCTCTTTGTCTCC
This sequence comes from Periplaneta americana, assembly GCF_040183065.1. Taxonomy (NCBI): domain Eukaryota; kingdom Metazoa; phylum Arthropoda; class Insecta; order Blattodea; family Blattidae; genus Periplaneta; species Periplaneta americana. The sequence continues at coordinate 10,915,296 of NC_091118.1, read as the reverse complement.
TCATATGATCCATATATCTTAATGTCGTCTTATACTACTAGGTTCAAAAAGTTCCCGGAATTTTACTACCATTTTTCGTATTAATATATAACAAGGGATATTATACATTTGTTTTGTTGGTAACATTCATGATGTCATTTCCTTAAAGTTTGTTGATAATGGCAATTATTGGTTTTGAGTTGTAGGCATTTGTTTATCATAGTGTTTTGTTTGTTCGTCGCATTTTGTAATTATGTCCACAGAGCAAAGTACAAACATCAAGTTCTGTGTTTTGCTGGGGACATGATTAGTATGGCTGATGAAGATGGTGATTTCTTAAACAAAATGAAACTGGTGCTACTTGTACGACCCAGTCCCTAAACGACAGTCATCTGAGTGGAAATCGAAAACATCTCCTCGGAAGCAAAAATTTCCTAGGGACACTTCCAAAGGCAAAGTTATTTTAAATGTTATGTTTTATTTAACGACGATCGCAACTGCAGAGGTTATATCAGCATCGCCGGATGTGCCGGAATTTTGTCACGCAGGAGTTCTTTTATATGCCAGTAAATCTACTGACATGAGCCTGTCGCATTTAAGCACACTTAAAGCAAAGTTATTTTGGAAGTTTTCTTCGACTCTCAGGGTCTCATGCACCATGAGTTCATTCCAGAAGGTCGTACTGTAACGAAAGAATTGTACGTAGAAACCCTCCGTCGCCTCTGGGACGCAGTGAGAAGGAAACGTCCAGAAAAGTGGGTAGAAAACAACTGGTTCCTTATGCATGACAATGCACCTGCTCATCGCGCAATTATTGTAAAGAATTTTCTTGCCAGGCACAACATAACTGCTTTGGATCACTCACCATACTCTCCTGATCTCTCACCACCTGATTACTTTCTGTTTCCCCGTCTGAAAAGTCATCTGAAAGGACGGAGATTCAATGCTGAAGAGGTTATCGCAAACGCGACGAGAGCACTAAGACGGGTTTCACAAAATGGCTTCCAGGCCTGCTTCCAGGAACTCTACACGCGTTGGCAAAAGTGTGTTGTTGCGGAAGGCAACTATTTTGAAGGGAATGCTGTAGAATAGTGTTTAAGGTACGTTGTTTCTATGATGCTAGCAAATTCCGGGAACTTTTTGAACCTAGTATGTATTATATATTATTTAATTTATCATTCCGCATTGTAGTTTATGTAACACATACTTAAAACTTAAAATCAAACTCATTCTTGGCAAGCACGTCTGTAGCTCAGTGTGAAATCAGATTTCGAACCGACTGGTGTGATTGTGAATGTGACTGTTTCCGAAGTGTCCAGTATATTATTCTTGATCTACTTCATTCAATTTTGAAGAAATATGCCGCGTAAAACTATATACGTAAAGTGGCCACGTTCAATTAGTAGGCTAGGGGTGTCAAAGAGGACGGAAGCTTTGTAGTTTCAATAATTTTAATTATGTCAAGTCTTTTGAAGGCCGCTCCAATACTTCATGTTATATTAATATATAGCAGCCACAAACAAGACGTGACAACGTCGCATTTTCATTTTATTATCGGTGCATGCAATAAAGACCTACAGATCTTAAAAGGAATGCCGCTGCCTAATAATTACACGAGGCTACTATACAAAAGTTTAGAGATATGTGAAAAAACATAATTTATTTATTTATTTATTTATTTATTTATTTATTTATTTACTTATTTAATTACTTACTTAATGTACTTATTTATTTATTTATTTATTTATTTATTTATTTAGTCATTTATTCGTTTATTCGTTCGTTCTTGCATTCGTGCAGTCATTCATTCATTTATTAGTGAGTTATTTATTTATTTATTTATTTATTTATTTATTTATTTATTTATTTATTTATTTATTTATTTATTTATTTATTTATTTATTTATTTATTTATTTATTTTACTTATTTTACTTATTTATTTATTTAATATTTATTTATTTACTTATTTAATATTTATTTATTTATTTGTTTGTTTTTATTTATTTATTCTGCTGCAATGTAAAGTCTTATGGTCCAGAGAAAATACTCTTCTTTATTCGCTGATTGCATACACTAGGCCTACTCATTTCATCTTCATATTTTGTAGCAACATCTAGACCTACTAATTTTTTTAGTTCATTTTTGCAAAATTGCCATAAGTCAAGTACCAAATCAAAACAAGCAATCACATGACTTATTTTAATGTGAATTATTCAGTTACAAATTTACATTTTATTTATTAAAACTGTTAAATATCTAACATTTTTCTATTTGATTTAACATCTACTAAGCTAGCCAAAGTTTTTGGTCCAGAGATAATTATTCGGAACACACTGCTGATCTTCACTCGTTTCTCCCAACGAGTAGAACTCTTTCTAACTCGTTGGTTTCTCCTCACCTTTGGTTCCATGCTCGACACGGCACGGCACTAATGCTGGGACATTTTGCTTACTATAGTTTGACAACTCTTTCTTCTCTCTCCCTCACTCCTCGTCATTCAGTCACCAATCACCACGTAAATATCTGAGAGGGTGTGTGTGGGCATCGCGACCAATAGAAGAACCACTCTCCAGTATTACCACAATAACGGATTCTTCATTTTTGCCTCGACTGTCGGCTAGGAAGGTTCCATTATGCTAGCATTGCAGGCAACTAGTCAACCTTTTAATGCTTTTGTTAGCAGGTTTGACAAACTGTGAGTGGACCTGCAAGTGCATAGTTCATAGTGCTCTCTCCCTTCCCCCCGTGCTTTCTCACTTGCTCCTCCCCAAGACAGCCAGCGCTCACGTACTAACTCGGTCAGGGTTTCAGTTCGATTTGTCAATCTATAACAGCTGTTCGACAGAGACATCTAGCGACCTTGTTGTATTCTAGAGTTTAGCGCCTGTAGTTAGGCCTACCACATCACTCACCTTGCAGTCCTCGGTGTTGTTGATGAAGACTAGCAGTTGTTGCAGGAACCATGCTCGACAGATTTTCGGATACTTCTTGTACAGCAAGTCACAATATTGCAGAAAATCTGAAGCATAATAGAAACTACTGTAATATATTTTAACTTTTATTTCAGTACATACAGCAGAGTCCGTATAGGTCAGTTTCTGTCTGATGCTTTTCCAATACACTGCGGGCTAAAGCAGGGAGATGCACTATCACCTTTACTTTTTAACTTCGCTCTAGAATATACCATTAGGAAAGTCCAGAATAAAAGAGAGGGTTTGGAATTGAACGGGTTACATCAGCTTCTTGTCTATGCAGATGACGTGAATATGTTAGGAGAAAATCCACAAACTATTAGGGAAAACACGGAAATTTTACTTGAAGCAAGTAAAGCGATCGGTTTGGAAGTAAATCCCGAAAAGACAAAGTATATGATTATGTCTCGTGACCAGAATATTGTACGAAATGGAAATATAAAAATTGGAGATTTATCCTTCGAAGAGGTGGAAAAATTCAAATATCTTGGAGCAACAGTAACAAATATAAATAACACTCGGGAGGAAATTAAACAGAGAATAAATATGGGAAATGCGTGTTATTATTCGGTTGAGAAGCTCTTATCATCCAGTCTGCTGTCCAAAAATCTGAAAGTTAGAATTTATAAAACAGTTATATTACCGGTTGTTCTGTATGGTTGTGAAACTTGGACTCTCACTCTGAGAGAGGAACATTGGTTAAAGGTGTTTGAGAATAAGGTGCTTAGGAAAATATTTGGGGCTAAGCGGGATGAAGTTACAGGAGAATGGAGAAAGTTACACAACGCAGAACTGCACGCATTGTATTCTTCACCTGACATAATTAGGAACTTAAAATCCAGACGTTTGAGATGGGCAGGGCATGTAGCACGTATGGGCGAATCCAGAAATGCATATAGAGTGTTAGTTGGGAGACCGGAGGGAAAAAGACCTTTAGGGAGGCCGAGACGTAGTTGGGAGGATAATATTAAAATGGATTTGAGGGAGGTGGGATATGATGATAGAGACTGGATTAATCTTGCACAGGATAGGGACCGATGGCGGGCTTATGTGAGGGCGGCAATGAACCTTCGGGTTCCTTAAAAGCCATTTGTAAGTAAGTAAGTATAATGTGACTTTTATTTCAACAACAACCACACACCCGTCAACAATGGGTATTCCACTCAACACTGCAACACAGTAGTCGTTATTACACTCCACAGAACGACAATATTACTATTCACGTGGATTATTGAGAAGAACAACAATATACTCCTAACCTCAACTAATGTTCACAAAGCACTATGTACAAAACAAAACTGTTAGCTCTCAGTTCACAGTTCGTTCGCCTTGGCTAGTTCTTCTAGCTTACTCAGTCAAGTTCACGGTACGTCGAACCCCGGGCCTTCCAGATACAGTTCACTGCACTTCGAATCCAAGACTTCCGGATACGCCGTAGTCACCTGGACGCTGCCACAGTTGCGTTCACTGCACATCCATTCCAAGGCTTGAAGACCAGCCAGCTCTCTCGCAGCTGAAAACTAACCAAACTTCGAAGGTAGAGATGAGAACGATATATCCGTTTTTACGAAATATCGATATTTTCGTTTCGATATAGCGATATATCGATATCGAAATCTTGATTCAACATATCGTATAATATATCGGTTTTCTCATAAATTTATCGATATTTTTTGTGGAATTATCATCATTATCAACAACAACAAAATCCACACTAGACAACTCCGATAATTCGCGAGAGATGGCGCTACTGATGGTGGAAATTTACATAATTGTGCAACCTCACTCAATACCTTGTTCTAATTGGCTGGACTGGAATTCGAATTCAAACTGTTTAATATGCAGCACCAAATCCAACATGCAGCGTGTGCGAACGTGAGACAGACCGGAGGTTTACCTACTACTGTTTTAATATTGTTATTAATGTTCTCCAATACAGGAGCAACTCCAACCCTGAGAGGGAACCGTCTGACCACAAAACGGGTATCAAAACTTTTATTTCTATATTCTGAAATGGAAAGAGAAACAAGGATTTAATACCTATGTGACATTTGTTTACGTCTATGATTTCTGTGCACAACCTAGTGCTGACATTCTGTTTTCTTATATATTTTAGTGCATAAACATTCTACCCCTATAATCATCACCATTGTTGTTTGGAATGTTGGAGTGTAACAATAACTTGCAATGGGAACTTACTATAGAAGGATTGTATCAAATCAACTGTGAAGTTTGTTAAAACTTGTAACATTCTAAGTACGGTTTATTTAGGCCTACATTTAAAAATGATTACGTTGTTAGGTAGAGATCTGTGTCCTGGATTGAATCCTATATACCAGACGTCTCAATAGGGCCTCTTCGGAGCACTTCCTCCGCTCTCTATTTTTTTAATGTAAAAGTGGAACAAGATGCGTGAGCAGTTCGTGTATCTCCGGGTGACGTCATTGACCGCGACGTTTGAATAAACATCTGCAACCGCTACGATGTTGTGTCCATCTCCGAGGAAAGAATGTCCTTATTACCGCAAATGTATGAAGAAATAAAAGCTTTTATAGGAAAAGTGAAATTGTGGGAGTCGCAAGTTTCAGTGGGTAACTTTTTTTTACCACTTTATTAATCTAAAATTGTTACCTAATTTGAATCAAGACCAGTGTAACAAATATAATGAAGTACTGAAGGACTTGAGAAAAGAATTTGAGACCAGATTTAAGATTGTTTGTGAATTTCTAAGATGTTTTGGTTATTTTAAATTTTATTATTGAAAACATCACGAACTATATTATTTAACTATTATTGTAATTAATATATTAATATTGACGTATCATAAAAATACGTAGTTTTACAACCAACAAGTTTAATTATAATTTTGTTATTATTTAATTGAATTTTGTTTCGTTAAATTTAGTGTAAACTTAAAAAAAGAGAGATAGCAAAAACCATTTACTAGAAATGAAGTATTGTTGTTGTTTAGTCAACTGTCCGAAGACAGGTCTGAATCTCCCAAGCGATACCAACAAGGCACCACTTAAAGACAAAGATAATGGGGTAAGGTGGCCAGTTCCTTGTTCTTAAATAATTACGTAACATGTATGGTTCTTCATGCTTTTTACTCATTGATATAGGCCCTATCATTAGAAAATAAATTTATCATTATTATTATTATTATTATTATTATTATTATTATTATTATTATTATTATTATTGCAAACTACTTAACAAATTTTATTCCTTCAGAAAATAACCGTGTATTGTGACAGTACAACTCAAAAGTGCAGCTTTGTGGCATTTCTCCCGCGACAGTTACAACTTAGCTCGCTCATGCTTGTAATATGAATCAACGATCGGCTATCTTCGGGTATTGCGCTTATCTTTTCAGCTGACTACGCTATCTACATTTGCTCTCTGTAACAACTTTCATGCGTTGGCCTTGAGACGCCTGCTATATACCATTAGAATAATTGAATCGTGTTCCAGTATCAAATACTCAACCATGTACAGTTCACTTAACTCTTTGCCACTATATCATTTAAGCTCCCTTATCTCCACCAGAATTTTTATTTAGGTTAGGACCTACTTCATATGGTATTTTTATTGTTACAATTTTACATTTATGCTTTTGACTGTTATAATCGTTCGATATATAGATATATATTCTGCGATATATAACGTTTATCGAAATTAGGTTTGCAATATATTGCAATACCAATATATCGGTATTTAATTTATTTCCTCCATCACTATTCGAAGGCTGCTCGCACTTTCATTTATTAAATCACACGTTCTCGATCGTTCTGTGTCGCGAAGCCTCTGGGTTTCCACAACATTCTAACCAGTGTTGCCAACTCAGAATTACATTTACCGCTGCACAAGCTTAAAAAACCGCTAAACTGTAGTTGAAAAAGTTCAGATTTTTCTTAACACATCACTTCCAAATTTGAAATACAAACTATGAAGTTTTAGGAACTGAAAAATTTTATATAAATATAGATTCAATTATGGAAAGTGTGTGTCACTTTGTAGGCTCTGTCTTCTATGCCAAAACGTCTTCATATTCGTACAGAGTTTTAAGCGGCATATTTCTTCAAAATTGAATGTAGTAGATCAAGAATATTATTATATTGGAACATTGGAAATAATCACATTCACAATCACATCCGTCGGTTCGAAATCTGATTTCACACTGGACAAGAGACGTCTTGTCAACAATGGGTCTGGTTTTAAGTTTTAAGTATATATTACATGAACTCTAATGGGGAATGATACATTAATTAATATATAATATAACAAATATTGTAATTGTATTATTAATATTGTAGTTGTAATCCCATGGTAGAGGGGAAGAGAAGGCCTGATGGCCTTATCTCTACCAGATTAAATCAATAAGTAAATAAATAAATAAAAATAATTTGGTCATTAACTATTCTTTATGATTAAATACATCAATTCGTTTACAGAAACAATGCATACATTATACTGGGTGTTCAGTTCAAAATGTGTCATGGCTCGCTGTATGCCGTCATGTGGCTAGCCGATGAGCCTAGAGAATTCAATCTTCCTACACTTCCGCAGAGGTGTATAATCTAAGAGGCAGAGAAGTTGCCTAGCAAGTACGGCGTTCATTCTGAAAAGTACGTACCGATACGTACGATAACGCCGGTAGTGGCAGGAATGTGAACTGTTTGGAAATACGTACTGTCGGGATATGGGGAGAGCGTTAAGACGATTACTTTCGTATTTGTTGACATTAACTTCGACGGTCAACATGAACACGGAGCATTTAATTTGTGTTGTGGAATGTTACCGTACGCAACCGATAACAAATACCCTGCGTACGACTTGCCGGCGCAAAACACAGTTCGAAAGAGGTTATGGTAGCACACAGACAGTACAGACCGCCATCTGTTGCTACGACGTTGAAGTTATACCGTACACGTTCTCAAGTTCAGATTGAAGAACGCCTTAAATAATAGACAACTTCTCTAACATATAAGCTGAAACTCGCTTCAAATCGGTGACCCAACAACAGTGACGTCATGACACACTTTGAAATGAACACCCAGTAGTTATAGATAAGAATTTAACGAATGCTGCATACCTTATTTGTACAACAACAATGGATGAGGCAGGAAATGGACGTGGTTGCACCAAATCGAGTTAACATAAAACGTTGACATTTTATACTCGCACAATGAAAAAGTGTGATAATACCAAACTAAATCCTGCTTTATGATAACTAACATTTTTGTCCGCAAGTACATATAAAAACAATAACATATTTACAGAAAAAAACTTAAAAATATAATTTCCCTCTGCCAGAGTCATCAAAAAACGCAAAATAAATAGCTAGCCGCTGAAGGTAAAATTTCGTAGTTGACCATAGTCCTGAAAACACCAGATTTAGCTACAAAACCGCTGACTTGGCAACGCTGAACTCCAGACGTTTCCCTCACGTCCGTCCCCTTCACTCCGCGCCCCGCTAGCAGCTCTCGCCCTTGCCGCGCCGAGCTTCAACGTCCGCCGAAGCCCGACTCTCCGCGTCCCGCGCCTCCGACTCCACCGGACGCGCGCGTAGATTCCCGAGGCAACAGAATGTTCCAGCACGGTTGCCACATTATTATTATTATTATTATTATTATTATTATTATTATTATTATTATTATTATTATGTGAAAATTCTTGCAATTTCAGAACAATTAACATACATTTTAATGCTCGTATCTACGTATGTATGTAGATTATTAATATACCGGTATGTAATTATTAGGCTGATGCAAATATTCGTAGCTTTTTTGCTGGACACAAGTTTTTATTTGAGATGAATAGAAGACAGAAATTAATCAGTAGAAATAATTATTTATTTATTTACATTTATTTATTTTTTATTTATTTATTCATTTATTTATTTATTTATTCATTTATTCATTTATTTATTCATTTATTTATTTATTTATTTATTTATTTATTTATTTATTTATTTATTCATTTATTTATTCATTTATTCATTTATTTATTTATTTATTTATTTATTTATTTATTCATTTATTTATTTATTTATTTATTCATTTATTTATTTATTTATTTATTCATTTATTTATTATTTATTTATTTATTTGTTCATTTATTTATTTATTTATTTATTTATTTATTTATTTATTTATTCATTTATTTATTTATTTATTTATTAATTAATTTATTTATTTATTTATTCATTTATTCATTTATTTATTTATTTATTTATTCATTTATTTATTTATTCATTTATTTATTTATTTATTTATTTATTTATTTATTCATTTATTCATTTATTCATTTATTCATTTATTTATTTATTTATTTATTTATTTATTTACTTATTTATTTATTTATTTATTTATTTATTTATTTATTTATTTATTTATTTATTTATTTATTTATTTATTTATTTATTTGTTTTCATGTGCTGTACAACAGCCAGTGGACAATTACAGTTCAGCACAAAGACATGTAACAAAAACAATAGCAATGATATAAATTACAATAAAAGTATACTACAATGGATCATTAAAGAAATGGCAGTTAAGTGAGATGATAATTGCACATGAAAGAATGGAATCATATAAATGAAGAATGGAATCATATAAATAATATTACAAAGATATACAGGGACATCATTTTATTTTTACTTCAATTTTTATTGTACCTGAGTTTTTGAATGTACTTTACTCCCACCCCTTCTATTAAGGAAGTTCCAACTCCACACAGAACCAAGACCGCAGATAGTAAGCAGTACTGAGTTACTGAGTATAGTACGTTCCAGAAATATGTTCGCGTTTTCCAGTGACGAAAGAGCTTTCAATATTGAATCATATTTTCGCACAGGTACTGTCCGTTTGCCTACGTCGCATCCCGATTTCCCCCACCTGCTTCTGCTCGCCCCTCTGTAATAGCTGGGCTGTCTTAGCTCTTTTCTGAAAACATTAATTTCTCTTAGGAATTGGAAGTTACGTAATATTATACAGCTGTTTAATTTAACTTAAATAAAAGGGCCTCGTTAAGTAATTAACTGTCACGTGATTTCCTCCCTTTCTACAATCCTGCGGCATAACCACTTGGACGGACAGTAGATAGCATGTCTGAGTAATTTTATATTTTCGGGTCGGGCAGAAGTGAAGATTGAATTTATAGTACGTAGAGTAGGTACAGAATTATTTCAACATGAGTTACTAGTACGGAGGACGAAACTGGCAATTGGAATTAGATGCAATAGTCTATAGTGCGATAATATGCACAAAAGAACTGAAGCCTGTATCGAAATGAACGGCCACCATTTTCAAAATTGTGTTTAAATATTCATATAATGATTATTTTTCAATTTAACTTCTTTCTCTATATTGTACGCTAATGTGCTGTAGACAGTATAATATACACTGCATAACGAATACGTTCGCATGGATAACTCACTTCGTGAGTAAAAACACTCACTGTTAATACTGTACTGTACTTTGATTAAAGAAAAACCTAATGAAAATTATCAAACTAAAAATCGCGATATTTCCTAGTTTACGTAAATGGATGAACTACTTTTCTTCCTTCCTATACCTAGTAGAGTGATTTGTGTTTTACGCCAGTATGATCGAACTCCAGTCTTGGAGGGGGGAGCAAGCGGTGTTTCCGGTACTCTAAAGATATAGACAGGTTAATATTAAAAATGTTAGTAAAAATAAAATGATGTCCCTGTACAACAGTGGCCGTGAGCACTCGCTGAAATGTGCAATGGGTACGCGGTGCCGTCCCGTGTGCACCGTTGTGCAACAGGGAGAGATAGAGAGCATACCCGCTAGCAGCTACGAGAGCACTATAGTGCACTGCGTTTTCTACGGGTAAGAGAGGCTAGCCCCAGCGTGCTCTGTGCTGACGACTCCTGATATACAAGATTACGAGAATATTATAATACATATCTAAACAAAAGGCATAAATTAATAACAATAATTGTTATTAATTATCAATTATTGATATAAAACTCAAAAAGTATGTACTACACATTAAATAGATCCAAGTTCAACCCATGCAAATTAATAATAATAATAATGATTTATTTAACCTGGCAGAGTTAAGGCCATACGACCTTCTCTAACACTCAACCAGGAGCATATTTTATGCATCTGCAGACCAGAGAGAGAGAGAGATTTAGAATTCCTATTATAAAAAAAAAAATATGAAATCTTAAACCCTTAGCAGGAATACGAAGACTCATATTGCTTAAGAATGATTCACAACCAATCTCACCCTTAATGACTTTATAAAAAAATAAACAATCAAGATCTTGAATTCTGGCAAATAAACTACAGCAATTAAAATATTTGCAGTTAATCTCATATTTTATAATCATCAGAATTTGGTAAAAAATCTATAAGAACATAAGGAAATAAATTTTCTTTGAATATTGTTTAGCTTAGCCGAGTCAGTGGAAGTAATGGAGTTCCATACAACAGATGCATATTCAAGCTTGGATCTAACCAATGTATAGTATAAAATTAATACTGTGACAGCTGCAATGGGGTTTGAACACGCGTCCGACGAAACGCTGGTACGGGGAGCATCTGCATGCTGAAGGGCAGAGGGGGTGTATTACGTCAACGCGACGAGGGGAGAGTGCGCGCGCAGCTGCTACTTGCGGAGTGAAGGAGGGACGGACCCTCCCGAAGTCCGTCCGAAGAGCAGCAGCGTGCGAGATGATTCGAGAATGGACTCACGCGTCGAAATAACTCGAACTTTCCAGGCCACTTCGCTGTGGTTATAAAAGAAGTAAGCGCGAGGGAACTCAGACAGCGTGTGATTCATGATTAGTTCAGTGAGTAAGCCAGTGAACAGAGCAAGCCAGTCAGTCTTGTGTACCGGAGTTCGACTTGAGTGTGCGTCCGCAACTGTGTCAGCATCCGAAGGCCGGAGTTCGAGTGCAGTGGACCGCAGTTAGAGGGACTGTCTCTGAAGGTCTGTGGTTCGAGATACTGTGAACTCGAGTGACTCAGCTAGAAGAACTGTGAACTGAGAACTGACAGTTCTGATCTGTAAATAGTGCTTTGTAAATATTAGTTAAGATTAACAGTTCATTGTTGTTCGTAATAGTCCTAGTGAATTGTCATTGTCGTCGTCTGGGGAGTGCACTAACGAATACTGTGTTACGTGTGTGGAGAGCCAATTCCATTGTTGCCGAGAGCGTTTAATGTGAATTGTAGAAAGGAATTATCATTGTTGAGTCGAAATAAATTTACAATACACACATAGGAGTAGAAAAAGAATAAGTTATAGATCTAATTAGACCAAGCATTCTTAATGAATGCGTATAAATATAGGGTAAACATTGGTAATTTCGTGATAATTTCATGAAAACTAATTTAAAATGCAAATGTGTAAATATATCCTTATTCCGATTTTTTCATCTAAAAGACAATAACTTGCTGTACAAATCTGGAGACATAAAATATTGGATACGTTCTTGAATATGTGCCAAAAACCACTTTTACAACTTAAGCTGAAAGGTTGGTTATTTCTTGATAACCTTGGTAATTTCGTGATATTGCATTGATAATTTCGTGAGAGGTAGAATAATTGTGGAAAAATTCTGTAAAGTCAAATGAAATTCTCATTTATTGTTACAAGACTTCAAACATAGTAATTCCGTCTAATATTCATAGCAAGAAAACATAGAAATACATATCAACACATAATAAGAATGAAATCAAAGTAAAAATTGAAATTGAAAAGGGATTTTCTTTGCCCTGAAAGGGTGAACACTTTTATTACGGACTTTACTATAGCCTATATTACTAGGGTAACTCCAAAAGTAATGCATAACGTTTGTTTAAAAATTATATTTTTATCCTACAGCGTTGCTATTTTCACAGAATGTAAATGCATCCTTAAGGAACAAAATGTCACTTTTCCACATAAGCCCCATCCCTTTCAACTGCCCTACGTAACCTAGGAACGAGGGCCTGTAGACCAGCACGGTAAAAGTCTGGACCAACACGTATGAGCCACTCTTTAGCAGCGTGCAAAAGGGAGTCATCTTCTAACCTCGTTCCGCGAAGGGATCCTTCAGTTTACCAAAGAGATGGCAATCGCACAGTGCCAGTCCAGAACTGTAAGGCGGGTGTTTCAGTGTTGTCTATCCGAATTTTCTGATCTGGTCTGTAATCTTATGACTGACATATGTCTGTGCGTTGTCGTGAAATAGCAGAACATCCTGCTTCTCCCGATGTCGTCGAACACGACTCAGTCGAGCTTGAAGTTTCTTGAGAGTTGCCACATACGTGTCAGAATTAATGGTGGTTCCGTGTGGCATGATGTCCACAAGCAAGAGTCCTTCTAAATCGAAGAACACAGTAGCCATAACTTTTCCTCCCGAAGGTGCACTTTTGAATTTCTATTTCTTTGGTGAATTTGCATGATGCCACTCCATTATCTGCCTCTGTCTCCGGTCCAAAATGGTGGAGCCATGTTTCATCTTCTGTCACAATTCTTTCAAGTAAGTTATCTAGCACTTATCATTGACACTTAGCATGATAACAAATGAAACAGAAGCTACACTGAACCTATTGCGTCTCCCTTTTCTTTTTTGTTATCACATCTTATCTTCAAATTTCTAAAATTCGTATTGGAATACAATTTTTAAAATAGTATAAAATGTAACGCTTAATGCTCAACAAAATTTCGCCTCAAACAGCTAAGATTTCTATCAGTAAAGCTAAGCCTATATGGTGACTACAGCTGTATCTAAAATTCCAAAAACATTCCCTAAAATTTCATTAAGATATAATAAATCATTGCACTATATATCATATGCTTACCTTTAGTAATAAGCCTGTAATGTAATTACAAACATCCACAAAATTTGTACGCCTGAGAAGTCGACGCTAACTTGCTCTCTCCAAACATAAATGCTCACTGAAGCAGCTACAATAGTCACACAAAGCGTAGCTGTATGTTTCTGGAAACCGGACAACATATGCAATCCCTTGGAGGAAATTTGGATCTCGTATCACCATTCGTTAGTTCACGAAAGAGCAAAGAAAAAGTATCACGAAATAACCACTGCCACGAAATTACCAATGTTTACCCTATATCCGTATAAAATAGTGTTAAATGAGTATCTTCCGTTTGTTATGCAAGGCCGCCTTAAACAGACGCAGTCATTTGTTTTCATTTCATTATAGTCTATTACAGTGAGGCGGCAGTGATAAAACGCACTGTTATTTCAGAACTCACATAATATGTCGCAATCCTATCAATATTTTACGTAGAATAAAACTTATCGAAAACAGTTTCGAAAGAAACTTTTGTTATGTAATATTTTTATAAGAATCAATAATAAGCGATTTATTTAATTCAGGCCCCCTTATAACCCCCATTTTAAATAAAGTATTTTAAATCCCATTATCCTGAAATCTAAGTTATAACTAACTTAATTTATATTCAAATTTTCATTGACATCGGTTCAGACATTATCGCTTGAAAAGGTAACAAACATCCAGACAGACAGGCAGATAGATAGACAGACAGACACACAAACAAAAATTTCAAAAATGCTATTTTTGTTCTCACCAATTATTTTTGGAAAAGCGAAAATTACCACAAAAATATTGGTTATATATTTATTATTAGTGTATATTTTATTAAACTTTTTATATTTTTAATTCATGTTCATGGTTGTTGAAACTGGTTGTACTAGGCCACGGATTCAAAGCGCCTGCACTGCGTGCTCTCAAGAACCTGCACAACATTTCCTTAAGAGCGATGATTGCACTTTAGCTTGCTGAAAAGTGAACCTTGTTGGATTTGTAGTGCTTGTAGCATGAGAATGTATTACAGGCGCTTTGACACCCCTCTACTCTGTACTTTCCATAAAAACAAATCTGATTTAATTTAAAATGATTATTAAATAATGAGTTGCAGTTGACAACCTTGTGAAGTGCTGCCAACTTCTAAACCGTTGCCAACAATGGGAAGCATTTTGGGTCCTGGGATATTGACTGTCATCTTCTTCATCCGATGGGTTTTGGCGATGAACAGCGCCCATAAGATGCCGATTCCAACCAGGAAGGTGTAGAGAGCAACGAGTAACATCTTGTGCAGCTCACAGTTCTGATTTGTTGCAGGAAATATTTTGAGGCTATCTGTACTGAGCTGCAACACAATAAAACATTCACAGTTATGTTATAGCGGTGGACTAGGAAGAAAAAACACAATTCCAGTTTGAAATGCACTGTCAAAATTTGTATAAATATGAGTGTTATGATTTCCGATAGGCAGTTAAACAAGTTCATACGCACTTAGACCAGAGACGTGCGCCTAATGTTCTGTACCTGAATTTCGACGTGGTTGAGAAATAGTCGGTAAATCTTACCTCGAGCCCTCTCTCCGGGGCAGGGTTATTTCACTACCCGCAAAACTACCATACGAAAGCCACAACTTGACTTCTTTTCAAATCAAGCTTTTCTAAGTGCTTTATTGCCTCAAATCTAAAAAATTGGTCAGTATGAACCCAGCAACCTTGGATGCAAAGACTTGCAACTGCACACAGGGATAGAGTTGTTTCACGTGTAGTAAATCTATGACATGCGACCAATGGCTTTATTTGTTCTTCAACAATATTTATGCTAAGGATTTTATACTTTTAATTTTCATCTCCATTAGCCGGCTTCGAACCATGAACTTCAGATCCTATGTACAGAACAATAACTGCTAGGAAATGCAGTTTAATGAATGCAAAGTTGAAGTTGCTAGTGGAAACCGTGAGATATTTTTTTTATCCAATGCCACCAGGTTGTCTTTTCGACATTTCTGGTCTTCTCTCCTGGCTGTGGCTTAGTTGTAACCCACTTCTGAGGTTGGGGCGCCTGGAAGGCGGAGTTACATTACCCCGATGATGTGATACGATGATTATGATAATGTGGTGCCAGGAGAGGTCTTAAATCTAAACTTAACCTAAATTCCAGACCATGGACGAACACAGGAATAATCCCTTTAAGGAAAAATTCCTGTGCTCTAACCGGGAATCGAACCCGGGACTATAGCCAGAAGCTCTGACCACTAGACCATGAGGCTGGTCTCGTGAGATATAAAAAGCGTAAAATTTTCCGTGGTGACCTCTTTATTCAGCGACAATTAATACAAACTAGATATGATGTACAGCTGTCAAAAAAAAAAAAAGTGGCCGCACTCGTGAACAGCGAATATTTTCAAAGTCCACTTCGGGTCGCGGCGATGTTACACGATGCATGTGCTTGTACAAGCAGTTCCGGAACTATGAAAGTGTCCCCTGTCTACGCCTCGTAGACCAGCGGTAGAGTGCTTGTTTAATGATTCAAAGGTCGTGGGTTCGGCTCTTCTTAAAGTTTTCATTTTATTTTTTTAATCTTTCTTTAGCGATGTAAATGATATTCAAATTATCATTTATATCCAGTTATCGTTCTTTATGGATATCACGTTATTTATATTTTGTTATCGTTCTTTAGAGATATGAATAAAATTCAGGTCATCATTTGTATTCTGTTATCGTATTATAACGATATGAATAATAATTATTATTGTATTTCCAATGGGGGTTAGCCCTATTTTACACATCTATGTTAGGGCTATAGTTTTATAAACGAAAAAGATAAGCATAAAGAGAAATGGAAAAGAAAATTAAATTAGCTTACGCGATGTAAACAAAACATAAACAATCCGTAAATTAGGCATTGCGATTGCAAAACAAATATCAGGTATCAATTTGTAACATACAAAAACATTAACAACACACATACGTAACACTTCTATAACACAAATATGCAGCTTTCCGTACCATACATAATAAATTAATACACAATAGTCACACAAACACAATCAAACTATAATTACGACATTGCGACGACATCAAGCATCCCATAACTGACTCACATACATAACAAATCAAGCATCCGTTGCAACACATACACTTCAACATAGTAACCACACCTTTAAAAGTTACAAATTTGGCTCCAAGAAGAATAAATAGGACACTGTTACTAATTACTATTCTTCTACAATTTCTTAAATACATCTGTAATAAATCTGCGAAATTCCGATATGAATAATATTCACGTTTTTTATATTGTTATCGTTCTTTAGCGATTTAAATAATATTCAAGTTATCATTTATATTCTGTTTTCCTTCATTAGCATTATGAAACAATATTCAAGTTATTTATATTGTTATTGTTCTTTCGCAATATATTAATTAAACAAACCGATATTTATCATTTATATACTGTTATCGTTCTTTAGTGATACTGTATAAATAATATTCAAGTTATTTATATTGTAATCGTTCTTTAGCGATATAAATAACATAAATTTAATATTAGGTTTGGAAAAATCCAGTTGCATAATACTGGTATTAGTTTTTCTTTTTGTATTATTACATTATACTATCTTGAACCACAATAAAATGAAAGGGAGTAACGAGGAATTGAACCTGAGACGTTGACATCTAAATTCCGACGTTCGTCCGCTGAGCTACGAGAGCAAAAGTGTGGAAACATTTTTGGAAAAATTGGCCCAATCACACTCTAAGATCTTCTGATGATTCGTAGAAGCTAGTCCAGGATGCGGGGGGCAAAGGCTAATTGAGATTTCCCGGTCTCTGACCGGGTCAAACATCCTGATAGAATTAATATTTAACCCTTGCCGTGACTTTCGGTGAAGTCCGGAGGGCCCAATTAGTCAAATCCACTCTCCTCATCTCCACGCTTGGGCCCCCTGGAATTTAATAAGATGCGAAAGAGATAGTGGTGTGCGGAAAGCAACGGGATGTTACCGCATTTAGGCCTATCCTTCCCAAGAAAACTGCAAACATGAACAAAGGAAGCTTATAATAGAAGAAGAAGGATCTTCTGCGGACCTCTGGAAAAAGAACTAAGGAAGAGACTAGTGAAGTGCTTTGTGTGGAGTGTGGCATTGTATGGGGAAAGAACATGGACATTACGACGAAATGAAGAGAAACGAATTGAAGCATTTGAAATGTGGATGTGGAGAAGAACGGTGCGTGTAAAGTGGACAGGCGGAATAAGAAATAAAATTGTGTTTGAAAAAGTGAGTGAAGAAAGAATGATGCTGAAACTGATTAGAAAGACAAAAAGGAATTGGTTGGGTCTCTGGTTGAAAAGAATAATAGACGACATTAGGATATGTGGATCTAATGCGGAGACTAAGAGGAAGGCAGAAAATAGGAAAGATTGGAGATTGCTGGGTTTGCAATGTAAGACCTGCCCATGGACAGAACATTTATCTGTGTATGTTCAGAATGCCTGGAATATCGTGTCTAAGAACAGTCGCTATTTGCAAAGACTAGTCAATTCCATGCCCACTCGACTGCAAGATGATCGAGATAAGAGGAAGATAGACTAAATATTGAATTGTGGCCTTTTGTTTTGTTTTTTGAACGATTAATTGTTTGAATGTTTTAAGGCCGACGCCAGTAAATTTGTTTTGTTTATGCCACGAAAGATATTTTATTGAGAATAAAATATTTTTTCTTTCCATTTGCAGCCACAATATCATAATGATAATGATAAAGTCATGGCATAATATATTAATGAAACTGATGTTAATTACTAAAATAATCATAAAAGAGAAAGAAGCCATTATGTCTAGTTTGTCTCTCTCAAAAACAGAACAGAAAAGGACATAAAAAGCACGAGGTTGTAGTCGAACGCAGGACCTCATGAATAAAAGGCCTGAACGCTACCATTATGCTATCGAATAACACACAGTATACTTCCATTATAACTCTGGATATCAGGCAACGTGGTCCAACAACATGTAACATCGCCTGTCTCCGAAATGTAGCGAAGATACCCGAAGGGAACTTTGATACAGGAGAGCGGCCACTTTTTCTTTTGACAGCTGTACCTTTCTGTCAACAATTGACAATAACGTGAAATTGTGTGTTTTGATTTAAAATAAAATCTGTTAATTTTAAAGGAAATTATTACATTTCATCTTTATTATTCCCCAATAGACTGACTCGTAAATACTGAATATGAACAAAATTCGTTCAATTATTTACTAGAAATCGCTGTACATAGACAGACTAGTACTAAAATTTTTATATTTAACGTACATCAGTCCCTGATAAGTTGACTCGTAGATACTGAATATGAACAAAATCCATCCAATAGTTTAGCAGAAATCGCTGTACATAGAGAGACTAGTACTAAAATTATTATATTTCATGTACATCATTCCCTGATAAATTGACTCATAGATACTGAATATGAACAAAATCCGTCCAATAGTTTAGTAGAAATCGCTGTACACAGACAGACTAGTACTAAAATGATTATATTTCATGTACATCATTCCCTGATAAATTGACTCGTAGATACTGAATATGAACAAAATCCGTCCAATAGTTTAGCAGAAATCGCTGTACACAGACAGATTAATACTAAAATTATTATATTTCATGTACATCATTCCCTGATAAATTGACTCGTAGATACTGAATATGAACAAAATCCGTCCAATAGTTTAGCAGAAATCGCTGTACACAGACAGACTAATACTAAGATTATTATATTTCAAGTATATCATTCCCTGATAAATTGACTCGTAGATCCTGAATATGAACAAAATCCGTCCAGTAGTTTAGTAGAAATCGCTGTGCAAGGACACACTAGTACTAAAATTATTATATTTCATGTACATCATTCCCTGATAAATTGACTCGTAGATACTGAATATGAACAAAATCCGTCCAATAGTTTACTAGAAATCGCTGTGCAAGGACAGACTAGTACTAAAATTATTATACTTCATGTACATCATTCCCTGATAAATTGACTCGTAGATACTGAATATGAACAAAATCCGTCCAATAGTTTAGCAGAAATCGCTGTACACAGACAGATTAATACTAAAATTATTATATTTCATGTTCATCAGTCCCTGATAAATTGACTCATAGATACTGAATATGAACAAAATCCGTCCAATAGTTTAGCAGAAATCGCTGTACACAGACAGACTAATACTAAGATTATTATATTTCAAGTATATCATTCCCTGATAAATTGACTCGTAGATCCTGAATATGAACAAAATCCGTCCAATAGTTTACTAGAAATCGCTGTGCACAGACAGACTAGTACTAAAATTATTATATTTCATATACATCATTCCCTGATAAATTGACTCGTAGATACTGAATATGAACAAAATCCGTCCAATAGTTTAGTAGAAATCGCTGTACACAGACAGACTAGTACTAAAATTATTATATTTCATGTACATCATTCCCTGATAAATTGACTCGTAGATACTGAATATGAACAAAATCCGTCCAATAGTTTAGTAGAAATCGCTGTACACAGACAGACTAGTACTAAAATTATTATATTTCATGTACATCATTCCCTGATAAATTGACTCGTAGATACTGAATATGAACAAAATCCGTCCAATAGTTTAGTAGAAATCGCTGTACACAGACAGACTAGTACTAAAATTATTATATTTCATGTACATCATTCCCTGATAAATTGACTCGTAGATACTGAATATGAACAAAATCCGTCCAATAGTTTAGTAGAAATCGCTGTACACAGACAGACTAATACTAAAATTATTATATTTCATGTACATCATTCCCTGATAAATTGACTCGTAGATACTGAATATGAACAAAATCCGTCCAATAGTTTAGTAGAAATCGCTGTACACAGACAGACTAGTACTAAAATTATTATATTTCATGTACATCATTCCCTGATAAATTGACTCGTAGATACTGAATATGAACAAAATCCGTCCAATAGTTTAGTAGAAATCGCTGTACACAGACAGCCTAGTACTAAGATTATTATATTTCATGTACATCATTCCCTGATAAATTGACTCGTAGATACTGAATATGAACAAAATCCGTCCAATAGTTTAGTAGAAATCGCTGTACACAGACAGACTAGTACTAAAATTATTATATTTCATGTACATCATTCCCTGATAAATTGACTCGTAGATACTGAATATGAACAAAATCCGTCCAATAGTTTAGCAGAAATCGCTGTACACAGACAGACTAATACTAAGATTATTATATTTCAAGTATATCATTCCCTGATAAATTGACTCGTAGATCCTGAATATGAACAAAATCCGTCCAGTAGTTTAGTAGAAATCGCTGTGCAAGGACACACTAGCACTAAAATTATTATACTTCATGCACATCATTCCCTGATAAATTGACTCGTAGATACTGAATATGAACAAAATCCGTCCAATAGTTTAGTAGAAATCGCTGTGCAAGGACACACTAGCACTAAAATTATTATACTTCATGCACATCATTCCCTGATAAATTGACTCGTAGATACTGAATATGAACAAAATCCGTCCAATAGTTTAGTAGAAATCGCTGTGCAAGGACACACTAGCACTAAAATTATTATACTTCATGCACATCATTCCCTGATAAATTGACTCGTAGATACTGAATATGAACAAAATCCGTCCAATAGTTTAGTAGAAATCGCTGTACACAGACAGACTAGTACTAAAATTATTATACTTCATGCACATCATTCCCTGATAAATTGACTCGTAGATACTGAATATGAACAAAATCCGTCCAATAGTTTACTAGAAATCGCTGTGCAAGGACAGACTAGTACTAAAATTATTATATTTCATGTACATCATTCCCTGATAAATTGACTCGTAGATACTGAATATGAACAAAATCCGTCCAATAGTTTAGTAGAAATCGCTGTACACAGACAGACTAATACTAAGATTATTATATTTCCTGTACATCATTCCCTGATAAATTGACTCGTAGATACTGAATATGAACAAAATCCGTCCAATAGTTTAGTAGAAATCGCTGTACACAGACAGACTAATACTAAGATTATTATATTTCCTGTACATCATTCCCTGATAAATTGACTCGTAGATACTGAATATTAACAAAATCCGTGCAATAGTTTAGTAGAAATCGCTGTACACAGACAGACTAGTACTAAAATTATTATACTTCATGTAGGTACTTAATTCCTGATAATTTTGCATTCTTCAATGTAATTCGCTGTAATTTCCACCAACTCGAAGATTTGTGTTGAAATTTGTACAGCAATTGGGAATTTGGCTTTGACTAATTTATAATAACATTGCTTAATAGGCTACCTACCTAAGTCACCGCTTCTGCTCCGTTCTTCGTCAGCCGCTTAGCTTGTTTGATAACAAGAGAATGTAGTCTAGTTTATATACAGTAAAGGAATCAAATAAAAACAAGTCCGATTTTCACAATATGAATTTGAACCACTTTCTGTTAGATCTTTCGTAATTTTCTTAATCGTCATGTTTACGATCCTAGACAGGCACTGCAAGATCAAGATCACATTAAACATTTCGCAAGAGAGAAACCGTCTATTTAAAATGATTGATATGCGACAATGTAGGCCTATCCTATAAGTCCCACACCCTGGGAGTGATCACAGGATATAGACTATTACTAATGATTGAATCTCGGAGTTTTATGACATGACATATCTTTATTCTGCTTCTTTTTACAAACTTAAATTGAATTAATAAATGGCTAGCTTTTGTGAACACGATGACACTGTTTTTATGTCATATTGTAAAGTGAAAAAACTGTAAACGTAAATTTTAACCGTAAACAATTTTATTATAATTTATATATAAAGATCCTAGGACTCCCCAGAAAGAGGGTGATCTCATGCTAAGGGAAGAATTCAATACATATTTAAATTACAATAAATAGCATGTATGATTTGAGGCTTTCTCGGCGTTGGTTCGCTAATATGTTTTCGCGGGATATCAACCGAGTTAAGATTTTGGAATGCTCCAAGCTTTCGACTGCTATCTCTGCAGCCATCTTCAGGGAAGTGATGTCCGAACAGAAAGTCGAAAGGTTATATAGAACTCCAGCTCAGTCAGGCATGGACACCGGCCTTAGACCAACTCAGGCCCTCTTACAATCAAGGTCGTGAAGATCACGGACCGAGGACGGCAACCGATTCCAACCGGCGGAACAGGGCTCGCCGCCCGCCAAACTTCACGCAGGAATCCCGGGAGGGGCGGAGCTTACGAGCGATGACAATTCCCGGCCCCGGATTGGCCGATCCGCCAACCAATCCCGTTTCACCTGAGAGCCTAACATCTATATAACCTTTCGACTTTCTGTTCGGACATCACTTCCCTGAAGATGGCTGCAGAGATACCAGTCGAAAGCTTGGAGCATTCCAAAATCTTAACTCGGCTGATATCCCGCGAAAACATATTAGCGAATAAATAGCATCTTCAAAATATAATATTCCATAGTAACAAAGTGTTTACTTACAAATATAGGCTACATTTTACCATATTTAGCATTAATTCATATTTCTTCTCCTTCTTCCCTTCAAGTATTAGGCCATATGGCCTGTTACGATCTCACAGTTGAATTTTCAATCCAGCGCTTCTTTGGACGACCGAGAGATCTCTTCCCGTTTGGACGATAGTGGAACATGACTTTTAGGATTCTATCTCTACGCATGCGATGCAGATGATTTATCCATTTGTTCCGATAATGTTTTACGTGATTAATTACAGGTTCTAGTTGTAATTCTTCCATTACAACGATCCAATTTCGTATATCCCGCTGTATATCTCATAAATTTCATTTCATTGGCCGTTATTCTGCTTTCGTCTTTCTTCCTCAATGTCCATACCTCACTGCCGTAACAAAGTACAGGTCTCTCCAAGGTCTTGTATGGGCGAATTCGAGTATACCTTTGTACTAGGGAAGATTTCATAATGGTGTTAATTATTCCCATTGTTTTGGTGTATTTAGAAATTTTCTGTAAAATGTCTACTTCATCGAAAAAAGATAATGTGTATCCGAGGTATGTAAAAGAATTTATCCTTTCTAATATTTTTGAATCTAAACATATTTTGCTAGGCACAGGATATTTTCCGCAGAAGACCATAATTTTAGTGTTTTTCTTTATTGATTTTCATATCATATTTAATTCCAATTTTGTTCAAATTAAAAATTGAACGTTGTAATTCATCTTCTGAGGATACCACCAGAGATAATCGTCTGCAAAAAGTAATGAATCTAATTGTAAATATCTATTGAGTTGTATATATCCATGAGGCAATTGTTTCCATTCTCTAATTATTTGAGTCATATATATTATAATAAATAGCAACGGTGAAAGACCACAGCCTTGTCTTACTCCTGTATGAATTTCTGTCCAATGCGATAATTTATTGTCACACCTTACTGCAATTAGATTGTTTTATAGATATTATATAAGTTATGTTTGCTATAAGTTGTTGTGGAACATGCTCTGTGGCTAATACATTTAATAATTTATTTCTGTTCACCCTATCAAATGCTCTTTCCAAATCAATGAAAGGAATATGTGTTTCTAAGTTGAAAATGTTAAATGTTATGTTTTATTTAACGACGCTCGCAACTGCAGAGGTTATATCAGCGTCGCCGGATGTGCCGGAATTTTGTCCCGCAGGAGTTCTTTTACATGCCAGTAAATTTACTGACATGAGCCTGTCGCATTTAAGCACACTTAAATTCCATCGACCTGGCCCGGGATCGAACCCGCAACCTTGGGCATAGAAGACCAGCGCTATACCAACTCGCCAACCAGGTCAACTTCTAAGTTGAATTCCCGGTGTTTTTCCATCAATAATTTTAATGTAAAATATCCATCGCAACATGATCTTCCCTTTCGGAAACATATTTTAGGTTAAATGATATTAGTTTCAAAAGTTCTCCAAGTATTATTAACACATTTGATATTAATACTGATAAGAGATTTCGTTTATTTTGAATTTCTTTTCCTTAGAAATATTTTGTGGTTAAATAAAGTTGGGAGAAAATGGATTCCTCAGCAGTAAGTTATCAAAACATGGAGGACAAAATAATGTTATGATTATGGCCAGATTATTGCTGGTCGGTCTCTACTTCGCCCCTCCCAAACATGTGATACTTAAGAGGTGCCAGCCTCACTGTTGTCAGGTAGTAGCGTAATTCATGAACAGTCAGTGACCCTGTTAACATAGCTGTGGAGGAATTACTCACGCAATGGACAGACGTTGGACATTTTTCACCCCTCTTTTCTTCCTTCTTCTTTTATGAGGTGAACAGTCCGCTATGGCCAATAAAAGGCGCTAATTTTTACGAAAAACAGTTTTATAGAATGGAGAATAAAGCCTACCCATGGGATCACCCAGCTCAAACATCCTAGCCGAAATTTTCATACGCAACATAGAGCAGACATACAAGGACATCATTTTATTTTTACTAAAATTTTCAATATTAACCTGACTATACCTTTGGATTAACGATTGAGAATCGGAAACAACTTTTGCTACCCCCTTCCATGACCGAAATTTGACGACACTAGTGTAAAATACAATACAAATAACTTTACTAGGTATAGGGGGGAAGTAAAGTAGTGCATCCATTTACGTAAACTAGGAAATGTTACGAATTTGAGTTTGATCATTTTCGTCGGGTTTTTTTTAATCAAAATACAGTACAGTATTAACAGTAAGTGTTTTTACTCACTAACTGAACTATCCAATCGGACGTATTTATTACGCAATGTATAGTATACTGTCTACAGCACATTGGCATACAATATTTACAGTGCACTTAAATTTTAAAAATAATCAAAATATGGATATCTAAACAAATCAGTGGCGGTTCCTCGGGGGAGGGAAGGGAGGAACGTCCTCCTCGCATTTTCTTCTTTTGAAAGTAAATACCAAATAAAATATGTGCCTTGAAATTCGAGGAAGATTCGATAATTTTTAAGTTCACAGCTATAAGAAAAACTCGGTTGATCGAGTTTTAAACGACGCGCGCTCATGTGCTGTAGAAAACTGTGAGAAAGATGCGAGATTGTTTGTGTGGAGGAAAGTCAATCCATTCCTCCTCTCCTGCACTTAGCACACATAGACAACAGCGCACTAGCGGCCAGAGAAAGAAGCAGAGTTCTAAGGGAAGACTCCACTGAAAATCATGAAAATTTTTCGAAATTTTTTTTAGCTATTTCCCTTATTCAGAATTTATACTTTCATACCCCAAATGGATTCAGCTCAATTCTGATTACAAATACTCGTATGTTTACACTTTTTAAATTAAGGCTGGAAGGGGGCGTGGAATTTAAAGAGCTGTCAAAATTATTTTTCATCGAAGAATTCTTTTTTAAAATTTCTGATTACAAATCTAGTAACTTTTTGTTGGCTCCCTGAAGTTACTAGATGAATGTAGCGGAGGAGAATATTAATTTGCATAAATATTCATTTTATTTTAAAATCTATTTTTCTGTGTTCATTTTTGTTGATTCAACACCAACTTTCTTATGCCAAATATTAATCAATCTGGATGACATTTTTACTGAAAGTACTTATGAGGTAGCTGCATGTTTCTATGCACTTATTTTGTGAGAAATTCTGCTAGTTTATTTTATTAATATTTTTCTTAATGCTGCTAGTTTATTTTATTAATACTTTTTCTTAAGAAAAATATTAATAAAATAAACTAGCAGCATTTCTCACAAAATAAATGCATAGAAACATGCAGCTACCTCATAAATACTTGCAGTAAAAATTTCACCCAGATTGATTAATATTTGGCATAAGAAAGTTGGTGTTGAATCAACAAAAATGAACACAGAAAAATAGATTTGAAAATAAAATGAATATTTATGTAAATTAATATTCTCCTCCGCTACATTCATCTAGTAACTTCAGGGAGCCAACAAAAAGTTACTAGATTTGTAATCAGAAATTTTAAAAAAGAATTCTTCGATGAAAAACAATTTTGACAGCCCTTTAAATTCCACGCCCCCTTCCAGCCTTAATTTAAAAAGTGTAAACATACGAGTATTTGTAATCAGATTTGAGCTGAATCCATTTGGGGTATGAAAATATAAATTCTGAATAAGTGAAATAGCTAAAAAAATTTGGAAAAATTTTCATGATTTTCAGTGGAGTCTTCCCTTAAAGCAAGTAAATGAACGGAGAGGGAGGAGATCCTCCTCTGAATCAGCGCATGGGCGGGAAATAGAAACAGACTGGTCGTGCAGCAAGCTCGCTACCGCTGCCATCTAACGATGCTGCATTCAACCGGACTATAACACATCTAGGAGGAGACACAACAAAAACAGTTTTAACGCAACACTATGAAAGACACCATGTAAACTTTTTTTTAAATTATAAATCAGAAATATTATTCATTGCACTTTATATAGGCTACTATTCATGGTTTGAAACTTTCGTGGATATTTGAAAGTTAAAGTCGGGTTTATGTAAAACAAAGAGGAAGTAGTTTTACGTAGTTGGGCCCTGAAATTCACTTCTATTCATTGTTTACTAGACAGGGCAACAGCCAAGTTGTCAGTTTTGTACAAATATATTTGAAACTGGAAGTAGGTACTCCAAACTACATCATTTTTAACATAAATTAATCGACCACCGGCAGCTTTGAACAATAATGCTAGTATGACTTTACAAGAACTGACATTCTTCAAAAGCATGTGATACTGAACTTGTAAAATGTACATATGGCAACACAGACCACGTGGGTGGGTGCAGTGTTCTCGCTTTCCTCAGATTATTTCGCATTCCCATTTCAATTTCCATATAACGGTTCCGGTTACAAGTTAGTAGCTATTCTCTTCCAACACGTGTGATGCTGTAGTGTGCTCGAAAAATGGTACGAGGTTGTGAATTTCCTTGTAATTGTTAATTTGCGTAATTATTCAACAATGAATGGAAGTGAAAACATAATATATTTTGGACAATTTAGGAAACTCAGTTTACAAGAACAGATTATTGCTATACAGAAGGGAAGGCCAACCCCAACACTACCTGGTCTTACATGTATGCATGTAGGCTAATTTGTAGCATGTTTCATTCAAGAATGTGTCATTTAATGCTGTTAATTTCTTTCCTCCGATTAAAAAATATGCAGGAGCCGCCACTGAAACAAATTATTGAAAATGGTGGTCGTTCATTTCGATACAGGCTTCAAATCTTTTGTGCGTATTATCAAAAGCGTTTTAAGCATATCTTCTGAAATTGAATGTACGGTTTCTTGAATGTAATTATTTCATTTTTCTACTGTTGTAGGATGTTTAGCAAACACAACTGTTTCACAGTAACCCCAAAGAAATAATGCAAAGCACTCAAATTAGGCGACATGGGGGAGCCATAATCCTACGCCTGTTGAAATAATTCTGTACCTACTCTATAACGGTGTACGTTATGTACTGTCAATTCAATCTTCACTTCTGCCCGATCCACATTGATAAATTTACTCAGACATGCTATCCACTGCCCGTCCAAGTGGTTATGCAGGAAAGTCTTAGAAAGGGGGGAAATCACGTGACAATTCCTTACTTAACGATGCCCTTTTTGTTTAAATTATTTTAAATAGTTGTATAATATTACGTACAGACATGGACAAATTATTAGCAAAATTGAAGATTTGTGTTGTATATTTTTACAAAATATGACTCTTCAGTTCAGAATACAGTTGACATTTTTGCGTATTTACATATTAAAAAAATGAAGATTTGTATTGTATATTTTCAAAATTTGACTCTTCAATTTGGACTGCAGTTGATATTTCGGATATTTCCAAATTATTAGCGGAATTGAAGATTTTTATAATATATTTTTACAAAATTTGACTCTTCAATTTAGACTGCACTGACATTTTTGCATATTTACAAGTTATTAGCAAAATTGAAGATTTGTATTGTATATTTTTACAAAATATGACTCTTCAGTTCAGAATACAGTTGACATTTTTGCGTATTTACATATTAAAAAAATGAAGATTTGTATTGTATATTTTCAAAATTTGACTCTTCAATTTGGACTGCAGTTGATATTTCGGATATTTCCAAATTATTAGCGGAATTGAAGATTTTTATAATATATTTTTACAAAATTTGACTCTTCAATTTAGACTGCACTGACATTTTTGCATATTTACAAGTTATTAGCAAAATTGAAGATTTGTATTGTATATTTTTAAAAAATATGACTCTTCAGTTCAGAATGCAGTTGACATTTTTGCGTATTTACATATTAAAAAAATGAAGATTTGTATTGTATATTTTCAAAATTTGACTCTTCAATTTGGACTGCAGTTGATATTTCGGATATTTCCAAATTATTAGCGGAATTGAAGATTTTTATAATATATTTTTACAAAATTTGACTCTTCAATTTAGACTGCACTGACATTTTTGCATATTTACAAGTTATTAGCAAAATTGAAGATTTGTATTGTATATTTTTACAAAATATGACTCTTCAGTTCAGAATACAGTTGACATTTTTGCGTATTTACATATTAAAAAAATGAAGATTTGTATTGTATATTTTCAAAATTTGACTCTTCAATTTGGACTGCAGTTGATATTTCGGATATTTCCAAATTATTAGCGGAATTGAAGATTTTTATAATATATTTTTACAAAATTTGACTCTTCAATTTAGACTGCACTGACATTTTTGCATATTTACAAGTTATTAGCAAAATTGAAGATTTGTATTGTATATTTTTACAAAATATGACTCTTCAGTTCAGAATACAGTTGACATTTTTGCGTATTTACATATTAAAAAAATGAAGATTTGTATTGTATATTTTCAAAATTTGACTCTTCAATTTGGACTGCAGTTGATATTTCGGATATTTCCAAATTATTAGCGGAATTGAAGATTTTTATAATATATTTTTACAAAATTTGACTCTTCAATTTAGACTGCACTGACATTTTTGCATATTTACAAGTTATTAGCAAAATTGAAGATTTGTATTGTATATTTTTACAAAATATGACTCTTCAGTTCAGAATACAGTTGACATTTTTGCGTATTTACATATTAAAAAAATGAAGATTTGTATTGTATATTTTCAAAATTTGACTCTTCAATTTGGACTGCAGTTGATATTTCGGATATTTTCAAATTATTAGCGGAATTGAAGATTTTTATAATATATTTTTACAAAATTTGACTCTTCAATTTAGACTGCACTGACATTTTTGCATATTTACAAGTTATTAGCAAAATTGAAGATTTGTATTGTATATTTTTACAAAATATGACTCTTCAGTTCAGAATACAGTTGACATTTTTGCGTATTTACATATTAAAAAAATAAAGATTTGTATTGTATATTTTCAAAATTTGACTCTTCAATTTGGACTGCAGTTGATATTTCGGATATTTCCAAATTATTAGCGGAATTGAAGATTTTTATAATATATTTTTACAAAATTTGACTCTTCAATTTAGACTGCACTGACATTTTTGCATATTTACAAGTTATTAGCAAAATTGAAGATTTGTATTGTATATTTTTACAAAATTTGATTCTTCAATTTAGACTGCAGTTGACATTTTTGCACATTTATAAATTATTAACAACATTGAATATGTTCATTATATATATTTTTTTTTTTTTCAAAATTTGACTCTTCAATTTAGAATACAGTTAACATTTTTGTATAGGCCTATTTCTACCTACTGTAATGATAGAAATATGCAAAATTGTTAATTGTAGTCTAAATTGAAAAGTCAAATTTTTTAAACAGAATTATCATAAAAATCGTAAATATTATTAATAATTTGGCCACGTCTGTAGAAGTCCAATTCCTAACAGCAAATGTTTTCAGAAAAGAGCTAAGATAGCTCAGCCACTAGCCTTTACAGAGGGGCCAGCAGAAACGGGTGGGGGAGACCGGGATGCGACGTAACTAAACGGACGCACAGTAGCTGTGCGAAAATATGATTCAATAGTGAATAAATGCTCTTTCTTCACTGAAAAATGTGATCATATTTCTGAAACATACTATACTCACTCACTCTGTACTGTTCATTTTGTCCGTAAGACGACGTTGCGGCTTTGGTTGTATGTGGAAGTTTGCTACTAGAAGGAGTGGGAGTGAAGTGCATTCAAAAACTCAGGTACAATAAAAATTTAAGTAAAAATAAAATGATGTCCCTGTATATTCTAAACAAGGACAACAGCAAACACGCAGACAACTTCATTTAATGGCACAGATACGTAGACGACATACTAATACTATACAAAGGAAACAAAAGACAGATTGAAAACCTACATCAACACACAAAACAAAATACACTACACTCTAGAAATAGAATACAACAAATCCATCACAATAACAAAAACAAACAACAAACATATAAGTAATTGATTAACTAGCGGACTTACTCGTGTTAATTATGTAAGTCTGTGCAGCTTACAGCTGTTTCGCTGCTTCATCACACCATCCTCAGAGCCTACTAGATCCCGGCGTCATCTCGAACTTCTCTGCCTGTTGTGTGGGTGCATTTGATTGTTGAAAAGTGTTGAAGAATGGAGTCAAATAGTGTGAGTGTACTGAAATTGATCTGTGTGTTGAGAATTTGATCGGGGTGTGTTTTAGTGTTCGAGATGACGCCGAGATCTAGTAGGCTCTGAGGATGGTGTGATGAAGCACCGAAACAGCTGTAAGCCGCACAGACTTACATAATTAACACGAGTAAGTCCGCTAGTTAATCAATTACTTATATTCAAGTGTTAAAAGTAGTGTACGCAAGATTCAAAATGAACAAACGTATGTATGTATGTATGTATGTATGTATTTATTTACACTGCAAGTGGGCAAGCACCCGGTGGCAGTGGTATATACAATATTAACAATACACAGTTAAAATGATAAGCAATACACAGTAAAATCTACAATACATAATAAAATTTACAACACATATACAATTTTATACACAATACAATAAGAATACACAATACAATTTAATACAATAATAATAAAACATAAAATAAAACACCTAATTTTACAACACAACCTACATAATCATATCGCTGTACACAGACAGACTTGTACTAAAATTATTATATTTCATGTACATCATTCCCTGATAAATTGACTCGTAGACACTGAATATGAACAAAATCCTTTCAATAGTTTAGTAGAAATCGCTGTACACAGACAGACTAGTACTAAAATTATTATATTTCATGTACATCATTCCCTGATAAATTGACTCGTAGATACTGAATATGAACAAAATCCGTCCAATAGTTTAGTAGAAATCGTTGTACACAGACAGACTAGTACTAAAACTATTATATTTCATGTACATCAATCCCTGATAAATTGACTCTTAGATACTGAATATGAACAAAATCCGTCCAATAGTTTAGTAGAAATCGCTGTACACAGACAGCCTAGTACTAAGATTATTATATTTCATGTACATCATTCCCTGATAAATTGACTCGTAGATACTGAATATGAACAAAATCCGTCCAATAGTTTAGTAGAAATCGCTGTACACAGACAGACTAGTACTAAAATTATTATATTTCATGTACATCATTCCCTGATAAATTGACTCTTAAATACTGAATATGAACAAAATCCGTCCAATAGTTTAGTAGAAATCGCTGTACACAGACAGCCTAGTACTAAGATTATTATATTTCATGTACATCATTCCCTGATAAATTGACTCGTAGATACTGAATATGAACAAAATCCGTCCAATAGTTTAGTAGAAATCGCTGTACACAGACAGACTAGTACTAAAATTATTATATTTCATGTACATCATTCCCTGATAAATTGACTCTTAGATACTGAATATGAACAAAATCCGTCCAATAGTTTAGTAGAAATCGCTGTACACAGACAGACTAGTACTAAAATTATTATATTTCATGTACATCATTCCCTGATAAATTGACTCGTAGATACTGAATATGAACAAAATCCGTCCAATAGTTTAGTAGAAATCGCTGCACACAGACAGACTAGTACTAAAATTATTATATTTCATGTACATCATTCCCTGATAAATTGACTCGTAGATACTGAATATGAACAAAATCCGTCCAATAGTTTAGTAGAAATCGCTGTACACAGACAGCCTAGTACTAAGATTATTATATTTCATGTACATCATTCCCTGATAAATTGACTCGTAGATACTGAATATGAACAAAATCCGTCCAATAGTTTAGTAGAAATCGCTGTACACAGACAGACTAGTACTAAGATTATTATATTTCATGTACATCATTCCCTGATAAATTGACTCGTAGATACTGAATATGAACAAAATCCGTCCAATAGTTTAGTAGAAATCGCTGTACACAGACAGACTAGTACTAAAATTATTATATTTCATGTACATCATTCCCTGATAAATTGACTCGTAGATACTGAATATGAACAAAATTCGTCCAATAGTTTAGTAGAAATCGCTATACACAGACAGACTAGTACTAAAATTATTATATTTCCTGTACATCATTCCCTGGTAAATTGACTCGTAGATACTGAATATGAACAAAATCCGTCCAATAGTTTAGTAGAAATCGCTGTACACAGACAGACTAGTACTAAAATTATTATATTCCATGTACATCATTCCTGATAAATTGACTCGTAGATATTTAATATGAACAGAATCCGTCCAAATAGCTCAGTAGAAATCGCTGTACACAGACAGACTAGTACTAAAATTATTATATTCCATGTACATCATTCCTGATAAATTGACTCGTAGATATTTAATATGAACAGAATCCGTCCAAATAGCTCAGTAGAAATCGCTGTACACAGACAGACTAGTACTAAAATTATTATATTTCATGTACATCATTCCCTGATAAATTGACTCTTAGATACTGAATATGAACAAAATCCGTCCAATAGTTTAGTAGAAATCGCTGTACACAGACAGCCTAGTACTAAGATTATTATATTTCATGTACATCATTCCCTGATAAATTGACTCTTAGATACTGAATATGAACAAAATCCGTCCAATAGTTTAGTAGAAATCGCTGTACACAGACAGACTAGTACTAAAATTATTATATTTCATGTACATCATTCCCTGATAAATTGACTCTTAGATACTGAATATGAACAAAATCCGTCCAATAGTTTAGTAGAAATCGCTGTACACAGACAGACTAGTACTAAAATTATTATATTTCATGTACATCATTCCCTGATAAATTGACTCGTAGATACTGAATATGAACAAAATCCGTCCAATAGTTTAGTAGAAATCGCTGCACACAGACAGACTAGTACTAAAATTATTATATTTCATGTACATCATTCCCTGATAAATTGACTCGTAGATACTGAATATGAACAAAATCCGTCCAATAGTTTAGTAGAAATCGCTGTACACAGACAGCCTAGTACTAAGATTATTATATTTCATGTACATCATTCCCTGATAAATTGACTCGTAGATACTGAATATGAACAAAATCCGTCCAATAGTTTAGTAGAAATCGCTGTACACAGACAGACTAGTACTAAAATTATTATATTTCATGTACATCATTCCCTGATAAATTGACTCTTAGATACTGAATATGAACAAAATCC
Source organism: Periplaneta americana (assembly GCF_040183065.1). Taxonomy (NCBI): domain Eukaryota; kingdom Metazoa; phylum Arthropoda; class Insecta; order Blattodea; family Blattidae; genus Periplaneta; species Periplaneta americana. The sequence goes on along the minus strand of NC_091118.1, from coordinate 10,880,851 downwards.
GTCCAATAGTTTAGTAGAAATCGCTGTACACAGACAGCCTAGTACTAAGATTATTATATTTCATGTACATCATTCCCTGATAAATTGACTCGTAGATACTGAAAATGAACAAAATCCGTCCAATAGTTTAGTAGAAATCGCTGTACACAGACAGACTAGTACTAAAATTATTATATTTCATGTACATCATTCCCTGATAAATTGACTCTTAGATACTGAATATGAACAAAATCCGTCCAATAGTTTAGTAGAAATCGCTGCACACAGACAGACTAGTACTAAAATTATTATATTTCATGTACATCATTCCCTGATAAATTGACTCGTAGATACTGAATATGAACAAAATCCGTCCAATAGTTTAGTAGAAATCGCTGCACACAGACAGACTAGTACTAAAATTATTATATTTCATGTACATCATTCCCTGATAAATTGACTCGTAGATACTGAATATGAACAAAATCCGTCCAATAGTTTAGTAGAAATCGCTGTACACAGACAGCCTAGTACTAAGATTATTATATTTCATGTACATCATTCCCTGATAAATTGACTCGTAGATACTGAATATGAACAAAATCCGTCCAATAGTTTAGTAGAAATCGCTGTACACAGACAGACTAGTACTAAGATTATTATATTTCATGTACATCATTCCCTGATAAATTGACTCGTAGATACTGAATATGAACAAAATCCGTCCAATAGTTTAGTAGAAATCGCTGTACACAGACAGACTAGTACTAAAATTATTATATTTCATGTACATCATTCCCTGATAAATTGACTCGTAGATACTGAATATGAACAAAATTCGTCCAATAGTTTAGTAGAAATCGCTATACACAGACAGACTAGTACTAAAATTATTATATTTCCTGTACATCATTCCCTGATAAATTGACTCGTAGATACTGAATATGAACAAAATCCGTCCAATAGTTTAGTAGAAATCGCTGTACACAGACAGACTAGTACTAAAATTATTATATTTCATGTACATCATTCCCTGATAAATTGACTCGTAGATACTGAATATGAACAAAATCCGTCCAATAGTTTAGTAGAAATCGCTGTACACAGACAGACTAGTACTAAAATTATTATATTTCATGTACATCATTCCCTGATAAATTGACTCGTAGATACTGAATATGAACAAAATCCGTCCAATAGTTTAGTAGAAATCGCTGTACACAGACAGACTAGCACTAAAATTATTAAATATCATTCCGTGATAATTGCTGTAGTCCTGAATATAATCCACAGTAATTTCTACCTCCTCGAAGACAAAAAGTGGGAAATTCCTCTGTCGTCAATTGAGCTTTTCTAATTGACGAGACGCAACTGAAACAGAAAACGAAGTGATTAAAATGCTGTTTTGGTTATTGCCATGTTACCTGGAAATAAACCACTTTTTGTTAGGCTTATAAGAATCTTGGGTGTGATCATAATTACAGAACATGAAGTCCAATTTAAATATTCAGTGAAAAAAATCTGTCTAAAGCCTTGATTTATCTAGCAGATGCGAGCTGCGCAGCGAGGCGAGTTTCGGTCTCGGCGAGGGTCGTTCCAGGAGAGTCAAGGTTTACCTAGTGGCGGTCACATGTCGTAACATATTACAGGTTACAGGATGTCCGATATGCCCCACAGCATCAGACTTTGTTGTTACTGTAAACTTAGCCGCTATACTTTGAAGTGAAGTGAGTACAGAGATTGTGCAATGAGCCAAATGACTTGACGAAGAGAGTGGCGCGCGATGCTGTACGATTCAAAAGAGATTATTCCCGCATCCAGGTCAAGAACCACAGTACACATAAGAGTAGGGCTGTGTTGTGTATTACAAAAGAAAAAACATAATCTTTGTTGTAAACTTTCACCTTAAAATTTTACTGTTTCTCAATAACTACTCTTAATAAAATGTCAAGGTTTAAATAGGCAATCAGTTGCGCATTTTTTCGGCAAATTGAAAGAATTCATCTCTCCAATGGATATGTTTGAAGGTGTTAGGAGACACCCCAGTAAAAAAGGTCGAATTTATCAGTGATAGGTTATCGTATGTAGTACTTAAGGGTAGATGGTGCGATATCGTAGTTATAAATGCTCACTCCCCTACAGAAGAGAAAGACGACCATATAAAGGATAGCTTCTATGAGGAATTGGAACAGACTTTTGATCAGTTACCTAGATATCACATGAAAATTTTATTGGGGGATTTCAATGCTAAAGTAGGACGGGAGGATATTTTTAAACCGACTACTGGAAAAGAGACCCTACACATATCTAGTAATGACAATGGAGTTAGGTTAGTCAACTTTGCCACATCAAAAAATTTAATTGTTAAAAGTACAACATTCCCCCATAAGGATATACATAAATATACTTGGACTTCTCCAGATGGATTGACACATAACCAGATAGATCACATCTTGATAGATATAAGAAGACATATTAGTATAGTAAACATTCGAACCTTCAGGGGGGCAGACTGTAAATTCTGACCATTATTTGGTAATTGGAGAACTAAGAGAAAGACTATCAGTAGCCAAGCGAGTAGAGCAACAAATTAATATTAGAAGATTCAATATTCCGAAATTAAAGGACGAGAAACTAAGCAACATTATCAGGTCGAAATTTCAAATAGGTTTGACGTATTAGCAAGTTCCGGCGAAGTTGAGGAAAAGTTAGATGTTGATAGCATGTGGGAAAATATCCGAGATAATATCAAAATTGCAGCTGAACAGAGCATAGGTTATTATGAAACTAAGAAAAAGAAACCGTGGTTTGATGAAGATTGTTGCATGGTAGTAGAAAGAAGGAAACAGGCAAAATTGAAATTCTTACAGGAACTAGTTGAGGCGAATAGAGATAATTATTTCAATAAAAGGCGGGAAGCATATCGTACGCTTAGGAATAAAAAGAGAGATTACTTGAAGGAAAAACTGAATGAGGTAGAAACAAATAGTAAAAATAAAAACATTAGAGATTTATATAAGGGCATAAAGTAATTCAAGAATGGATATCAGGCAAGGGTAAACGTGATCAAAGATGAGAATGGTGAATTGCTTGTAGATGCTCATTCAATCCTGAACAGATGGAAAAACTTTTTTGGACAACTACTAAATATACATAGGCCAAATAGAAATGATCGGGACGAAATTGAAATACAAACTGCTGAGCCATTTATGCCCGAACCCACACTTTCTGAAGTCGAAATTGCGATAGAAAATCTGAAAAAGTACAAGTCTCCAGGTATCGATCAAATTCCAGCAGAATTAATACAAGAGGGTGTAAGTGCATTATCTAACGAAATTTATAAGCTTGTACTTGCTATTTGGGAAAAGGAAATTGTACCAGAACAATGGAAGGAGTCCATAATCGTACCTATTTTTAAGACGGGAGACAAGACTAACTGTAGTAACTTTCGAGGAATATCACTTTTGTTGACGTTGTACAAAATTTTGTCCAATATTCTTTTGAGAAGATTAACTCCATATGTAGATGAAATTATTGGGGATCATCAGTGTGGTTTTAGACGTAATAGATCGACTATTGACCAGATATTTTGTATTCGACAGATAGTGGAGTAAAAATGGGACTATAAGGGTACAGTGCATCAGTTATTCATAGAGTTCAAAAAGGCATATGACTCGGTTAAGAGAGAAGTTTTATATGATATTCTTATTGAATTTGGTATTCCCAAGAAACTAGTTCGATTAATTAAAATGTGTCTCAGTGAAACGTACAGCAGAGTTCGTATAGGTCAGTTTCTATCTGATGCTTTTCCAATTCACTGTGGGCTAAAGCAAGGAGATGCACTATCACCTTCACTTTTTAACTTCGCTCTAGAATATGCCATTAGGAAAGTCCAGGATAACAGAGAGGGTTTGGAATTGAACGGGTTACATCAGCTTCTTGTCTATACGGATGACGTGAATATGTTAGGAGAAAATCACAAACGATTAGAGAAAACACGGGAATTTTACTGGAAGCACGTAAAGAGATAGGTTTGGAAGTAAATCCCGAAAAGACAAAGTATATGATTATGTCTCGTGACGAGAATATTGTACGAATGAAAATATAAAAATTGGAAATTTATCTTTTGAAGAGGTGGAGAAGTTCAAATATCTGGGAGCAACAGTAACAAACATAAATGATACTCGGGAGGAAATAAAACACAGAATAAATATGGGAAATGCCTGTTATTATTCGGTTGAGAAAATTTTATCATCCAGTCTGCTGTCGAAAAATCTGAAAGTTAGAATTTATAAGACAATTATATTACCGGTTGTTTTGTATGGTTGTGAAACTTGGACTCTCACTTTGAGAGATGAACATAGGTTAAGGGTCTTTGAGAATAAGGTTCTTAGGAAAATATTTGGGGTTAAGAGGGATGAAGTTACAGGAGAATGGAGAAAGTTACACAACACAGAACTGCATGCATTGTATTCTTCACCTGACATAATTAGGAACATTAAATCGAGACGTTTGAGATGGGCAGGGCATGTAGCACGTATGGGCGAATCCAGAAATGCGTATAGAGTGTTAGCTGAGAGGCCGGAGGGAAAAAACCTTTAGGGATGCCGAGACGTAGATGGGAAGATAATATTAAAATGGATTTGAGGGAGGTGGGATATGATGGTAGAGACTGGATTGATCTTGCTCAGGATCGGGACCAATGGCGGGCTTATGTGAGGGCGGCAATGAACCTCCGGGTTCCTTAAAATCCAGTAAGTAAGTAAGTTAGGAAACACCCAGAATTTCAGGACAGCTTGCCTCCAGACTCGGTAGTGGTAATGATCAAGTCAGAGTACATATACTGTTTTCGCTGTAAGAAATATCCTAATGTAAACACAATCACGTGGCTGTCATACCCGTGATTGGCTCACAGTCGAAACACTCACACGACGCAGGAAAATATAGTCCGTATTTGGAAACTATCATCTTGTATTATTTGAAAATAAAAAATTGAATTCTAGTTGTTAAATACAATGAACATATAACTTCGCCCATATGTAAAACGATATGTAAAAAAAAGCTACTTTTATATTTTGTTATGTACCATGAACGCGGATGAATACCAACAGTAATACCGAGGTAGTCTGTTCTTGTAACAAGCTGGCGTGACTTGATCTCGAAGTAGTTCACTTAAGCACGTGGTACTGAAGTATGGCTTCTACATCCTCGGTGTGCTTGGTTATTAATCATAAAAGTAGAAACCCTCTCAAAAGCGGAGAAAAACGAATAGTCTTAAATGTATATAATAAGTTATGTGAGTTTTAATCAGAGTAATTATAAAGTAAATGTTTCCTAAGCAAATGAATGCAATAGTATTGAGATTAGGTCTATTTGACAAGTAACGGGAAATGTTTAACATGAAACAGAATGTACAACAGTAGGCGGGAACATGTACTGAGAGTCTATGGCGCCAAACAGCGGCCAATGAAGCCTCACTTCAGTCACGTGCTATTGTTTACATTAAGATTTTTCTTACAGCGAAAAGATTATAAATGAAAATCTCTTCTTGGCATGGTTGAATGACTTCAATGTAAACAAAACCCCAGACAGAGTCTTGTTAGTTATGTACAATCATTTAAGCCATGTGAGTTTGTAAGTCTTAGAATATTATCAGATGAATGAGATGAACTTTTAGGGATACCAGCACATAGCACTCATATCTTACAACCATTAGACAGACCATTGTTTAAATAACTGAAGACCAAATACCATAAGAATGCAACAGAATGGGTTCATCGTCATCCAAATTCAAATCTGTCGAAGATAAGATTCTTTCCCATATTGAGCATGGCTTGGATCATCACGGTGCAATTCTTAAAGTTTTTCAATGTACTGGGATATTCTCATTCAGTCCTATCTGAAAAGGTCAGACAGACAAACGGCGTACCGCAGGGTGACCGTATGAGCCCCTTGCTGTTCAACATCTTAACAGCAGACATCATAGACATAGTTAAGGACCTACCCACAGTGAAGTTAATAATGTATGCTGACGACATGGCTCTAGGGTCGCACTGCAAGAGCGATCTGCAAACAGCACTCGAGAGGCTCGAACAGTGGGCCTGCAAAAACAGCTTCGAGATCAACAAAGAAAAAACAGTACATATTGTTTTTAGAAAAGGAGTAAAACCAGCCAAAGACGACAAATTTACCCTGCAAGGAGATACGCTGGAGACCGTGGACACCTTTCGTTACCTAGGTGTATACCAGCAACCGACAATGACTTCCTACAGGATACATATCCAGGAAAGAGCAACGGCAGCCACGAAAGCCATAAACAGAATTCCGAACATCAGCAAACTCTCCTTGACCACAGCAATGTCATTATTTCATGCAGTTATAACACCGATTGCCTCCTAGGGAATAGAATTAATATGGGAGAAACTGACGAACAACGATCTTGCAAAGTTAGAAAATGTGAAGGCAAGGTTCCTGAAGAGAGTCCTAGGAGTAGGAAAGCAGTCCCCTACCAGGATCGTCTACGTGTTGGCCAAAGAGAGTTTCTTCATAGAGGACCTCAGGCTGGAACTAATGCTGCCATCTACGGGCCCGTATCAAGTACACTTGGAGAAACGGCGTAGGAAGCAAAATGACATCGACCCGGACTTCTATTGTACAAGCGCAATGACGGACAGAGGCGTGCCAGGACCAAAGACACGTGGTAACCAGACTCGCTATCCACGGCTTCCTCCACAAGATATTTAGGACGCAAAGATTCCACCATCCAGACGGCGACTGCATTTGCTCACTGTGCGACCGAAAGTGCGAACGCTATCACATAATAACGTGTGGAAAAAGAACAAAATCCATAAGAGACTACAGTGACTAATGTGCGAAACAAGATCAATATATACAAAAGGCATACTTAATACTCTTTCGAGTGCTCCTTATGTATTATTATATTCTCATTCAACGATGACATTGTTCCAGAGGAAAAATTTGAATCTGCAGTCACGTCTATATCATCAAATAATGATGCCGAAAATAATGCAGTCACTAGCATTAGTAGGCCCCAAACCTCTAGACAGCCCTCAAACAGAGACACAAATGCGACCAAGAGTATAGTTTCAGAAACTGGATCACCCACCAAAACTAGCGGCAACTTCTCAAGTCCTAAAATCTGTTCTTCGTCACCAGAGGATACCGTCAAAAATTTGTTGCCTTCTCCACCTAAAAAGGAGTCGTGCCGAAAACAGAAACTGCAGATGTCTGTCACTTTACTTCCCCACAAAACATTGACACCACTCGTGTTAAAAGATGTCGCGATGAAACAACACACAAAACGAAAATCCAAGGCGAGAAGCGCAGCAGTGCTAAAAGGAAGTGTGTTGGTGTCATCAAGGAATCACCAAAACGAAAAAATGTGTGTGGATTCTGTTTGCTGAATCATTAGAGTCCAAAATCCATAAGGAAAGGGTTATTTTACGACGCTTTATCAACAGCTTAGGTTATTTAGCGTCTGAATGAGATGAAGGTGATAATGCCGGTGAAATGAGTCCGGGGTCCAGCACCGAAAGTTACCCAGCATTTGCTCATATTGGGTTGAGGGAAAACCCCGGAAAAAACCTCAACCAAGTAACTTGCCCCGACCGGGAATCGAACCCGGGCCACCTGGTTTCGCAGCCAGACGCGCTGACCGTTACTCTACAGGTGTGGACCGTAAGGAAAGGGGACTGGATTTGTTGTCAAGGTGCCAAATGTGGTATCATGAAAACTGTATAGGTGGATAAGGTAAAAATTGTCTATTTGCATTGGCGGTGCGTCAATAAGAGCACAGGGGCACTTGAACATCTTGTTTCCATGAATGCACTACTAGTTTTATTATTTAACTAGCCGTACCCGTGCGCTCCGCTGCACCCGTTAGAAATAAATATAAAGTATATGACTTGAGGCTTTCCCGGCGTTTGAAGTAGAATAACTCTTCTCGGGTTCTCAGCCAGGTGAGTTGGAGATTAGCTTCCAAGCTTTCGACGGCTAGCTCTGCCATATTGAGTGAGAAACATATTAATAAATAAATTAATAAATATTAATATTAAATATAAATATTAATAAAATAAACTAGCAGCATTAAGAAAAATATTAATAAAATAAACTAGCAGCATTTCTCACAAAATAAATGCATAGAAACATGCTGCCACCTCATAAATACTTGCAGTAAAAATTTAATCCAGATTGATTAATATTTGGCATAGGAAAGTTGGTGTTGAATCATCAAAAATGAACACAGAAAAATAGATTTGAAAATAAAATGAATATTTATGTAAATTAATATTCTCCTCCGCTACATTCATCTAGTAACTTCAGGGAGCCAACAAAAAGTTACTAGATTTGTAATCAGAAATTTTAAAAAAGAATTCTTCGATGAAAAACAATTTTGACAGCTCTTTAAATTCCACGCCCCCTTCCAGCCTTAATTTAAAAAAGTATAAACATACGAGTATTTGTAATCAGAATTGAGCTGAATTCATTTGGGGTATGAAAATATAAATTCTGAATAAGTGAAATAGCTAAAAAAAATTTGGAAAAAATTTCATGATCTTCAGTGGAGTCTTCCCTTAAAGAGTAGACTATGGTCCGTCCAAGGAATCTGTAGAGTAAAAGACGAAACAAGTTTTCCGCGCAAGTGGTATGTGGGAGGGCTAGGGTCAATGACCGCTCTGGGGGGAGGCATTGATTGAACGAAGCGAGTAATCGCTTGTAGGGAGGGGATGATTTCTATCTGAATTTTCTACCACGAGCATCTTACCCCTTAACAGCCTCGAGCTAATGCTGACCACGATACACTCCGGCACGGATAGGCTCCTCCAAGTCACTCTGCAGATCCCTGGGACGGAGCATAGAAGCTGCTGTCTCCCATATCCCTGCCCTACAGAACATCTACCAATGTGGCAGATATACCTTCCGCAATAATTCGCTCCTGGACAGGCGGGCTACCCAGATGACGCAGCCTATTGGGTCACCCCCCTCTCTCTCAGGCAATATCTAAATTGGACCAATAAGTGACGAGAACACCCAACACCTTACCTGCGACTTCTCGCGTAAAGAAAACCCCCTCACTTCCAAACTCTGCTGCATAAAAGGCAGCTAAGCAAACAAGTAGAAAAAAATCAGCCAATAAGCTACCGGTAACCAAGTGGCATTAACCGGTCAGACTGGATCATAAAAACATTTCTCCACCTTTACAAAGCACTGGTTGGATCCCTACGCATTCACCCCTCCATATTGTTCACGCGAAACCCTCCCACGACCCAATCAAAATTCCATAATCGTCCAGACCCTTGTGTCATCTGAAAGAGGAATCATAGAACAAAGAAAAGAAATCGATATATAATAGTACATTATGCAACGAGCCTATAATGGTAGTAATAAAGACGCAAGTATTATTGTTTATGAAACGAGCGCAAGATACGCGTGAGATATGCGAGGCCGAATGTCATTGACCTTGGCAGAGAATAAGATGAAGATTACTCTGGTATAACCTGGAAATTGATTTAGAATTCAAAAACGAGGTGACAAATTGAATTTATTTGAATATTATTTACAATTAACACTAATTATTATAGCAACAGAACATAACCTTCTGCGACAGTATTGGATTTCCAGCCTCCGTGACTTTTCGCTAATTGTCTTTCGATTGCATATCCGAGAATAATCGATATAACGGTACAAAGCTGACTTGTCATTGGCTGAACACCTGAACTTTAATGAGTAGGTGTACTTTAATGACATGCGTTAAAGGACTGCTACCAGGTGTATAATTACTACATTTCGGCATGGTCAAGCATAAAAACATTTTTCCTTCTCATTTCATCATCCAATACAAGCCAAATTACACCGGATTAAACAAGTAAATAAACAAAGAAACAAATAATCAAATAAACATATAAATAATGAAGTAAATAAAGGGAAAATCGCAATAAGCAGAACGTAGAAGCTCTGCCCAACACCCCTTCCACTTTTCCCCCCACTAGCTCACCAGAGACTCTACGTGATAGACGAGTGTTGTATCGAATGCATATTTCATGAGGGTAGGGATAACATCCCCTACTGGCGTTCGCTTTATTGCGATTTGTCCTAAATAAAGGAATGAATAAATAAATAAACAAATTAATTAATATGTGAATTAATAATTGAATGAATAAATAAAAAAACAATTAAATAAGCAAATAAATATACAAAATACAAATAAATAAATACAATGGACTCTCCTAAGTTCCACAAAACAGAATTGGAAGTTCAGTCCAATAAGGGTAGTGGGTGTGGCGGTGAAATGAATACAAATTCTTATTGGTTATTCATCAACGAATACAGTACTGTACTTGCATTTCCTGCCCGCCCCGAGACTTGTGTATGCGCTTCTATAGTCCCGACGCTGTTATTTCCGGCGTGACTCCGCCTCTTTGCTTACGTTTTAGAAAGTGAAGGCTCTATAAAGTCTAGGTAGGTAGTATCGTTCTCCATTTTTGTTCTTACGTTGCCGAGCTACCATACGAGGAATCTATTTGCCACACCGTTAAACATTATCATGTTGTAGCTCCTATGATAATAAATCAAACGCACTGTAATTCAGCAAATAATTGAGCGGCAAATAACGTCTTCGTGTGCTTTCTGCGAACGCCAACGAAAGAGCTAAAATGGCGGGCGATTATATTAAGTATTTATCGAGCCTTAAGAAATGAATCAGCGAATCACAAGACGCACACGTTTAAATGTAGCCGACCTGCAACGCGATTGGCTGCCGGAAATTAGAGCGACGGGACTATAGTACCACAGTGGGTTTCGACAGTTCCGTCTCACAAATGGCACAATTCTCAAATAGAAAAAGAAGAGTTCATTAATTTAAAATCAGTGATCAATATGGATGTCCTAATCAATAAAATATGTGGGCAAATCGCAATATAGCGAACGTAGAAGCTCCGCCCACGACCCCTTCCACTTTTCCCCTACTAGCTCATCAGACACTCTACGTGATAGGCTAGTGTTGTGTCGAATGCACATTTCATGTGGGTGGGGATAACTTCCCCTACTGGCGTTCGCTATATTACGATTTAACCAAATATTCTGTTTTCCTTAAACAAAAATATCACTACAAGACACAGAACCAATTCCCATTCAAATGGCAAACCCATTTCTTAGTGCCCGTATAGGGGCGTGTCTAATTCTCCTACGTAAGCAGTCGAACTATAGGATGTCGAACTTGATTTCTGTCGAAATTCAGAGCTGCCACTGTAAATAAATAACCGAACAAATAAATAAACAATTAAATAAATTAATAAATAAACAAATAAATAAATAAATAATAAAGAAATAAACAAACAAACAAATTAATAAATAAATAAGAAAATAAATAAACAAATAAATAGATGAATGATTGAATGAATGAATAAATAAGTAAATAAGCAAATAAACAAATAAAACACACATAAATAAATAAGTTAAACAAATAAATAAATAATCAAATAGATAGGTGAATTTGTTATTGAATGAATAAAAAAAAGAAAATAAGGAAATAAACAAATCAATAGAATAAACAACCAAATATAACACGAATAAATAAAGAAACAAATAAATGGATGAATGAATGAATAAATAAGTAAATAACTAAACATGTAAGTAAACAAATCGATAAAAAAAACAAATAAAACACAAATAAATAAATATATAGATGACTGAATAAATAAATAAATAAACAAGTAAATAAAAGGCCTCTATTTATACCCCTCTATGCTACTTGCACTGCATGAGGAGTACGGGGATCTGGAGTAAAGTCCCATGTTTTCTTGACTTCGGCACTACAATTAGGTGGTGTCGTCAACACCAAGCTCCGGCCACTTTTTACCCCCGGGAAAGGCCAGATAGTTATGCAGTTTCGGCAACGAGAAAATCCCCCCGCTGCCTGGAATTGAACCCAAGACCTTCCAGTCCGTAGCTAGTCTATATATATAATTTGAACTGGTAATGGAAATTACGGGAAAACGGCTGAACGGATTTTAATAAATGGCCCCTCATTTTGAAGCTTGGAACCAAAAACTTTTCGGAAAAGTAGTAGTTTTCACTGAAATGTCAATTTTCCTACATAATTTTCCTATTTTCCAAAATCCATCTGTTGTCAGTTTTGAGAACTAATTTTATTCAATTACGGCCGACTTGATTGAATTTCAGAACAAAACACACACTACAATAAACAATAGGCTATTACACGAAGGCCATGACCTGCAGATTGCCGACATATTTAGAGCTCAATTCAATTTGTTATTAAAAACTGATTCTGCAGTGTATGATTTTCTGAGTACAGCTGTGTATTGGATATTCAAATCTACGAAACTTGAGTTGGTTTGATGACATTATTACCATTAGAAATGAAATATTATTATAGTTAATATCATGATGCGTCTATTTTTCATTAATTGTACATAATATTGATGCTATATTGATGACATGAAAGTGAAACGTTTTCTGGTTATGTAAGTAAATGTAGAGAATAGCTTAATTTAGATCTTCATTTCTATAATTTACTGAGTGGCTGCTATATATAACTACAAAACTTAAGTAAGATAATAATATTGTTATTAAAAATCAAATATTTTTATACTTATTAACCCAGTGGGGTTGGGTCTTTTTCATATACTTAATGGCGATGTAGTGTAGATATTGAATATGTGTCATTGTCTTCAGTATTGGCTCGAGAGAGCGCAAAAATTACAGTTCCTAAGGAAAGATCAAAAGGTATTACTTACTGATAAAATAAGAGGTCTAGAAAATTTTGTAGTCTCCAGATAATTTCAGCAAGATCTCTTAGTAGGATAAAATGATTTTACGCTCTACATTTCAAGTTCTACATGCAGCAGCTACACGAAAATGCTATTGTTCAAAAGCTTAGCAAACCTGATATTTTTTTAACTTTTGCCTACAATCCACAATGACCTGAAATAGCTACTGCTATCGTCCTGACATTGATACTTGCGTTTTCGCGTTGAAACTCAAAAACTGAAGTTGGATAGGTTCAAGAAAAAGTATTTGGCCTAAAAAAATCCATTCAGAGGGAGTATGTTTCATTATTATGGAAGCAAATAACTATCAAAAAGACAAGTATTCTTCATTGAAAATAAATCTGAAAATTTTTTATTTGAACGTCCAATGAACTTAGTTTGCAGCAGTATTTGCTGCACAAGCCACTAGTTGTTCTATAAACCGATGTATACTCGGGACGTTGGGTGGGAATCACTATACGCTATAAGAGGTGGTGATGATGTTACAAATGTATTGTAGTAGTACCTAGTATAAGTGGTGGTAGTTGTACTAGCACCGTCTATGCCTGCAGGTCTGAAATCTTCATAAAAGTTACAATTTGATGAAATTTTGTTTTCTTTTACTTTTACAGCTTAATACATTTAAATATAAATTTTGCCTATCTTTATGGTCGTAAAATGTCCTAAGTTAGTTATTTACGCAGTGGCAGCATTTCCATAGCAACAACAAAATAGAAATTTCATTGCACGAAAACAACTTACAGGCGTTCAGAGTAGTGAGTGATAGGCCTAAGCTTTGATCTTGTAGCAAAGCTGAGAGCTCTAGCGTCCAGCATTGATGTGATTCATTCTCAACGTACTGCGGGTATTGACCTGGATGTGTGGATGTCTGGACAACAGCCAAGCTATGAAGGCCAGACCAGCAGAACTAGTCTTCGATCCCTGAAACACAAACAAGAAGTCTTCAACATTCGACGAACGATTTTTCTCAACGCCCGAAGAAAGAAAACAGCAGTGCTGGAACCAACGGTAGATAGGTTATAGCCTAGCCTGTTTGTTCTCAAATTAATTTAAGAAATTGCTTAAAATCACCAATGGTAAGTACTGTGACGTGAATATGTTAGGAGAAAATCCACAAACTATTATGGAAAACATGGAAATTTTACTTGAAGCAAGCAAAGCTATAGGTTTGGAAGTAAATCTCGAAAAGACGAAGTATATGATTATGTCTCGTGACCAGAATATTGTACGAAATGGAAATATAAAAATTGGAGATTTATCCTTCGAAGAAGTGAAAAAATTCAAATATCTTGAAGCAACAGTAACAAATATAAATGACACTCGGGAGGAAATTAAACGCAGAATGAATATGGGAAATGCGTGTTATTATTCAGCTGAGAAGCTTTTATCATCCAGTCTGCTGTCAAAAAATCTGAAAGTTAGAATTTATAAAACAGTTATATTACCGGTTGTTCTTTATGGTTGTGAAACTTGGACTCTCACTTTGAGAGAGGAACAGATTAAGGGTGCTTGAGAATAAGGTTCTTAGGAAAATATTTGGGGCCAAGAGGGATGAAGTTACAGGAGAATGGAGAAAGTTACACAACACAGAACTGCACGCATTGTATTCTTCACCTGACATAATTAGGAACATTAAATGCAGACGTTTGATATGGGCAGGACATGTAGGTCTCCCAACTAATCTTCTGTAGTTCATGGTTTACAACCACAAGACCCTATAAGTAGAGTAATTTTTGCAATTATTGGTTTTGCAGTCTGTCCATGATGGCTACGTGGACCCACTTTTAACCTTCTTCACAGTTGAAGCGTGGTTTGAACTTAATGACTAATGACCTTGACTAATACTATGTTTTAAATCTGTCGTTGTGTTAGTAGTCCGCCTAGTATTTTAAATGTAAGAAAGTGGTATATAATCTTTACGATTTTTATAATAGGCTACTTCAATAAGGTAATAGTAATAATAATAATAATAATAATAATAATAATAATAATAATAATAATAATAATAATAATAATAATAATAATCCGTGGCGCTACAGCCCGTGAAGGGCCCAGACCGACCGACCAGCCGGCTGCTGGCCTCACGCCCACATGTCGAAGCAGAGGTGGACGATCATCCAACCAGAATGGAGGTATCATGTGGTTAGCACGATGATCCCCCCCAGCCGTTATAGCTGACTTTCGCAACCGGATTTCGCTACCTATCGTAGCTCCCCAAGTGCATGACGATGCTGGGTGGGCACCAGTCCCATACACTAGCCGAAATTTCATGAGAAAATTTCTTTCCTCATGAGGACTCGAACCAGCACGCATTCCGTAACGCCTTCAATAAGGTATAATTCAAACTTATAGACTTTAAATTCCGAAAAGATGCGTTTAGAAGTGTAGGCTAATCAGTAGGTTTTTAAGAAGATTTTTATTATTCCTTTTTGTAAAAAGAAATAGATGTTCTAAAGAAATTTGGTAATTTCCACCCCACGCAATAATACTCTATTGCAAGGTGAACTAAAAAAAAAAAAAGCTAAATAAACTAAGTAAAATACTGATGGGTAAAATACGACGAAGAATGAGAAATTTACCAATTATTTTACGTAGTATGCCGCATTTTTAGATGATTAAGAAATAGTTTATTTTTTTAGCTTATCTAGCATATTCTTTTCATAATGAGTTGGCAGCATTGTAAACAGCATTTGACTTTAGTTTTAACTTCCATTGCATTAAAATCACACTCGTCTCTTTAAGCAAATACAACAATAATACTGGAAAGCTTGCCTGTTTAGCATTGCAAGCGGCGGCAAAAAGTGACTGTGCTGCTATCTAGCGGCTTGGATTGTTTATACACTCCTTGCGGCGTGCTAGGTTAGGTGAGGAAAAACGGAGAGATGTTCGTTTGATGTCAATAAAAAATGTAAATCAATAATTTTATTTAAAATCACAAGATTCGCAACATTTTACATAAAATGAGAAGTTACAAAGTTATTGGAATAGAAATGAAATGAAACAATTCTCGTATTTTGAAACGTAATTATGATTTAGCTGTGCATGAATTTAGAAACTTTCATACATCACGTATTTCTTTTCTTAATGGCTAATGGTTAATCATTTTATTTTTGATGTAACAATTTATTAGCACATTGAAATATTTGTCAGTGAAGATACTGGCACAGTCGTTGCTTTAGGGATAAAGCCTGTATCTTGTATTTTATCTTTTACATCAAGCAGATGTGATTTTAAAATTCCTGCAGGCATTGTATCTTTTGATAGAAAATAACTTATACGTAGTTTGCTTTAAAATTTTGGACATTCCTCGAATAATGAAAATCATTGCTTAGTTTGCAAATGACACTTCCGAAATTTTCACGTCAGTTGAAGTTTGTTGAATAGGCCTGTCTATACTTAATTCAATGAATACCTCAGAGTGTCTGTTTATTTATTTTATTTGAATATACATTTTCTTGAACCCTATTTTACCCGAAAGTACATTAGGGTTATAATTATAGCCTGAGTTTATATTATTAGCACAGTCTAATACATACAGTCGCGCAACTTCAACACTTTTTTTGCCAACATTCGCGACACTAGCGCCCAAGCGGCAGGCAAGGCACTGGTCATAGGGTTGATACAGCCAGCACGTGCTTTAAAGGGATGCGAGATGTTATAATAATGTTTTAATCATGCGTCGGAACAAAGGCAATGTGTGCAATGACGAAAATTGCAGTAACAACAAGTTTAAATCTCCGAATTTGTCGTTCTTCAGATTCCCTAAAGACCAAGAGAAAATCATAACTCAGTCATAACCTATAATCCACGCTGTAGGTAGCCTACGTATTGTGTTCTATAAAACATTTATTAGTTATCAGTTACCTATTTGTATGTCAAAGTAGATACCTGTTACAGTATATTATTTTTTTGCAGAGATCATATGTGTAAATGTGTAACCATTCCGATTTTGGATAATGTATCTAGAGTTTTTAATGTAAGTAATTCCATAATTTTTGTATTCGTGTTTATTTCTTTATATTTTTCAGAAGTTGAATGTTATATTGCATTCAAGTAGGGATCATGGTGTTAATTTTTCAAGAATTCATGGAGTATTGTAATCCTTTTGCGAAATATTCACTTCTTGAATAAATCCGGACTGTGTCGATAAAATTTCTGATGTGTTGGTGTAGATTCATGTGGCAGACGTATTAAGTTCTCAAGAAATAAAAGAGCCTTTTTAAATTTAATATAAAAAGCAATCTTTTCTGTAATAATTTGCATGACTGTTATTGGTGTTGATTTTACATTCCCAGTGATTATTTGAGCCGTTCAGTGCAGAAGTGGTGTAAGTCGAAATTAGGTAATGAGGGTTAAAGTAAAAATTCTGTAAAATACAGCGCAAAGTAGCAATTAATATATCCTTCGTGCTATTCACTGACTACTAATAATTTAAATAAATTCAATATTAACTGCTACTTTGCGCTGTATTTTACAGAATGTTTACTTTAACCCTCATTACCCATTTTTGACTTACACCACTTCTGCTCTGAAAATAAAATTAGGCCTACATTTTCGGAGTTAATATTGAAGTTACAATTTTTTCAACAAAATTATGTGTTCATTTATTTGTTCTCATCTACGTCATATTAACAGTAAGTGCATGTAAATTACGTATTATATAGGTAGGATAAGTTAAAATTAAGCTTATGTGTGAAAACTGGAATTGTAATGTAAAATACGGTAAACTTGCCATAAACATTTACACCATAATATCAGTACTATTTGTGACTCAAATAATAAAGGAAATACCGGTTCTTAAGAAATGGAAAAATAATGAACTTCATAAATCAATGTCATATTAAGGTTTAAATCCTCCCCTTTTTTATTTTCAAGTTTACCTCAGCGGCCGAGTTTACCCCAATTTGTGGTATGGAAAATAGTTAATTTCTCAGGAAATAGGGAGAGGAGTTCACCACGCGATGTACCCTACGAGATATGGCCTATAATTTTGAAGCTATTAATTTTGACTCTTCTCACAGTAAATATAGAGTTCCAATGATTCATAAATATATTTAGGAATGAATTGAATTAACCGTCCACGTACGAACAATTATATTATTTCAAAGCATGATACGTGATCAGGGTCAAGATTCAATTTTAAGGAGCAGAAAGAATTACGTTTATTCCCAGCTTCTGAAACTTGTAGATTAACTGCGTGTGAAATTCTTCTAGGATTCTAAAGTAAAATTAATAAGAACATACACACTTAAAAAATATAAAATAGATTATGCAAAACCCGTTTTCTGATGTGTTATCATATGTCGTGTGCACACTGTTAACTTGCCTGCCGCTAGAGGGCTACTGTCGCGCCAGCTGTCAAATGTTGGCATATTTTATACGTATGAGTTGCGTGACTAAGTATTAGACTGTGTTATTATAATGATAATTCATTTGAGTGGGTAACCCAGTCTTGCTACTTAAAATTAACACTTATATAGGCCTATACTACAATAATTTGAATTATTTACAAGTTCTTAAATATATTACATATAGACTTACATTGACGAGGGTAATCCAGTCTTGCTACTTACAATTAACAATTATATATACTACAATAATTTGAATTATTTACAAGTTCTTAAATATATTACATATAAAAGTACAAAACTCTTTATAGCAGCACGTTTTTGTGAACAAATTGAATAGTGGTTTGTCATATTAGTTATTATATTACAAAAATGTAAATGTCCGACCAAAATATATCTTTTGTTTTCGAACACTGGACAATGAAACAAAAGGTGATCCACAGTTTGCTCTTCCTCACAGATACATAAATGGCCATTGTCCTTATGCAATTTAAATCGTTCTAGGTAAGCCCCAAATTTCCCATGACCCGATAAAAATTGTGTTAATATAAAATCTGGTATAATTTGGTTTCTATTTAAGTGGGTGTCGACGCTAGGAACACCCGCTTAAATAGTTAGCACAAGCAAATACTCTACAATGTTATAGAGTATTTGTTTTAAGCCACAGATAGTTCTCGAAGAGCAAGAGTTTTATTTCCAATGTTAACTAACGACTGTACTTTCATGTTTCTGTCAGTTGATGAATTAGTTCTTTTACTGAATACAGTAGCTATGAGCTATTGCTTGCCTAAGTCCACATAAGAATACATAAGAAACATTTCTACAATTATATTATACAGTAGCATAACAACTGTTTTTTTTTTTTTTTGTGAAGAAACAAGTTCTGTTGTATAATGTTTAGGCCTATATTTTCACGTCAGAATGCAATAGCACAGTGTTTTCGTTTCAATAAACACATAATTAAACAGGCATCAATAAGCGACTTCACATTCTGCCATTATTTTTATTTCAAGGCCAAGCCTTCTGTCATTGCCGGCTTCATTAACTAAACAACATTAATTTTCAATTAGATATTGTCGTCAGTAAACTGAATATAAATTTTACACTAATGGACACCTAACGAGCATTACTTTATAGTACAGGGCTCCTACAAAAGAGCTTTCCGGTTTCGAACACATGCAATTTGCGTTCTATGAATCTGAAGTACATGAAAATAGCATCAATGACAAGAGAAACTCAAAAACTTCAGTTGTGGCAACATTGTTTTCCTAGTTGGTAACAATGTCTCATAATAGCGCATATAAACAAATTTGTTCATTGTTGAGGCGAAATGGCTGCTATAGAGGATAGAAAAGCTTGATTTTCATGTGAACCAGTCGGTTATTGATGTGCAACGACATTACCGAACAAAGTTTGGTGCTGATCCACCCAGTGGGCCTATAATCCGTAAAAGGTACACTGATTTTAAGGCACAAGCGGTTGCGATTTCATCCGTACCGACTACAGTTGCTGCAAGCCCTAAAACCAGAGGACAAAGTGCTACGAAGAAATTTCTGCGTAAGTATTCGTTTCGTGGTGTTTTCTGACGAAGCCACTTTTCATCTTTCTGGTAAGGTGAACAGAATCTGGGGGTTGGACTATAGATTTGATGTGTGCCGTGTTACATTGAACATCTTTAAGGTAAGGAACTAAACTTTTTGAGTTTCTCTTCCCATTGGTGCTATTTTCATACACCTCAGATTCATAGAGCGTAAATTACATGTGTTCGAAGCCGGAAAGCTCGTTTCTAGAAGCCTTGTATGTTGTAACACAAGAATGGAAAGGGCTGTATTAGGCCTACAGAATGGGCATGAAATTACCATTTACGCTAGTGTGTCACACGCTATTTTTCCTACGAAAGTGACAGAATTAAACAGATGACGGAAAAATGTATAGGCCTACTTCTCAAAATTATAAATAATAATCCGAGGCACGACATCCCATTAAGGACCATGACCGACCAGCGGCAGCTGGCCTCACGTCCACATGCCGAAGCAGAGGTGGACGATCATCCAACCAGAATGGAGGTATCGTGTGGTTAGCACGATGCTCCCCTCAGCCTTTATAGCTGGCGTTTGTAACCGGATTACGCTACCTATCGTAGCTCCCTAAATGCATTGCGATGTGGGTGGGCACGGGTCCCATACACTGGTCGTAATTTCACGAGAAAATTTCTTCCCGCATGAGGACTCGAACCAGCGCGCATCCCGTAACGCGAGTCCTAGGCAGGATGCCTAAGACCACGGCGGCACGGCGCGGGACTTTCAAAAATAGTCCTAGTATATTGTCTGGAAATACGTATATTGTAAGATAAGCTTCCAGAAGGCTGTGATCTCGTGGCAACAATAGTGAATCGTTGATGTAAATAACAGTTCTCGTTTTTAAGGAGGGAATTTAGTTTAGTAGGCACCGTTTCAATAATATTTGCGTCAGGAATATGCCTAATGGATTCTGACACAGCCATCTTAAAGATTGCTATGAATCTGGTTATGGAAATGAAACCAACGAGTTTACGGTTAATAGCCTATCAATATTAACCACCAATAACAATTTGTAGATCACTATAGAAACGTTTTATTTGAATATTATTATTAATAAAGTGTTAATTATAAAAGTATATTTTAAGGCGCTTGCCTGCCGGTCTGAAGTTGCGCTCGGGCGCGGGTTCGATCCCCGCTTGGGCTGATTACCGGGTTGTGTTTTTCCCGAGGTTTTCCCCAACCGTAAGGTGAATGCCAGGTAATCTATGGCGAATCCTAGACTTCATCTCGCCAAATACCATCTCGCTATCGCCAATCTCATCGACGCTAAATAACCTAGTAGTTGATACAGCGTCGTTAAATAATCAACTAAAAAAATCAAATAAAAGAATATTCTGTGTAAATGTATTTTTTAGGAAGCGTGCGGAATGAAAAGTCAGATCAAACTTCAGTGAAATTATCTCGGCGATGGTGACAATGATATTATTATTATTATTATTATTATTATTATTATTATTATTATTATTATTATTATTATTATTATTATCCCTCTATCAATCGTTTTCTTCCCATCAGTCCGTTGATCCCTTGCTTCCCAGTTAAGTTCAGGCCTGCCTCGTTGCCTTCTTCCTTGTAGAGGTCAGGTCATAATTTCTTTTGGGATGCTGTCCTCTTCCTTTCTATGAACATGTCCATAATTTTTCAAATTATAAACCTACTTGAAGTCTGCCAGAGGTAACGAAGGAGCTCGATTTCATGGATGACTCCTGACCCAGCTGTTACAGTCTCCGAAAGGAAGTCTTCGGCGAACAGCTTTGAAAATTGGTATCAGTACAACGTCCATGTATTGGGATATGGATATGCATGTCGAATCCAGATTGGACAGCGTTTCTGAGTGATACTGATCTTTGTGCCAGAATTGTGTAAATTACTGCTGTTCAGTGTTAGCTATGATAAATGAGAATTCCACTATTTCCTTCCCTGTTCTTATCTAACATATGGTTATTACCTAACATAACGAGAATAAAAACTGGTTCAAGTGCTAGTGCGTTGGCCTTCAGGCGGCCTGAGTTCCATCCACGGTCAGGTCTGGGAGCAGTGGCGGTTCCACGGTGGAGGGAAGGGAGGAACGTCCTCCTCACATTTTTCTTCTTTTGAAAGTAAAAACCAAATAAAATATGTGCCTTGAAATTCAAGGAAGATTCGATAATTTTTAAGTTCACAGCTATAAGAAAACCTCGGTTGATCGAGTTTTAAACGATGCGCACTCATGTGCTGCTAGAAAACTGTGAGAAAGATGCGAGATTGTTTGTGTGGAGGAAAGTCAATCCATTCCTCCTTTACTGCAGAAAGCACACATAGACAACAGCGCACTAGCGGCCAGAGAAAGAAGCAGAGTTTTAAAGCAAGTAAATGAACGGAGAGGGAGGAGATCCTCCTCTGAATCAGCGCATGGGAGAGAAATAGAAACCGACTGGTCGTGCAGCAAGCTCGCTACCGCTGCCACCTAACGATCTTGCATTCAACCAGACTATAACACATCTAGGAGGAGACACAATAAAAACAGTTTTAACGCAACGCTATGAAAGACGCCATATAAACTTTCTTTTAAATTATAAATAAAACATATTATTCATTGCACTTTATATAAACTACTATTCATGGTTTTAAGTTTTCAAGGATATTTGAAATTTAAAGTCGGGCGTATATAAAACAAAGAGGAAGTAGTTCTATGTTAGTATCGCAGATCTTTTTGGCCTCTGAAATTCACTTCCATTCATTGTGTACTAGACAGGGCAACAGCCAAGTTGTCAGTTTTGTATAAATATAGTATTTGAAATTGAAAGTAGTACTCCAAACTGCATTATTTTTTAACATAAAAAATTAATTGGTCACCGGCAACTTTGAACAATAATGGTAGTATGACTTTACAAGAACTGATATTCTTCAAAAGCATGTGATACTGAACTTTTAAAGTGTACATGTGGCAACACAGACCACATGGATGGGTGCAGTTTTCTCGCTTTCCTCAGATTATTTCCCATTCCCATTTCCGCGGTTCCGATTACGTGTTAGTAGCTATAGTCTCTTCCAACACGTGTGATGCTGTAGTGTGCTCGAAAAATGCTGCGAAGTGAATTTCCTTGTAATTGTTAATTTGTGCAATTATTCAACAATGAATGGAAGTGAAAATATATTATATTTTGGAAAATTTAGGAAACTCAGTTTACAAGAACAGATTATTGCTATACAGGAGGGAAGACCAACCCCAACACTACCTGGTCTTACATGTATGCATGTTGGCTAATTTGTAGTATGTTTAATTCAAGAAGGTGTCATTTCGTCCTGTTACCTTCTTTCCTCCTCTTAAGAAATACGCAGGAGCCGCCACTGTCTGGGAGGAATATGTGGTGAACAAAGATATTACAGAAGGTTTTTCTCGGGTTACTTCTGTTTCTCTCTTTCATAGCGCCAACACTCTCCACTTCCCCACATTTCATCATTCTATATAATCTGTAATAGTAAAAAATAGTCCGATATGAAGTAATATGGGTAGTACGGGTTTCCGTTGCTGATCTAGGTTCTAAAGGCTTGGGGATCCGGCCTCTGGGTTCAGGTGCATCAGATGTTTGCGTCCTTACTTGTAGAACATAGGAAGGATGGCCCGCATGTCAGCGGCGGATTCACGATTGCCACCAGGGCCATCCCGTCGGACTAATCATCGCTTATAGGGCGTACAATGGGACTAAAACGGCCTAAGTGCAAGGATTCATCTTGGATCCAGCCCACGTGAAATCAATCAAAAGAACTGGCGCGCTTGGTATCATAATTTACGAATACTTGGTTCAAGGATGGCTGTTCAGTACAATGGACTTCCACGCCTGTAATGGTGAAAAGATACTCTTGCGGCGTCTAAGGAACGCCTCGCTGCCACTCATAAATAAATGTTACTTTCTTTGTAAATTTTCCTTTCAGCAAGCGAAGAGGTTACAATGGAACTAAATAAATAACTGTTCAATTCGATTCTGTAAAACACGAATTTTCCGTAATACATAAAATATAGCATGAGATAACACAATGACATGAATACAGCTTGGTTTCGTCATCACGGCCACATAGATCTATACGTTATTGTACATTGTTAAATTGTCATGTCATAGATGGCTCTGAAGCGGGTGGATTCGATTTGTTTTCATATTACTGGCAATTTTATTAATCTTGATTTTCACAAGCTCATACAGAATTGGAGAAAGGAGTAGACTTGTTCATATTGATCTCACTTATTTTACGTCTATTGCTGCTTTCTCTTTATAAGCAATCTCTCATACGAGAGACGCTACAGCTTCTTACGTGGATGCTGTTAAACAAAACACTGCATTTATAAAAATATTGCCTGTGTCAATTGATACAAATTGAAGTTTCTTTAGATCATTAGTGAAGTGATTATGTTTTGGATATGTTTCGGGATAGACGTAGGTGTCGAACAGCCGAACAGTACTGGATTAATGTAAATACATTTTATATAACTTGAGCAATCTTCAAGATTATCTTTGAATTATTACTATGAATGACATAAAGCAAGAAGTGTCTTCAGCTCCAAACAGTCCAGCAAATTTAGGAGAGGACGTGCTTAAGGTAAAACGATAGACATTACAAGGATGTCAGAATTGTCATTGACAATCATTAGATGAGTGATGTAGACTTGACATTCATCTGTGCCATTCTTTCTCTACCTCCTCGCCCTTAGTGACAAGTATAACCTCACTGTCAGTGACAGATTAGGTAGGGTTTAATAGATTAGTGACCAACGCCCCTCTGTTACTGTTGATATTAGTTAGGGTTTGATGAGATCAACCTTCTGCCCAGCATTGATACTTTATTGCTGCTTGGGCAGATATCACGTAAAGGGTGAAACTTCATTATCCCCTCCCTTCCCACACTACACACGGGAGAGAAAAAGTACTTAAATAATTTTCACATTCCTCGGCCTCATGTCAGTTAAATAATCCCCTCAACTAACCCACTAACTTTGTCACATACTTCGGCCTAGAGCTGTACCCCCATTTAACCCATGAAATTTAAATTAAATGTTAGCCGTATGTTTTATGGGGCGATATCGAAGATTGACCTACGTTAAAGAAACATGCTGTATTACAAGCAGAATTTAATATTAGCCTACTGCCTTTATTTCACAGGAAAATGCAGATGACGACGCACAGGTAAAGCAAGAATGTGACCCCAACAATGGAGAAAAAGAAGCTTCATTGCCACTGAACAATAACGAAGAGTCGCCAGAAGGTGTCTCAACTACAGAAGAGAAAACTGAAATTAAGACAGAGGTTGGTTTTAGTCATGTACCGGTATAGTAAGAATATTATCAAAATGTATAATGAATTACATACCTTTTAGTTATTTCTTTACTATAGCGTTACCACGTTAAGGTATAAATGTATTTACATTCTTAAGTCTAGACGAGTCATAGATATCGTAAAAAAAAAATAAATTGAGTGCGGACGCAAATTTCACACGCACGGAAATAAGATGCATGTACTCCCCCTTCCTGCCGGATTTTATTTATTTATTTTATAGCCTATATATACCTTTGCTCCGTCATTTCTCAGGACGAACCTCAGCCATAGGCTTATTGTGCTATATCTGTGCTTTATTAGTATTTCGGATTTTTATAGCATGCGGTACTGAAGTTTTTTTTTACGAAAAAGTGGAAAAATGTAGGCTATAATTTTCAGAGGGAAGATAGTTTGGAATGTGAAGAATTCATACAGGATGTCAGCTGATTTGAAAACATATTAGAGAATAGATAAAAATTAGGAAGAATTGGTGGGTTTAGGTAACCCAAAAAATGATTATTTAACACGTGACATACAGAAGTAGAACACTTCAAAATAAACGTGAAATGCACATTTCATTTCATTTCATTTAGTACATGCAAGGCATACCAAAAGTCTAAACTACTTAATCTGTCACAGATTCGTATATACAAGTCATACCAAAAGCCTAAAGTAACCCAACCAGATTCGTATATACAAGACATGCGAAAACCCTAAACTAACCTAACCGATCACAGATTCTCTCACTGTAGAACTTAGAAAATGCAAATTGGAAGTTTGAGTGTCAAGTCCTACACAAAAAGCCGGTATTTCTTTACAATTGCGTTACCACGTTAAGGTACAAATGTATTTTCGTACTTGACTTCTAGTAGAGTCGTATGCGCCATAAACAAAAGACAAATTGAGTGCAGACACAAATTTCGCACCGAAATAAGGGTGAAAAGTTACTGTGAAAGTGGGAGCCAGCGGGATCGCTGTCGAGATGAAAGGGATAGGTGGCAGGGAGGGGAAGCACATCTAATTTTCATGCGTTTCCTTACTGACAATAGAGAAGAAGCTAGTTTTCGTAATGTCGAATCAGTGACAGGTTAGGTTAGGTTAGATTAGTTTAAGCTTTTGATATGCCTTGCATTTACTCACAGTTGTCTAAGAATATGCTCTTTCTTTCATATCTTGGATAATTATAATTAAATCTTTCACCTTGTTCATATGTACCAGCAATTTTTTTTATTTGTAAGTATTTTTGATCGTATCAGATATTTACCTCGAAAAGTCGTTTTCTTCGATTTTTATGTATATGCCTTTAAATGGCACTTTTCCATTATTTTGTGTTGCTGCCAAGCAGTGATTTGTAACAATTAGCAACAATTACGTGATCGTCAGCAGATAACACTGTGTTTAAAAACTTCGTTTTTAATTTAAAATGGTGTCTGCATTTTTCATGTTCTATTCTGAAACAGGTACGTCTATATATAAATTAAGAAGTGATGGCAGTATTGGACAGCTGTGTTTTATGTCTAAATTTATTAGTTCTGTTTTGGAATTAAATGCAGAATAAATATGCTATTATTCAGTTGAGAAGCTTTTATCATATACTCTGCTTTCAAAAAAGCTGAAAGTTAGAATTTGTAAAACTGTAATATTGCTGGTTGTTCTGTATGGTTGTGAAACTTGGACTTTCACTTTGAGAGAGGAACAGAGGTTAAGGGTGTTCGGGAATAAGGTGCGTAGGAAAATATTTGGGGCTAAGAGGGTTGAAGTTACAGGAGAATGGTGAAAGAAAACTGAAAACATTGTATTCTTCATCTAACCTAATTAGGAACATTAAATCCAGACGTTTGAGATGAGCAGGGCATGTAGCATGCATGGGTGAATCCATCAATGTGTATAGCGTGTTAGTTGGGAGACCTGCGGGAAAAAAGAGCTTTGGGAAGACCAAGGCATAGATGGGAGGATAATATTAAAATGGATTTGAGGGAGATGGGATATGTTGGTAGAGACTGGATTATTCTTGCTCAGGATAGGGACTGTTGGCACGTTCTCTAAAAGCCATTTGTAACTAAGAACGTGTGTTGGCTCCACAGATTTCTGTATAGAAGTGCAGTATAGGCTCCACATTGAATGTGACTTTATCATAAAATGCCAATGAGATAGAGAGTTAGGTAGGTTGGTTTGGAAGTAGCACTTATCTGGCACTGGTTTTGTCCCTACTTGCCAGATACAAAGGCTTATACTGTACTTAGATCTTATCATCTGAATCATACCGCCTATGTTCATTCATTCATTCATTCATTTTTATTCCATAGATCTTACATGAGCAATGAAGCTTTCAGATGTGGAACAAGTCAAAATTTTACAATATTGCAATTACAATTTTCACAAATTTTTACAGTTTTACAATTTAGTAATTTTCTACAATTTTGTGCAATTGTTTACAATATTTTGGCGAGATGTAGTGAGATGAGGTGAGGTCTGAGGATTCGCCAAAAGATTACCCGGCATTTGCCTTTTGGTTGGGGAAAACCTCGGAAAAACCCAACCAGGTAATTAAATCAAAGGGGTTGATGCCGAGGACTCGCCATAGACCATCCGGCTTCAGCCCCACAGCTGGGGAAAACCTCGTAAGAAACCATTCAATGAGATCAAAGGGGGATCCAACCCAAGCCCGAACGCAGCTCCGGATCAGCAGGCCAGCGAGTCTGCCGACTGAGCTACATCGATGGCTCTACTAAAAATATGCAATACGTAGCCAATCAGATTATTAAATTTACAAACGCAAACGATCATTCATCAGTTGAGCTATATGTATAATACAAAACAAGTATGTTAATTAAATTTAAGGCACAAACAATTCAGTCAGTTGTGATATACAGAACTTGATAATACATATCATGCAAACTACTTCAAATTACAAACACAAACAATTTATCAATAGAGCTATACAGATTACTATTCAATTTAAAGCATATACAATTCATCGGCCAAAACTATACAAACATGTACAATACAAAGTAAGCAGATTAATTCAATTTACAAGTATACTTTCATTAAGCTATACAAATTTGTGCAATTAATATCAAGTAGATTAATTCAATTTATAATCATAAACAATTCATTAGTTGAGCTATACAGACTAGTATTCATTTTGAAAGCAAATACAATTCGTATGTATCCTTTGTTTGCTATTATTTCATGATATCGAATGTCTTTTCTTTTATCTTTATTATCTTGAAAGAGATTTATTCAATGATCTATGGATGTGTCAATTTCATTGCACTCATACTATATATAACTTTTTATTTCTTTTTAGACTGAACCTGATGAGGGTACAGACATTCCGAACAATGTAGATGTCCAAGAAACTCATACCAGAGAATCTGATGTTGAAAATTGCAAAGATGATAATCAGAAAGATACAGAAAATGAGACAGTCAATGAAGAGGAACCACCAAAGAAAAGTACTTTTGACATGTACAAAGAAAATTACCTATCTGTGAACGGTCACGGGATGTTGCGAAGGAAGAAGAGGAAGAAGTCTGAAGATGCTTGTAGTGCCTTTGGGAAATTTGTCGCTCAAGAATTGCGTTTGCTGCAATCGTCAGAATATAGACTGCTACTCAAACGCAAGATACAGAGAGCTGTTTTGGAAATCTCAGAATTAGATGAAAAATACATCAAAGAGTTTATGCAAACGTAACATATGATAGTGGCAAGACGTGAACATGTGGAGTGTTGAAGGAAACTAGTATGTTTTGACATTGAGAAATTGGTTTAATTTGAATGAAACGTTTTCCATGTGTTGCTGTGATTTAAATACTACAAGAAATTTGTACATTGACTTCACTTAATGTTTGTGCAACATGAATTTACTATTTAACTTAATAATTTTTAATTATTGTGTAACTTCATATATAGGGTTATTCATAAGTAAGTTATATTTTTAAATACATAATAACATTTTTTTTAAATTAACGTGTACACAAAATGGTAACACATTCGTATGTATCGAACAATATGATTTGTTCATTTATCACATTCGTTTGTTTTGGTTAACATGGAAACAGATTTTGTTTATAATGTCAAAAGTAAATTTACTTCTTATTGAATTTTTAAATCAGTCATGGACTATGTTTTAAAATGGTTTTGACTTAAAAGTTCGAATTACCCTTATTCAGTGTTATTATGAATGTTAAGTGATTGTTACGTAACATGTTTGGTGATTGCATGATAAGCAAACATTTACCTAAAACCTGGCCAGCGCGTTCTCCTGATATCAATGCAACAGATTTTTGACTGTGGGGTTATTGAAAAGACCGAGTTTTTTTAAATAATCCTACGACTACCAACGAACTAAAATATGCAATATCGCAACAAATTGAAGCTATTCCACCAGATCTATTAGTAAATGCTGTTTACAACATAGAAGAAAGATTGTTCAACATTTAAACTGAATCCAATAAACCCCATATCTTTATGAGTGTTCTTGTTTTGTGTATATCTTAATTCTTAAAAGGATTATAGTGACGTCAAAATGTAACTTACTTTTGAATAACCTGATAATGCAAATACAGTCATCATCGTATTCTCTACAAATACAGTAAAACCCTCTTGAGTCGTTAAAAAAAAAAAAAATCCGTAAAAACGTCTTGAAAGGGGACCCTGAAAAATGCATCACTTTTGTATTCGAAATTATAATTTATTCATAATTATATTCATCATGAATACAAATTTAAATTATATATTTTACCTTATTACAATAAATTGAAGCTGGTACATTCCCGGAGGTGTAGTTGATGAATCTAAGGTACACCCTTAGACACAGAAATTGGTCGCTGTTCAGAAACGAAGTCCCACATCAGAATGGCTCGGAAATCATCGTGTGCGCTGTGTTCACATGAGTGCGTTTTACATAGAAAGATTCGAAGCCCAGCCTTTGTAACGAGAAGAAAGAACTCTATCGTTAAGCCATAAAAGCTTCGTAAGAAATATGTCATTTCATGATATACAGATGCATCGCTGTTACAGCTTGTCTTCAACCTCGTACCTCGATGCTTAATATTTCCCTCTGTGAATCTCGCGTTAACCCAAACGACACTTAGATAAATTTATACTACAGCAGAGTGACCATTTTCTGTGTCAAACAGTGTATGGCACACACTACTCACATGCAATTTATTATTTTTTATCCTATAGTATACTAACCTAACTTACTGAAGAATTTGTCCAGTGTTCATTCATTGTTCAGCACTTTTTTCATTAGAGGCATTCTTCCCACTGACAGCCAACTTTCAAAACGGCTTTTTGTATGACTTGTGTTTTAGGCACTCGTTCATACTGAGCAAATAGATAGCAGCATCAGCTCCTTTTCCACCGAAAGTGGACATAAATTATTTTTCCTGCTTGATCTTCAGTTTTCGGGGATTGTCTCAACACCATATACATGTAAAATGAAGCGTTCTTCCTGCTTTGTCTTGAATTTATTTCTAAAATAAAACCTAATCACATATAAACTTCTTCCAGTTAGCTTATAACTTAGAACAGAACTATGTATTACAAGAAATATCATCCCTTAAGAGGACTGGGTAAGGATTCCTGTACAGTCAAAACATTTGAATACAAAAGTTTAGTTCAATGTTTCTAGGCTTTTAGTGCTTGGAGTGTAATAAAAATTGCCATGGTTACACAATAAATCATTCTGAATTCAGCAGTATGAAAGACAACTAATCAAACCTTAAGTGCACAATATTTTCAACAATCTTCACTCATAGTCCCTTTATTTTTAAGTTGTCAAGTAATGTATATTGTAAATTCTAAAGCAAAATTTAGTTAAATATTTCACCCATAGTAAAACAGAAAAAAATTATACTTCTATTAACAATTTTTGCCATTTTTTTTTCAACACATAGGCTATATAGGTCTACTTTGCAGAACACGGGCTGCAGAAAACACTGTAAAAATGTAGTCTAAATACATTTAGTAGTTTCAGAGAAAAATGCACTTAAGTTTGAAAAATTTTAACTTACAGAAAGCATAAAAAAAATTGTTTGAATTACATGTGCTGTCATGTATAAAGAGACCATTTAAAGGGCTTATCAGCAGGGATACCCTCCCCCTCACAATATATATAGAGTGAACCGTAAATATTGTCATTAATTTCAGGAAGTTATTCTTTGAGATATTTCAAATTTTGCTTGTTTTTACTTCCTTTTCGACACTTTGCTGCAGAACGTTGTCCTTGGTGCACCATGGGAAGTTGTCTACAGCACACCAGTGTGATGTTTATGATGATTAATGGAACAAGTGTAAATGTTAATAGGGGAAATGGGAGTACCTCGCAAAAACCGAGCCCACAAATTCTACATGGACCCAGCAGGATTAAAATGTCGGTTACCAGTTTGGAAAGGAAGTATATTCCAGCTGAGTTGGTGTATCGAGTTTTATGGTAAACTTCAGGAATGGTGAATGGGAAAACGTAAAAATGTTGAAGATAATCAAGAAGGCTAAAACCAGAAAAAAACTAGCTACTCTCTCATTATATCTTGTGATCCAATGTATAGATTTTTGTTAAATTCACCCCAAACATTTAAAAAAAAACTATATATAATGATTTTTTATAAGATGGTACAACTAATAATAAGAAAAGAGTATTAACAAGTATTGTGTATATAGTATTTGTTTGGTATGTTACATAATTTATGTCATTAAAACTTTTTTCATATAAAATATTTTATTCAATGGTAAAATGTATTACAAAAAGGACATAAGTCACTGATCGTAAAGCTTAAGTTTTGCCAAACCCAAAAATTTAAAATATTTAATGCAATATGACACTTGGGAGGAAATTAAACGCAGAATAAATATGGGAAATGCATGTTAATATTCGGTTGAGAAGCTTTTGTCATCTAGTCTTCTGTCAAAAAATCTGAAAGAATTTATAAAACAGTTATATTACCGGTTGTTCTGTATGGTTCTCACTTTGAGAGAAGAACAGAGATTAAGGATGTTTGAGAATAAGGTTCTTAGAAAAATATTTGGGGCTAAGAGGGATGAAGTTACAGGAGAATGGAGAAAGTTACACAACGCAGAACTGCACGCATTGTATACTTCACCTGACATAATTAGGAACATTAAATCCAGATGTTTGAGATGAGCAGGACATGTAGCACGTAAGGGCGAATCCAGAAATGCATATAGTGTTAGTTGGGAGGCCAGAGGGAAAAAGACCTTTGGGGAGGCCGAGACGTAGATGGGAAGATAATATTAAAATGGATTTGAGGGAGGTGGAATATGATGGTAGAGACTGGATTAATCTTGCTCAGGATTGGGACCAATGGCGGGCTTATGTGAGGGCGGCAATGAACCTCCGGGTTCCTTAAAAGCCAGTAAGTAAGTAATGCAATATTCTCCTTGATAACTCTGTAATCATGGACAGTTTAATAAGGACTACATTGAAGGAGGTTTATAATTTAGGTAGGTTTTTCTTTCGCCTGATAAATTGTTAATTTATGACATGAATTTCCTCAAATCATCATAAGCTTGAAAAATTCAGGTTGGACTTTCCTGAAATGACCGTTTTGAGCGCTGCGATCGATTAAAAAACTGAATATCACATAGCGCAGGTTGCTATGGTAACGGCTGTGTTACCAATGCTGCAACGCTGCTATATCCCCAAGTGGTGAGTGTTCAATCGCTCCCTTGGTGCCATAGTGTGCCACATGTAAAGCATATACGATAATTAGTTGTATATTTTGTGTATTCAGTTCTGTATAAAGATTCAAATGTATATTGTAAATAAGCATCAGCGTTATCGCCCATATTGGCAAACATGGAACTGTAGTTCCAAGCTCTGCCGCTGAACTGTCATGTCACTTGTGAAAGTTGTGTTCTGAGCGAAGTAGGCGTTTTGTTGTTGTAGATATTGTAATTTTTCCTAATCGCAACGTCTGAAAAAGGATGCGGAAGGAAGAATTTAGATAAACTTTATCACACGAAAATAACGACATTGTATATTTTGCAAGGTAAAACACGAGTATTAACAAAATTTTAAATGTTCAAAATGAACTTTACGTCACAAGAGTGACAATATTGTGATTTTTCTGTATGTTTGATGTAATAACATTCCAATTTAGCCACTCTCTATGTAATTACTACACATATTAGATATTTCGCAAATGTTTATTGCATTTGTCGGATTGTGAAGTGAGGTTATGTTATGAGTGTCAGTACAGTTTGACATAACCTTACGTCGTGCATTATTTTCGAAACGGATTTTGGCTTTAATTGACTTGATAACTACTATATCACCGTTTTGTGAAAAGAATTGACCATAATTGAAGATGTACTGTAATCCATTACGAATTGTGTTGTAGATTCAAGATGGATGTGGAGCAATTGGAAGCTGAGGCGAAGGCCACTGCAGCAAAGCATGTCATCAACATGCTGCAGAGACCAGGACAGCTGGAAAAGGTGAGCCCAAGACACGGCAATCGTTTTTTCAGATTAGATTATTTGCGATTGATAATTTATTTTATATCACGACAGCTGGAAAAGTTAGATTTGCAGTATTGGTTGTCATAGTATTTCTTTTTGTGTGTACCGGTTCTTCTGTATGGTTGTGAAACGTGGACTCTCACTCTGAGAGAGGAACATAGGTTAAGGGTGTTTGAGAATAAGGTGCTTAGGAAAATATTTGGGGCTAAGCGGGATGAAGTTACAGGAGAATGGAGAAAGTTACACAACACAGAACTGCACGCATTGTATTCTTCACCTAACATAATTAGGAACTTGAAATCCAGACGTTTGATATGGGCAGGGCATGTAGCACGTATGGGCGAATCCAGAAATGCATATAGAGTGTTAGTTGGGAGACCGGAGGGAAAAAGACCTTTAGGGAGGCCGAGACGTAGATGGGAGGATAATATTAAAATGGATTTGAGGGAGGTGGGGTGTGATGATAGAGACTGGATTAATCTTGCACAGGATAGGGACCGATGGTGGGCTTATGTGAGGGCAGCAATGAACCTTTGGGTTCCTTAAAAGCTATTTGTAAGTAAGTAAGTAAGTGTGTGCGTGCGTGTGTGTGCGTTTTTTTTAATATTACTATAGTTGAAGATAAACTTGTAGGAATGTTCTATATCACTCAAATACCTTTGTCACGTAAAACAGTGGTTTGCATTGCATTGTTCGAAAGTGAACCCAGCACCTCTTACATTCACATACACAAAGTCAAATCTGTTCTTGTTGTTGTTTTCTAATGCCAGGCGTTTGACAATAAAGTCATTTGACCTCTTGCACTCCAATATTTTTCAAAGATATTATCATGACCAGCCACTGAGGCACAGATTTAGCACAAAGTCAAATCTTTGTCAGAGTGAACATAAAGAACCCTGATAGTGTATTGGAGTTCATAGGTTTTTTTTCAATGACGAATTTATTAGATATCAGTGAAAACGAACACATATACCAAATAGTGCTTGCAAGGCAAAATCGTTGTAGGAGGTCACAGTGCTAACATGTAAAAAACTGACTGGAAAATTTTATCATGGTAACAGACTTAAAAAGTACTGTTTTTTATACCCAAATTACCCCAACCCCTAATATGCTATGTGAGTTAGAAACCAGTTATATATGGTGAAGCATAATAAACCAAAAATGAGACTGTTTTAGATCATAATATAACTTCATAATATCTTGCTTTATTTAACATAGGCCTATTATTACATTTGCTTCTTCTGCAGTCAGTTGTTTTTTATTTCTGTTGTTTAACATTGAGTTTTATATATCAAGTTTTATGGGGCCGTGGCAGAAATAACACAGAATTAAATAACATTGTTGATACATTAGGGAAGACAAAATCAAAAACAAGTGAAGTCACATTTTATAATTTTATTTAATTCCTCTGAACCTATAAAGAAAATAAAACAGTTGTTAGTGAATTTTGATGTATTTTTAGTTCCCTATCATTTTTTCTTATAAAATTTTCCTGTGAAACATACAGGGAAGATAATATTCACACATAATTTATTTTCCATGTTAAATCTCTATGTATAATAAACTGTTTTAAATATAGTATAGTCTCTTAAGTTTCTATTTTATATACAGTTTTCATGCTTTTAAGAAGTGAAAATTATGGTTTTGTACTGTTTCTGTTTGTAGGTGGAGCAATACAAGCGAAGAGTGAGTCGTAAGAAAGCTTCAGTGGAGGCCATGTTGAAATCTGCAATGCAGAGTCAACTGGATGGAGTGCGTGTTGGTCTGAATCAACTACAGACAGCACTGCAGGAAATTGGAGAGATCAAACAGAAGTATGTAGCACCACTGTCCAGTAACAGTTGAAACTCGGGCTTATTATTAGTATTAGTATTAGTATTTATTTATTTAACCTGGTAGAGATAAGGCCGTCAGGCCTTCTCTGCCCCTCTACCAGGAGATTCCAACTACAATATCAACAATAAAATTACAATTAGTATTAGATTTACAATTACAATTACAAACAATATTACAATTAGTATTAAATTTACAATTAGAATAAAATCAAAGTACGAAAAGATTACCTGAATAATTAAAGCTAGATCATTTATCATAGAGAAACAACGAATATTTTATATTTACTGAATTACAAATTAAATCTAGAATAACAAAATTTTATAGTGATGAAATTACTGAATATTGAAATATTTTGTGATAGATTAAAGAAACTATTTACAAGAAATCAATTACTGACCAAGTGCCTAGTAAGTTTTCGTTTGAATTCAATTTTATTTCGACAGTCCCTGATGCTAGCAGGTAGCCAATTCCAGAGTCTTGGCAGGGCTATTGTGAAAGAAGATGAGTATGAGGAGGTGCGATGGGATGGTATTGTTAGTATTGTTTCATGACGAGAGCGTGTGTTCAGATTATGGTGGGAAGAAAGGTAAGTGAAGCGAGATGACAGGTACGAAGGAATAGAAGAGTTCAAGATTTCGAAGAGAAAGAGAAGTGAATGTAAATTTCTTTTCTTATCTAGTTTAAGCCAACCTATTGCTTCCAGGGATGGGGTAATATGATCATATTTACGAACATTGCTTACAAAACGTACACACAAATTATGAGCACGTTGAAGTTTCATTTTGTTGTCGCTGGAGAGGTCAGTCAGTAAAATGTCCGCATAGTCGAAATAGGGAAATACAAGTGTCTGCACAAGGGACTTTTTTAAGCAAGAGGGGAGATGAACATTTATCCTTTTTAGCACATGGATAATAGAATATACTTTCCTGCAGGTTTCTGTGGCTTATAGCCAGTGTCATCAAAATTCATGTTCTCCTTCACTGAAAATATAATTACTAGTATTATAAAACTTATTCAAAGTGGATAAGGTGAAAGAAAAATTGCTTAATAAGAGAAAACCTCTTAAGGAAAATTTGTTTTATATCAGAACTATTTTTTTTTTTTAAGTAATGACGGGTACTCCACAGATATCGAGTTAATGAGTTAACTTGTCAGTTTTTTTAACATCTCAATGAAATAAGTAATAAGACTGTCTTAATTCACCTGTATTCATGTTTTTACTTTTGGGGAATAAAATGTTGTAATGAAATTATTGACGATAATGATAATGGTTGTGGTGATATAAACTGATCTTTTTTCCTATATTTACCAGACAACATATTGTAGTCTAAATTAAGACATTAATTCCTATGAAGTGCTACTTCTTAAAGCAACAAATTAATTTGGGACAGAAATTAAAGAAATAACCATAGGAGTGCACTTGTAGGTGCAATTTCTTGACATTAGGAGGTTTCTAGGTATAAATGAAGGACATTACCAAACATTTTAAATTTGTGTTCCTAGAGTCCCTCAATAAGAGGTTAGGTTAGATGGGAATGGCATATCACAAATAGGAGATTACTTGTTGTATTATGGGGAAGGAAACAATAATCACCAATTAGGAACAGGATTCTTTGTTCATAAAAGAATAAATTACACAACACAGAACTGCACGCATTGTATTCTTCACCTGACATAATTAGGAACATTAAATCCAGACGTTTGAGATGGACAGGGCATGCAGCACGTATGGGCGAATCCAGAAATGCATATAGAGTGTTAGTTGGGAGACCGGAGGGAAAAAGACCTTTAGGGAGGCCGAGACGTAGATGGGAGGATAATATTAAAATGGATTTGAGGGAGGTGGGGTATGATGATAGAGACTGGATTAATCTTGCACAGGATAGGGATCGCTGGCGGGCTTATGTGAGGGCGGCAATGAACCTTCGGGTTCCTTAAAAGCCATTTGTAAGTAAGTAA
Organism: Periplaneta americana; assembly: GCF_040183065.1. Lineage (NCBI taxonomy): Eukaryota > Metazoa > Arthropoda > Insecta > Blattodea > Blattidae > Periplaneta > Periplaneta americana. Next base: position 10,843,562 of record NC_091118.1, on the reverse strand, counting down.
GAGTCCCTCAATAACTAACAGGGACTGGAATGCTTTACCTGCAGACTTACTAAAGGCTTTACCAGTAACCAAAAATGTATTTAAAAATAGGCTTAAGGACTTCACTAATAGACAGTAGTATATTATACAGTCTATTTAATGGGTGTAATTGATATTTGTTATTTGAAGTGTTGTATCAGTGAAGAAGTGTGTTGTGTCAGTGAAGTGTGTTGTGTCAGTGAAGTGTGTAGTGTAAGTGAAGAGGTGTCTATCAGTGAAGCTTTATATAGTTTATAGTGGCAGTGCAAAGTATTTGAACAGTGGAATGTTTTTGAAGTGTTAGTGAAATCAGAATAGAATCAGTGAAATGTGTCGTAGTTCCGGTGCAGTGAGTGAGTTGACAGCGAAATGAGTGTAGTGCGAAAGGTACTTGTGCAGATATGAACACATCATACTCGTGGGTTTTAGTTCGATCTTAGTTTTAAGATACAAATTAGATTTACTTTAAATGTTATTTTAAGTGATCGTGCTTCATTTAATTTAGGATGCTCCCTGTTATTATTATTATTATTATTATTATTGTTATTATTATTATTATTAGTATTATTAATTAATTGTGTTTATTATTGTCATTAATGAGTGTAATTAGTTACCACTGCTCCCGGGTATATACCCATTTGCAGTGTGAATAAATACATACATACATACATACATACATACATACATACATAAACTGGTTGTTCTGTATGGTTGTGAAACTTGGACTCTTACTTTGAGAGAGGAACAGAGGCTAAGGATGTTTGAGAATAAGGTGCTTAGGAAAATATTTGGGGCTAACAGGGATGAAGTTACACAACACAGAACTGCACGCATTGTATTCTTCACCTGACATAATTAGAAACATTAAATCCAGACGTTTGAGATGGGCAGGGCATGTAGCACGTATGGGCGAATCCAGAAAAGCATATAGAGTATTAGTTGGGAGGCTGGAGGGAAGAGACCTTTGGGGAAGCCGAGACATAGATGAAAGGATAATATTAAAATGGATTTGAGGGAGGTGGGATATGTTGGTAGGGACTGGATTAATCTTGCTCAGGATAGGGACCAATGGCGGGCTTATGTGAGGGCGGCAATGAACCTCCGGGTTCTCTAAAAGCCATTTGTATGTTATTTTCTGAAATTAAGAGGTATTTTGGTTAAACAGTGCACCTTTTTTTCTTAATTAAGCATCATAGAAAGTATTTAAGAAATAAAATTATATTTTATGTTGCCCCTTGTTAAGTATTGAATTTAAAATATGATTGTCTCATCAAGTAGGGATTGTAAATGCTTTGTTACATGATTTCATAGTTTGAAGTGGATTGAAGAGTCGTTTTCGGCTGTGCCAGAGCTCTCTGCAAAGCTGCAAGACGTCCGTGAGGAAAACATGAGACACTCTCAGTATGTAACAGCCATGGAGAACCTGAAGCACATATTCACGGTGCCAGAGAGTGTGGAGAAGACGAAACAGTGGATCAACGAGGGCAAGTTGCTTCATACCCATCAGGTATTGTATATAGAAGTGCTGGATACAGCACTCCACAGCAATAATTAACTTCACACACCTGCTTACACCAGCAGTGCAGTACATAAAGTATATGAAATTAAAAAGAGTTTTTATCGCTTAGAAAATACCAATGCTACAGCCATGATGGTAAATCGAGAGAATTTTTCCTTTTCTGGGAAATTTCACCATCATTACCACAGGAATTGGGAAAGAGCAAGTTTTGAACATTTTGTTAAAATAATGTATACTGATAAAGCAATATAATACATGAACACACACACACACACACACACACACACACTAACGCATACACTACAGAGCGTAAAAGGTGTGACATATATTATTCATAATTTTAACATTTTTTATTTATGCCTTGAAGTGTGGTATATACAGAAGTTATTGGAAATAAACTAAGCTAAAATTATGCCAGTGTTCTAAGGAAAGAAAATACTTAGACTTACAGAGTATGATAAAGAAATTGTTTTTAAGCGACACCTATAATTAATCTTATACAGGGTGAACCATAAATAATGTTATTAATTTAGGAAGTCATTCTTTGAGATATTTCAAACGAAAAAGTTTAATACAATTTTGTTTGCTTTTGCTTCCTTTTCAAGATAAAAATTGTTTTGTATGAAACATTTCAGTCCACACCTGTGGAGTAACGGTCAGCACGTCTGGCCGCAAAACCAGGTGGCCTGGGTTCGATTCCCGGTCGGGGCAAGTTACCTGGTTGAGGTTTTTCCAGGGTTTTCCCTCAACCCAATACGAGCAAATGCTGGGTAACTTTCGGTGCTTGACCCTGGACTCATTTGACTGCCATTATCACCATCTCATTCAGATACTAAATAACCTAAGATGTTGATAAAGCATCGTAAAATAACCTAGTAAAAAAAAAAGAAAAAAGAAAAAAAGAAACATTTCATAGCGTGTTTTGGGAAAGTCATTGATTTAATTCCCAATATGCTCAGTCAATTTAAGAGAGCAATGTATTGTGATAATAAATGATTGAAAGAATTTTAGTTTTGTCCTTTAAACTCCGGTATTTGATCCAATGAAATGTAATTTTTTGTTCTGCAAAGGAATTTGACAAATGGATGTCTCTATCGAACCAAAGCACTATGAGCTATATACTGTATATAAGGTTATTCAAAAGGAAGTTTCCATTTTGAAATGGTAATAAGTTTGTCAAATTGTTAGATTCCATAAAAATAAAAACACAACTTTGTTCGTAAAGAAATGGAGTTTTATTAAAACACGAAAAAATTAAATATGACCACCACCGTGTTGTTCAATAAGGAACAGTCTTTCTTCTATGCTATAAACGGCATTAGTAAGCACATTCCTAGGGATGTTTTCAATGACATCCGATATTGACTGTTTCAGTTCCCCACGTATAGTATGTCTACTAAGAAATACCTTTTCTTTTAGATAACCCATAACCAGTAGTCAGCTGGATTTTATGTCTGGTGACCTAGAAGGCCAGCTGTTCGGAAAATGCCTACTAATTACACGATGACCAAATGTGTTGCGCAATAGTGTTTTTACTTAATTGTGTATGTGAGGTGGAGCGCCGTCTTGCATGAAAACAATGTTTTGGATTTCATGATTCTGTAACGCTGGTATTACAAAGTCTTGCAAGATTTGTAAATATCGCTGCCTGGTTACCGTCACTGTTTTTGTTTGTCCATTTTCAATTTCTTCATAGAAATACGGTCCTGTTATGAAATGTGACATAAAACTACACCAGACAGTAACCTTGATATCGTGTAAAGGTAAAACCATTGTAAAACTTATTAAAATTACACTCCTGCAACTGCTGTCTGTATTCTGAACAACAATTGAAGCATTGGCTGGAACAACGTTGTAAGTTACAAAATTTTCATTCTCCGTGTTTCTGTGTGTATGTCATGTTGCCTTGCTATACTCCTTGTCCTGCAACTGTCAATCAATGCAATACGTGAAGTTTGTTCACCCAAAAGTTTGCTATCCTGGGACAACGTTGTACGTGTACACATTTTCTCACCTCCTGTAAATTTTACCAAATGTAACTTATAATGTTGTTCCATCCGATGCCTCAATTATTGTTTATGTAAGTGTGACACAGTTACCACAGCAACGAAACACGCATCGATAAAATACTCCAAACCTTCTAAACAGTAATAGTACCTATATGAAACCAAAGTGGTGATAAGTACAGAAGATACAGCTATTTCAAAATTGGAACTTAGTTTTGAATAACCTTACATATGAGTTACTACCACACTGAGTAACGTGCACAGCCACTAAAGGGTTAAAGGAAAGATAAGTGAACAGCAGTGAGGATGGTTGCATTGTTGCAGAGCTTGACAGACCTGGAGAACTCCCGTGACGATCTGCTGTACGAATTGCACAAACTGCCGAATCAGGCGCCAGCTGACAAGATCATGCTGAAGGCGTACTTCGAAGATGTGGAGGAGCTGTCACAGCTGCTGGAGAAACAGCTGCGCCTGGTGCTGAGCAGGACTCTGAACACCGTCAGGAAGGAGCCCACCGTCATTGTGACGGCACTGCGCATCATCGAACGGGAGGAGAAGGCTGACAACTTTGCCTTGCAGGTTCGTAAATGCTGAAATACTGGTGTGAGACTTATTATTAAATTAGACACATGTTGTTGTCGTTAATCAATGCTGAGTTCCTGGTAATAAAGCCATTAACTCTCTTTCTGTTCAATATGGGAGAGTGATGTAGCAAAAAATATGACCATTTTATTATACTGCGTGTTCAGTTCAAAGTGTGTCATGGCTCGCTGAATGCCGTCATGTGGCTAGTCATTGAGCCTAGAGAATTCAATCTTCCTACACTTCTGCAAAGGCATATTACCTATGTGCCAGAGAAGTTGCCTGACAAGTACGGCGTTCATTCAGAAGAGTACTTACCGATACGTTGCACCGCCCACAGGCACACTTCCTCACTCTTTATCTAATCGTCTAAACTTGTTAGATGGAAAACAAGACAATTAAATAATAGTTGACCCTGCCATGAATCGTTATGATCAGGATGGTAATCTGGGTGTCGAGGTAGTCAAGTGATAACACACACTCACTATAAAACAGAACTATTTATTAGAACATGCAAAATAAATTCGTAGCACATAACATATCCTGTTAACAGCGTGGCGTAGACCAAATCCAGCTAATTACCTTACATAGGTAGTTGTTTGCCCACGCTGGCATCCATTTTGTCAAACAGCCTTGACATAACCATCACTCAGCACACACATACCCGTTACATACAGATTGGTCACCTCTCAAACGTCACACAACAATGGTTGCCTTCGTCGTGGATTTCATACTGTTTAAATTCGTTCTACTGCAAAAACTTGATTAAACATAAGCCAAAACCAACTCACTGAACTGATGATATATAGAGGCAGGCTTTTAGGTATATCACAACGTGAGAAACAATCCACCAAGAATACAAATACTGACCAGGATTTCACTAGAGTTGACTGAACGCAAATCAGTCAGGAAAATGATAGCAGCTCAAACTAATAAGTACGTCCCAAAACTCGCCGCTAGTTTCCACCCGAATACCTTCTACAATTCCCTCGCAGGTTGCCGCACTCCGAGTACTATTCAGCTTCAGGTAGACTTGTCGAACCCAGTTCGATCCCCGACCTACGTAACAGCTCGTACTCTTCACAACACACTCACTTCCCGGCACACCTCAACCTTAGCGAGTCGTTCCACTGAACTAACATCATCTGCGATACCTCGCAGGATCCCTCAACACGGTGTACAATACAACTCCTGGTAAACTTATCGAACCCGGTTCGATCCCCGGCCTATGTAGGAGCTTGTACCCTGTACGCGTCTGACCTTCATGAGCCCAACCACTAGACTAACGCTACCTTCGAGATGAAACTCGCTTCACCGACCAAATCTAAATCACGCGATCGTCTCGACCATTCAGCAAGCGCTATTACAAAATAATTAATTCTCCCCGAATCGAAAAATTACTGGCACCCTGGGCTCAACTCATCATCGGTTATAGGAACAGAAACAGAGCATAAAAAAAAAGAAAGTCGAGAGCAAAGCCATCTACGAGAAGTAAGAAGAACTAGATCAGAAGAAAAAACTACAAGCCATCTATGAAGAGTAAGAATAATTAAAACTAACAGAGAAAATATGAAGATAGAAAAATCTAAAAGAAATAGAAAGGAAAAGAAAGATGTGCCGAAATATAAACGGCACAACGAACAGTAACACCTATAGTGGCAGGAATTTGAACTTTTTGGAAACATTTACTGAGGTGAGTTTTTTCTTATTGTCGGGATAATGGGAGAGGGTTAAGACGATTACTTACGTATTTGTTGACATTAACTTGGACGGTCAACATGGACACGGAGCATTTGATTTGTATTGTGGAATGTTGCTGTACACAACCTATGATAACAAATACGACTTGCCCGCGCAAAACACAGTTCGAAAGGAACCTTGATTAATAGGCAACTTCTCTGACATAAAAGCTGAAACTCGCTTCAAATCGCTTACTCACAACAGTTACGTCATGACACACTTTGAAATGAACACCCAGTAGACACTATTTTTATATATACATAGTGTTCTGCCCAAGGACATATCTTCCACTGCAAACCCGCATTCTCCAGTCTTTCTTATTTTCTGTCTTCCTCTTAGTCTCCTCATATGATCCATATATCTTAATGTCGTCTTTCATCTCATATCTTCTTCTACCCCGAACTCTTCTCCCGTTCACCATTCCTTCTAGTGCATCCTTCAGTAGGCAGTTTCTTCTCAACCAGTGACCCAACCAATTTCTTTTCCTCTTCCTGATCAGTTTCAGCATTATTCTTTGTTATGAAAAAGAGCAGTTTCCATGTAGGTGTACCAAAAAAAAGTTTGTGACTTTACTAGGTATGAAAAAAAATCAAAATTGAAATTTGTATTTTTTCTTTAACCTAAAGTTAATAAAAATGGACTTATATTATGTACCTTTAAGGTACATAATTTGTCTTGAAGCTTTGAAGGACTAAAAGAAAAGGTTCAGAACAGAACTAACAAAATTTCTCTATACTCAGCTGGTGAATTGTTTATGCTTGTAAGTGAATTAATCTGCTTGCTATACAGGGTGAAATGGATAAAACTGCATTAATTTTAAGAACAGAATCTTTAGGTTTGGTATTTGAATAACAGTTTAGCCGAAAAAAATAATTTGTGTCTGAAGTTTGACTCCCATTTATGGTAAAACTATTGGGTATAATGACATATGAGTGGTAAGATATCAACGCGAAGAACAAGACGAAAAAAATACTCCTTTGGCATTTCTTCGAAAAATTAACTGATTAAAAATGGATTTACAGTGTGGTTGAACCTTCGGAAATCTGGCATCGGTGCACTTAAAGGTTGTTTGGCAAGTGTACACTGTCTGTCTGCGTTCCTACATTGTACCTCAAGTCTTAAGCCAGTCTGTTCGTAGAATTCTAAAGGTGACGTCAATTAAGGATAATGCCAAAACTTACTAATCTTGCTTTTAATTTATGGGGAATCAAGGATTGCGCTGTTGCAACATATCCATTTCCAATTTCTCAATAAAAACTCGATTTTTTCTATAATCATTATAGATATAGAAACGGTTATCTACTAGTTTTATTGATATCTGTTACTAGTTCAAATTAATGTAGTTACACCCCTTTCACTCTGTGTATTGTATATTTCTCTATAACTCTTGACTTATTCCACATCTCAAAGCTACAATACTGATGTAAGATCTGTGTAATGCAGTGAATGAAATGAGTTGGCAGATATGAAGATGGTCTTTGTCCATTATGGATTCCAGGCTGTTGCATAAGGTATACTGAGGATCACATAAGAGTAGTTACTAAAAGACTAATTTGGCCGTCTCTCCAGTGTTGCCAACTAATACCTGATATCACCAAAGAGGGTAAAGTCATATTGCAATATATAGGTAAAGTAAAATAATAATAATAATAATAATAATAATAATAATAATAATAATAATACGTATTAACAATAATGTCTTGCTTATTTACTTATCACATCTCATCTTTATGTTGGGAGGTGTTTTCTAAATGCTTAAATAATTTGTAAAAGAGTAAAATTATTTTCTCCCTGGACCTCTCGCACATTATGTTGGTAATTAGTAGATAATATTGTGACAGCGACGTGAGATTCGAACTCACGACTAGCGTCCCGCAAGAGAGAAGATCGCGCGGAGCACTTTGGGACGGCGCGCGGCGAGAGAGTGGAGAGGGAGTTTGCGCTCGCATCTTCTGCTTGCCTAGAGAGACCGAGAAATCCGTCGAAGTGGAAGACTCGCGAATTCGAACTTTCGAGGCTACGTCGCTGTGGCTATAAATTACGGTCGCGAAGGAACGACAGCAGTTTTTAGTTGATTAGTCAGCCAGTCAGTGAGAAAGCCAGAGCAAGCAAGCCAGTCTTGTGTACCGGAGTTCGACTCGAGTGTGCGTCCGCATCTGCGTCAGCATCCGAAGGCCTGAGTTCGAGTGCAACGGACCGCAATTGGAGGGACCTGAGTTCGAGTGCAGTGGACCGCAGTTGGAGGGACCTGAGTTCGAGTACAGTGAACTGTCTCTGAAGGTCTGTGGTTCGAGATACTGTGAACTCGAGTGACTGAGATAGAAGAACTGTGAACTGAGAACTGATAGTTCTGATTTGTAAATAGTGCTTTGTAAATATTAGTTAAGATTAACAGTTCATTGTTGTTCGTAATAGTCCAAGTAAATTGTCATTGCCGTCAGTGGAGTGCTATAACGAATACTGTGTTGAGTGAAAATTCTATTGTTGACGAGAGCGTTTAAGGCGAATTGTAGAAAAGAATTATTGTTGTGACGAATAAATTACATTGTTGTTACTAATAAAACGTTACAATATGATATAACATTAAAATGTATTTTGTCTGACAACATGAAATTCATTGCTGTGACTAAACAGTTTACGATTTACGAGACCTAACCTAAAAAAATATTTCGTTTGAAATGGTTAGTACAATTCTGAAAACAGAATACCACTTTCAATTGTATACCCTACTTAAAATACACACTCCTCAGTCACTACCATTCTGTTTCCTTTCTTGAACATTTTAATAAAAATCTGAACACTAAGAAATATGACTTTTCTATTTTTATCATTGTTTCATTATGTATTTTACTTCTGGTAGTGTGGAAGAGAAGACCTTATGGCCTTAATTCTACCAGAATAAATAAATAAATAAATATATATATATATATATATATATATATTTTTTTTTTTTTGTCCATTAGCCACATGCATGTTTCATACCAAGTAGGTCTGTAAGTTATACCACAGTCTAGTATATACAGTCACGAAGCTCAATACGTAGGGAATATGCATCCATAGATAGTTGCTAACCACTAGGATCGCTACCATCGCCTCATCACAGACAATGTGAAATAGTACTGGCACAGTCTTTTGTTCCTAGTACCCTTAACAACTCAAGCTTCGTGACTGTATGTACTAGACTGTGGTGATATCTTATTTAATTACACTTACCTGAATATAGAGTTGAATTGGAATCACAACGCAACACAATTGAATTATGTATTGATATTAATATTATTACCGGTATTACTAATTAATTATTAATTACGTTCAAATTCTGCAAGCTTAGTTATACTTCCATTTCGTCAGATTTCTTCTTCTTCTTCTCTTCAAGTATTTAGGCTTATCGCCTGTTACGCCTCTATTTGCTGGTCTATCCAGCGTTTCCTTGGACGGCCTAAACTTCTTCTTCCCTTTGGCTTGTATTCCATTATTTGTTTCGGAATACGGTCATTATTCATTCTTTGAACATGCTGTGACCAAGAACTTCTATATTCTTCTACTTTCTTTATTAAGTTTTCAACATTGAGTTCCTTTCTATATCTGTATTCCTTTTCCTATCCGTTAAACTATATCCAGCCGTTGCTCTTAGGAATCTCATTTCTGCTGCCTGCAATCTAGATAAATATCTCTTCGTCATGGTCCATGTCTCACTGCCGTATAAGCATGTTGGTATCGCTATCACTTTATAAAATTTCATTATAGTTTCCTTACTTTTCGTTTAAGTGTTCTTTTAATTGTGCTGTTCATTTTATTAAATTTTGCTATTTTTCCGTTAATGTCAATTTCACCATGGTAAGATACGAGGCGCATCCAGAAAGTAAGTTTCCCGATTTTTTCCCCTTGAAAGTAAACGTAATTAGCCGTGTCAATTGCGCATGCGTAACAGATCTATGACGTATCAATCATATGCCAGCCGGACAGGTCCCGCCTGGTACCAGTAGTGTGGCAGCAGTGGTCCGAAATGGAAGCTCTTATTCCTTCTCCCGCCGCCTGCGAGGTTCGGTTGGTGATAAAGTTCTTTAATGCACAAAGCATTGCGCCAATTGAAATTAATCGGCAGCTCTGTCAGGTCTATGGGCCGAACATCATGAGTAAGCAGATGGTGCGTCGCTGGTGTAGGCAGTTTTCCGAAGGTCGTCAAAGTGTCCATGATGAAGAGCGCAGTGGGCGACCGTCCCTCATCAATGATGATCGTGTTGAGCTGGTGCGGCAGTGCATCATGGAGAACCGTCGCTTCACGATTAGGAGCTGAGCAGCCATTTTCCGCAGATATCGCGATCCTTGTTGCATGAGATTGTCACTAAGCACCTGCTGTTCAAAAAAGTGTGTGCCAGGTGGGTGCCGAAAAACGTGACACCGGAACACAAAATGCAACTTTTAGGAGCAGCACTGACATTTCTGCAACGGTATCACGATGACGGCGACGAGTTCCTCGACAGGATCGTCACGGGCGATGAGACTTGGATTTCGCACTTCACCCCAGAAACCAAGCAGCAGTCAATGCATTGGCGGCATAGTGGATCTCCGGTCAGAACGAAATTCAAACAGATGCTTTTGGTATGGAAAGTGATGTGCACGGTGTTCTGGGACAGGAAGGGCATTCTGCTCATTGACTACCTTCCAAGAGTTGAAACAGTGAACGCTGACCATTACTGTGAAACACTGCGAAAATTGCGACGTGCCATTCAAAACAAGAGGCGTGGAATGCTTACTGCAGGTGTTGTGCTCCTCCATGACAATGCTCGTCCACATATGGCTTGGCGCACAGCAGCTGTTTTGACGGAATTTGGCTGGGAGTTGTTTCATCAACCACCCTACAGTCCTGATCTTGCTCCCAGCGATTTTCACGTTTTCTTGCACCTCAAGAAATTCCTGTCCTCCGGTGAGCGTTTTGGCAACGACGAAGAGCTGAAGACGTCTGTCACATGCTGGTTCCATTCACAGGCGGCAGAGTTCTACGACAGAGGAATACAAAAGTTGATCCCACGATACGACAAGTGTCTCAATTCTGATGGTGGCTATGTTGAAAAATAGTTGAAACATTGCTGTACCTGTTGCCAATAAATGTTTTCCTGAAAGTGTGTGTTCTTTTTAAAAAAAAAAAATAGGGAAACTTACTTTCTGGATGCGCCTCGTATATCACATCCCAAGAAAGTGAAGCGGTGAATCTGTTCAATAGGAGCGTTATTAATGACTATCTTGGATCTTACAGGATTTGTGCCTTTGAATGCCATTACTTTAGTTTTTGATGTCGATATTTTTAAATAATATGTTTCAACTATTTTTTGAAGTTCATGTACTGCTTTCTGTAAATTATTCTCATTATTGGCTATGATTACCTGGTTATCCGCATATAATATAGACATTATATTTTTTCTCCTTATGTCAAAACTTCATCAGATTTCTTCTACTGCAAAACAAAAATTATTGCTGCCAATATAATAGAAAATAACTGGCAGTTGTAGTATTTCTCAGTACTCGAAATTCGAAACGAAATTGGTAAAAGAAAAATTCAACCTGACATCTAGAAGATCACTATAATCCACTAGCATGTGTGTTGGGTTAGGTTTCACCCTTGGGGTATTAAGTAAGCTGATGTGGACTGTACAGATGGGAGAAATGATTCTTAATGTCAGTTGGTGCAGATGTGCGAGCAAACAGTCATATTATCCTGTCTGAAGTGTAAAGAGTACTACTGCCCCTTTTCGTGGCGAATCAGATATTAGGTCTTCATTGTCTACTAAAGATTGCTACTCTTCACTTGATATTGCATTCTGATTGGTTTGTGTGTGTCATTTTTATAATAAATGTGAAAGTTAGGATATATTAATTGTGAACTTGAAATGATGTGGATATTTTTTATTGTACATGCAGAGACAGAAGCAGAGTGGATTTCTTCCTCCTGGACGCCCCAAGAAGTGGCGTGAGAAGGCGATGGAGGTGCTGGAGAAGGCCGTAGCACAGAGGATAGAAGGCACACAAGTGGACGAACGTGCCGACAACAAGATGTGGCTCGTTCGCTACCTCGAGGTACGGTTACTCTTCAAGGTAGCAGTTGGTGCAAAGAAACATTTGTCTGTTTTTTTTTTTTTTTGTTTTTTTTTTTTAAGGTTAAGATACCATATATACATAGTGTTCTGCCAAATGGCAGGTCTTTCACTGCAAACCCAGCATTCTCCAATCTTTCCTATTTTCTGCCTTGCTCTTAGTGTCCGCATATGATCCATATATCTTAATGTCGTCTATCACCTGATATCTTCTTCTGCCCCGAACTCTTCTCCCGTTCACCATTCCTTCTAGTGCATCCTTCAGTAGGCAGTTTCTTCTCAACCAGTAAAAACCATCATTCATGGCAAAATCAAACGTTCAGAAGAAAGATTTTTCATTATGCAGTTTGCAGTTTTTCTTGGGAAAGATAAATGCGGTAGCTTTCTATTTCTTTCTGCACACCACTCTCTTGTTCGCATGTTAAAAGATCCAGGGGGGGGGGGAGTCTAGCATTTCACTGCAAGAGTTAAATATCAGTTCTATCACGGGTTTTTTTTTTTTTTACCTGATCAGAGACGGGGAAATCCAAATTAGCCACTGCTGCTCCAAATTTCTTGGCTTAAAAATCGATAATGTGTTAAATTGGAAAAATCATATTAAAGAAATTACCCCCAAACTAAATTCAGCTTGTTTTGCTATTAGATCTATGCAAAAGATAGTAAATATCAATACCTTAAAAACAATATACTTTGCATACTTCCACTCGGTAATGAGTTTTGGAATAATATTCTGGGGAAATTCCACAGATAGTAACAATATATTTCTATTACAAAAAAGAGTAATTAGAATAATAGTAGGTGCCAAATCTAGGGAATCATGTAGGACTATTTTAAAAAAACTACAAATAATGCCCATGGCTTGTCAGTATATCTTTTCATTAATAATCTTCCTCGTATGTAATCGTGAAAACTTTGTAACTAATTCAACAGTTCATAGCATAAATACATGTCAAAAAAATGACTTTCATACTCCATCGCCAAGTCTATCGTGCTATCAAAAAGGAGTGCGTTATATGGCAGTAAAAATTTTTAATAGCCTCCCTATCGATATAAAAAATGAAACTCAAAACATAAAATTATTTAGGGCCAAATTAAAGAAGTCCCTAATTTCTCACGCCTTCTATTCTGTAGGTAAATTCATGACATTCAATAACTCTTCATGAAATTGATACTAAAACTTTGTGTTGTACTAGTAGACTATATTGTAAATCTCGTCTGTATATATTTCATCTAGACTGTGACTATAAATTAAGATTTTATAATAGTATTAAGTTTTTTGACTTGTTCCATATTCTAGCTGTAAGCATGTATGAATACCATGGAATGTTAATAAATACAATACAGAAGATATCATACACAGTAGAACCTCTGTTATCAGTCGTAATTAGAGGGGTGGGCTGAACGGTTAATCGAAAAATCGGATAATCCATACCATGAAAAATTTTCGTAAATTCCTCCATGGTTTTGTATTTAACACACTAGGTAATGGATCAGAAGTCTACTAATTTAGGTAAGTCTGGTTGTCAACGACGGATTTTTAAGAGAAAGTGTCTGTCTGTGGAAAGAGGAATAATGGAGGTCTCGTGTTGTAGATTTACATACTTTATACACTCCAGTCTCGTATTCTGATGAGATATGAGTCACAGTTTCTCTTTCTCCAAACCATTCAGTTTTTTAGGCCTACACTTTTTTTTTCGATACTTAGCACAACAAGATTTATTTTGAGAAGAATTTTTATACAGAAGTTATACAATACGACAACTCGAACAGTACACCATACTGTTTAATAAAGTCTTGTAATAACACTCTAGAAAAATAACGTGCTGATACAATGTATAGTAATATTTCTGCAGCAAAGAAAAAAATAAAGTGAGAGAAAGACAGACGGATAATCCAACAACGCAAATCAAGATTTCAGGTATAACTCCCTATAAAGTTGATCTGAATAATTTCGAGGGAAAAATTGTTCCAGAGCCGGGTATCGAACCTGGGACCTTTGGTTTAACGTACCTCAGTAGCTCAGTGGTAGAGCGTTGGTACGTTAAACCAAAGGTCCCGGGTTCGATACCTGGCTCCAGAACAATTTTTCCCTCGAAATTATTCAAATCAACTTTACAGGGAGTTATACCTGAAATCTTGATTTGCATAATACACGTCACTGTTCGTTAACAGAAAACCACAATTTAAGTCACACGGAGTTAGTGTGCACTCGAAGTTGGTTGCTTGACGGTTGTCAGCCCACTTTGAGGTCTGTGTATATAGAGGGAAAAATTGGATCGGTGTCGGTTAGAGTTCCCGAGTAGCTCAGTGGTAGAGCGTTGGTACGTTAAACCAAAGGTCCTGGGTTCGATACCCGGCTCTGGAACAATTTTTCCCTCGAAATTATTCAAATCAACTTTACAGGGAGTTATACCTGAAATCTTGATTTGCATAATACACGTCACTGTTCGTTAACAGAAAACCACAATTTAAGTCACACGGAGTTAGTGTGCACTCGAAGTTGGTTGCTTGACGGTTGTCAGCCCACTTTGAGGTCTGTGGATATAGAGGGAAAAATTGGATCAGTGTCGGTTAGAGTTCCCGAGTAGCTCAGTGGTAGAGCGTTGGTACGTTAAACCAAAGGTCCCGGGTTCGATACCCGGCTCCGGAACAATTTTTCCTTCGAAATTATTCAATCCAACAACGGTTAATAGGGTGATGGATAATCGGGGTTCTACTGTAATATGGAAAATATTTCAAAAAGTGACGGGGAGATTTATCGAATACTGTTCTTGATTGTTATTGTTAGCATGGTTGTGATTGTAAGGATGTGTGGAATTTGAAATAAAAAATAGATATTTCTTTTAATTTCTGCCTTCATACTCCCCCCATTTAAATTTAACAAGGTGGAGCCTTTTTCTTAACTACTTCATAATTGCTTCCTCATTCCATAAGGCCCGGTCTACGAAGAACAATGCAATTGATAGTCGAAACACAAGAGTTGTTTGAAATTGTAATGAATAATAATAATAATAATAATAATAATAATAATAATAATAATAATAATGTTACAGTTGACTCGGCAGCTGATACTGGAAGATCTTCGTGTGGTAAAGACCCTATGTGTTCCTTGCTTCCCCCCACACTACGATATCGTCAACAAGTTTGTCCACATGTACCACACTAGTCTGTCGCATCATGTAAGTACAGTACCATGTTCTTCCGTGTTCTTAAGGTCAGATCAAAGTTCAAATTAAAAAGAAAACTTCTTTTGGCCAGGACGCCATGTTTTTTTGGTTCATGGCATCATAGTATTTTCGAATCCCATTGGTCAATTCCTTAAAAAAATTGCCAAGTCTTTGATCAATTACAACATATTCTTATTTACCTTCAAGACAGTCAAAGACTTTTAAATTATTTTAAGTGATTTAACAATATAACTTGTAAAGTATTGGCAGGTCTTGTGAAGTATTAAATTTGATGAAAATTTGTTCATGCAGAAGGAGGTTAAGTCAAATTCTCTATTTTGTAATTGAAAACTAAAGTTTCTGGTATGCATAAGTTTAATATTGTCCTTGTTGTGACAGCTACAAGAAGTGATACAGAATGGCCTGGAAGGCAACGAGTACGTGTCCATGCTGTCCTGGATTATGAACACGTACGCCGGTCCAGAGCTGATGCAACACCCAGAGCTCAACATCGACACCTCGTCCATCGGGCCACTGCTGAACAATGTTGTAATTGACAAGTTGCAGCAGCAGTACCTCAAGGTATGTAATACTGGTGACAGACTACAGTCTCTAATTGCGATAATGCTAATCGCAATTACCGAAAATGTGGTGACAAACTAAGTCCCGTCTGGTCAACAGCTGAATTACCATAGACGAAACAATTTTCTCTGTATACATACGTATATGTTTGTTTCCCTCCTGGACAACACCTAAAGTTCATACTTTCTTTTGATTTTGTTCATTGTTTTCTTTCTCCTTTTTTTGTTGTTTCTTGCAGCTTGATATGGGAATTTATTTGTTAAAATTGTTATACACTTTACAATGTAAACTGATACTATTTATATTATTTTGTAATAAAACATACTTTTAAAATCAATCCTAACCTCAACAATAGTATCGTAATGGAGACTGAAATTGAAAATCTGAAAAAGAAACTAGTTCCAGTTTCTAATCCATTACTTATTGATATGAAACATCTTTCAGCAGCTTTCTATTGTTCTCTCTCTCTCTCTCTCTCTATATATATATATATACTATATATATATATATATATATATAATTCGTCTGTCAAGTAACGTATTTCTTTTTACTTTCCTCACATCTGCATTAAATTTCTCCACTACGTCTAATAGTAGCCAAATTCATTTTCTAGCCATTCATTTTCGTTTCTATTTCATATAATACAATACAATGGAAGGGGCAACAAAATTCCACAGCAGAAGCTATTACGACTTCCTAAATAATATAAATCAAAGTGATTCGAAACCAAAGATTACTAAAATGTTACTTTCGTCCACTGGGCCGTGCCTCAGTGCGATTATCTTGTTCTGGGAACAGGATTTAGCTCCTGATCGCGATCGGGACGGTGACACACTACAAACCCAATCGTGATTAGTGACTGTAGTCTGTCACCAGTATAACTGAAATCAAAATCACAAATAATATAATTAAATTTAAAATAATATACCAAGCCTTTAGACTTAGAAACATATTGAACAATCAACTCGACGACACACAAAAATTCCGTCACTGGACACAACATTCAGAATACTGAAGGGAAGGGAAGAATGCACCACACAATAAGAATTGACCATTTAAAAGGGATCACTTGTGTTTTCAACCCTCTACGAAACCGGCTTGCCCAACCTCCACCCACTTCTCTGAGTTTTCCTTTTTATTGCCTCTGAGACAAGCTTCACCAGATAGGGTACCATTTTTTGGTTCAGGGAGAATATTCTACTTGTTAATGTCCTAGAATGTGTCACTCCTATGCTGTTTTTACCCTAAAAGACACAAATTGAAGAAATAACTTTTCTTCATTGCATCAGAATAAATTGCCCTGCACCAATGACTTTCAGAAGCATCCTAAGTTTTCTATCATTTACTTTAAGGTGCTTATATTCTTTGTTGAGAATCACTCAACAATGGCAGATTCTTATAAAATACCTGAATATAACTTTTGAGGTCTGCTGAAATTGTCATTGTGCAGAACATGGAGATGAACTACGTGGAATGGATGCAGAAGACGCTGGAGACAGAGAAGTTGGATTGGGGCAATGGCACTGCACCAGAAGGAGACGACCAGGGCTATTTCCACACCTCTGCGCCTGTCATCATCTTCCAGATGATTGATCAGAACCTGCAAGTGACCAAAACTATCAGGTAGAACATCTGCAAGAACGAGCTAACTTACCCTAAAATTGGGAAGGGGTGGAGTATTTCGGAAATAGTAGTAGTGGAACCAACAGTTCTGGTATACCTTGTGATTGCCTCTTACCTTAATGGCTGCCAACAAAGTGTGATAGCTGGAAATCATTCTCCCTCTTGGTAGGCCGTGAGGTCAGGGATCCCACAGGGATCAGTTCTTGGCCCTTTACTATTTACAATTTATATAAACGACATATCAGAATCTCTGAAGTACTGCCAACAGCATCTCTATGCAGACGATCTTCAAATATACATAAAATTCCACACTGACGAAATAAATGATGCAATAACTAAAATTAATGACGATCTCGACTCAATTTGGACAATTCCGACTTAAACTAAATCCAGAAAAATCGCAGTCAGTAATTGTGGGCCATTCACGTTTGTTAAGCAATATTAACATACCTAATTTGTCTCTGATTAAAATATACGACACTGAAATTCCGTTCAGTGAATCAGTAAAGAACATAGGTATTTATATGGATAAAAGTTTAAATTGGAACATTCAAGTTGCAGAAACCCTCAAAAAAGTATTCTCATTAATCCACTCGTTTAGGCGATTGAAGAATTTTCTACCCTTTTCCATGAAAAAAATGTTAGTGCAAACACTCGTGATGCCCCACTTCGATTACTCTGATATTCTGCTTACTGACCTAAGCGTTACTTCGGCGCAGAGACTGCAACGTGTTCATAATATGTGCGTCCGTTTCGTCTGCAATATTCGCCGGGCTGATCACGTAACACCATCCCTCGAAATGTTGTCCTGGCTCCGTCTAGAAGATCGTAGGAAAATCCACTGTCTTTCCCTTCTCTTTCACATATTGCATTTCTCCACTCCTGTCTATCTTGCGTCTCGTTTTCAAAATTTATCCACCCATCATAACCTAGACACACAATCACAACACTCCTCAATATTATCCATTCCCTCCCACCGAACATCCTCATATTCATCTTCTTTCACTGTGGCTGTTCCTCGGCTTTGGAATTCCCTACCGAGTAATGTCCGGGACTGTCAGACATCAAACCAATTTAAGAATAGACTAACGAAATACTTTTCTAACAATTCTTGTTAACAATAATAGCTGTTTCAGGTTTCTCAATGTTTAATGGTTATATATTTATCAGAGAATAAATATTAAATTATCTCATTATTATTATTATTATTATTATTATTATTATTATTATTATTATTATTATTTCTTACCAATGTTTATTATTGTCACACTAACATTACTTATCCAACTTTCATTATTTACTTTCATGTTGTTTTATGGTCTAGATTTTAATGTAATAACTATGTAAGCAATTGTATTCAATTAGAATTAGAGTCTGGCTGGGCGGAAGAGAAGGCCTACTGGCCTTAGCTCTGCCAGATTAAATAAATTATTATTATTATTATTATTATTATTATTATTATTATTATTATTATTACTATATTTTGAAGTAAATAAGGAAATTAGGATACAAGAATGTCTTTCTCCTCAAGAACTCAGCTAAATTATCATTAAACAAAAATATAAAGGAAAAAGGGACAATTAATAATAAAATATCAATTCGATGGTTTTAGGATACAGGGAGATAAGTCATAAAATGAGTTTTGAGATAAATGAAAATTAACCTCCTGACCTTTATTACAAATAATTTTCTACACAAATAAAACACATCAAATGCTGATATTCTTTTGTTTTTTGCACACCCACTTGTAGAATTTAACTTGTATATTCATATGGGCAACAAAACTCCATTTACACAAAAAATAACTTAACCCCATTTACCTGAACACCATCGAATTAGCACACCTCCAAGAATTAACTGAAATATCTTGTGTTCATGAAGCTTCTATCCATTGTTTTATATTCAGCACTCATTTGATACACATACTTGAATTCATAGATTTTTACAAATCTAATGACTTT
The DNA here is from genome assembly GCF_040183065.1 of Periplaneta americana. Classification (NCBI taxonomy): domain Eukaryota; kingdom Metazoa; phylum Arthropoda; class Insecta; order Blattodea; family Blattidae; genus Periplaneta; species Periplaneta americana. The sequence goes on along the minus strand of NC_091118.1, from coordinate 10,824,272 downwards.
TTGTCTATTGCTGCCTGCCATCTTGAACCTCTAATTTTACATCCAGTGACAAACATGATTTATGTTAATTGTTGTTGTCGTTGTTTGGCAGCCAGGACCTGACCTTCAAGGCCCTTCTTCTCAGCATGGAGCAGGTCACACAGTATGGAAAGATGTACAGGGACGCCATTGTGGAATTCAAGATACGGCATTTCGAAGATAGGAGTAAGGTGAGGTTTTGTGTTTGTGAGGTCTCAGTTTTCATGTACAAAATGATAACTCGTCATCTGTAAAATTTGAAGGGAATGTAATAGGTTACTGGATGGTTTTGCTGACCATACAGGTTGCAGATGTCCCAGGAAATTGAAATAATTACATTTCAAACACACAATGGCATTGTTCCAACTGTATGGTTAGAGTTTTGAAAGAATTATTGTTTTAAATAGTGTGAAAAATTGTGCTAGAATACTGGAGCAGATGTTTGAATCAGGTCTTCCTTTATGGTATGATACCTATGCACAAAATCTTCATTAATGCCAGTGATTTGTTGGTCAATTCTCAAGCATCATTCTGCCAGTATATTGGTTACCATATTTATAATGATAGCAGGAAGTAACTATAGTCAGATGTGGTCCTTCAATATGATTTAATAATTCACTGCAGGCTAAAGAAAGGAGATGCACTATCACCTTTACTTTTTAACTTTGCTCTAGAATATGCCATTAGGAAAGTCCAGGATAACAGAGAGGGCTTGGAATTGAATGGGTTACATCAGCTGCTTGTCTATGTGGATGATGTGAATATGTTAGGAGAAAATCCACAAACGATTAGGGAAAACACGGGAATTTTACTGGAAGCAAGTATATGATTATGTCTCGTGGTGGGAATATTGTACGAAATGGAAATATAAAAACTGGAAATTTATCCTTCGAAGAGGTGGAAAAATTCAAGTACCTGGGAGCAACAGTAACAAATATAAATGACATTCAGGAGGAAATTAAACACAGAATAAATATGGGAAATGCCTGTTATTATTCGGTTGAGAAGCTTTTATCATCTAGTTTGCTTTTAAAAATCTGAAGGTTAGAATGCATAAAACTGTTATATTACCGGTTGTTCTTTATGGTTGTGAAACTTGGACTCTGACTTTCAGAGAGAAACAGGGATTAAGGATGTTTGAGAATAAGATTCTTAGGAAAATATTTGGGGCTAAGAGGGATGAAGTTACAGGAGAATGGAGAAAGTTACACAACACAAAACTGTACACGTTCTATTCTTCACCTGACATAATTAGGAACATTAAATCAGACGTTTGGGATGGGCAGGGCATGTAGCATGTATGGGCGAATCCAGAAATGCATATAGAGTCTTAGTTGGAAGACCTGAGGAGAAAAGACCTTTGGGGAGGCCGAGACGTAGATGGGAGGATAATATTAAAATGGATTTGAGGGAGGAGGGATATGATATTAGAGACTGGATTAATCTTGCTCAGGATAGGAACCGATGTCGGGCTTATGTGAGGGCGGCAATGAACCTGCAGGTTCCTTAAAAGCCATTTAAGTATGTAAGTAATAATAATAAATAATGGTTAATAACATTGTGTCCTATTATCAACAGTAATATCATAATTGCTGATAGTTTTTCGGTAATATAATTTAACAAAACAAATAATTACCTCATGCCAAGAAAAATTAGTTGAGTTGAAACGAACACAACTATTTCATTTCCGAAACTGGGTGATGTATTGTAGGTGCTGGTGCAGCCCTGATACAGTGCAGATTTTTTATTTTTCAATATTATATAGATTTTTTTATATATACTGTGTTTACAACTAGGATTGCCAACCCTCCTGTATTTTCCAGATCTCCCATATTTGCTCCTGATTTTTAACAGCTGCCTGGGGCAATATTTTCGTTCACTTTGAGTATTTTTTTTCCCCCTATTTTTGCAAAATGTAAAAATCTTTCTTTTAAACATTTGATTTTGCCGTGAATGATGATGATTTTCACTGGTTGAGAAGAAACTGCTTTGTGAAGGATACACTGGAAGGAATGGTGAACGGGAGAAGAATTTGGGGCAGAAGAAGATATCAGATGATAGACGACATTAAACATGTGGATCATATGTGGAGAGTAAGAGGAAGGCAGAATATAGGGAAGATTGGAGAATGTTGGATTTGTAGTGAAAGATCTGTCCTTGGACAGAACACAGAATGAATGTTACTCTTAAAAATTAACACCATGGGTAGCAATCGATTATTTTTGAGAAAGTGAAATATTAAAACATAACTTACATTCTGCTGCTTCAATTTTTCTTCCATTACCATATACTTACCATTTGATGTGTTCTGTAAATGATCTTAGAATGTATGAAGTATCATTTGGTTCTGTTCTCAGTGCTTGAGGTCAGTAACTAATTGATGTGATGATGCTTGCAGGTTCCTTACTTCACACACTACATGATCACCATTGTCAACAACTGCCTGCAGTTCGTGGAGTTGGCACAACTGATGAAACAGCATTATTGGAGGCCTGGACTACATGACAATGAGGCTGGCACCAAATTTGAAGCCTTACTCAACGCTTTCCAGGTGAATATGTCATTTGAGCTGTATTACCACACCTTTCTTGTGCAAGCACACACAGAAAATTTTGTTAGAATATGATATTTATTTTGGTAAAATATGAAATAGATATTTCAGTGCTAAAATATCTTCGTTCCTAAACTATTTGGAGTAGGTTTACATCATTATTTACAAAACAAGTCTTTATACATTAACAGTTTTGTTTATGACCTAAATGAGGGGTTGGAGAGCAATGGTGGATTGTTAATGTTTAGGTGAGGGGTTTGGACTTTTTCCATTGCTGGTTGTCACAATAAAAAATTAAGACACAACGTTTCGAAGGGTGGTTCTCCCTTCGTCTTCAGGTGAAAGGAAGGAGAGAAGAGAAAAAAGAGAAAAACCTACTGTTGGGATCGTTACGTACAGCTATTCTGTATGACTGATCGTCATCCACCACGTAGACCATCTGGGGCCATCTCCACCATTAGACAACGGCACCTAGTGTTGCAGCTTAGTAGTTAGTAGTAGTGTCTGCTACCGCCAGGTGGCAGTAGTAGTTTTATCATGTCCTTTGTTACTAGTTTTTTTTTTTTTCCCCGTTTTACCTTTCTTTTAGTTTTCTATCGTGGTATCATAACACTTGTTCATTTTTTCAATTCCCCACCCCCTCCTTTTGTGTGTCTTTCATCAATTTTTAGCCACTTCATGCCCATCTTTTTTATTCCGTTTGGTTTAGTGCCAACATACTGCTAATGACTTCGGGTCTTTCTTAATTAGAATCTCCACCGAAGCCAGGGATCAATCGATCAGTCATACAGAATAGCTGTACGTAACGATCCCAACAGTAGGTTTTTTCCTTTCTCTCCTTCCTTCCTTCCACCTGAAGACGAAGGGAGAACCACCCTTCGAAACGTTGTGTCTTGATTTTTTATTGTGACAACCAGCAATGGAAAAAGTCCAAACCCCTCACCTAAACATTAGTTTTGTTTATATTTAATATGCTACTAAATAAAATACAATGAATTGAAGTAATTAAACAGTTTGTCAGCAAATTCAAAGTCTTACCTGAATTCAAGAACTAGGTGACTCAATTTTTTACACTCAAGAGAACAAAGGAAGAAAGTTCATACATTGGCTGGACTCAACACTGGTTAGTTACACTACAACACAAGCAACTTTTCTGTATTTTATGGCAAAAGATTACATCATCTGTCGGTTAATATTATATTATGTGATGAAAACCCTATGAATAATTTCAAGGGAAAAATTGTTCCGGGGCCGGGTATCGATCCCGGGACCTCTGGTTGAATGTACCAGCGCTCTGCCAACTGAGCTACCCGGGAACTCCACCCGACACCGTCTCAACTTTTGCCTTTATATCCACACAACTCGCGCGGGCTGACGAAATGCCAGAGACCCACAACGAGTGCACACAATCTCTGTGTGACTTGGAATTGTGGTTTTCTGTTAACGTACACAGTGACGTGTATATTATACAAATCTAGTCTTTCAGGTAAAGCTTCCTGTAAAGCAGATTTGAATAATTTCAAGGGAAAAATTGTTCCGGGGCCGGGTATCGATCCCGGGACCTCTGGTTGAACGTACCAGCGCTCTACCACTGAGCTACCCGGAACTCCACCCGATACCGTCTCAACTTTTGCCTTTATATCCACACAACTCGCGCGGGCTGACGAAATGCCAGAGACCCACAACGAGTGCACACAATCTCTGCGTGACTTGGAATTGTGGTTTTCTGTTAACGTACACAGTGACGTGTATATTATACAAATCTAGTCTTTCAGGTAAAGCTTCCTGTAAAGCAGATTTGAATAATTTCAAGGGAAAAATTGTTCCGGGGCCGGGTATCGATCCTGGGACCTCTGGTTGAACGTACCAGCGCTCTGCCAACTGAGCTACCCGGAACTCCACCCGATACCGTCTCAACTTTTCCCTTTATATCCACACAACTCGCGTGGGCTGACGAAATGCCAGAGACCCACAACGAGTGCACACAATCTCTGTGTGACTTGGAATTGTGGTTTTCTGTTAACGTACACAGTGATGTATATATTATACAAATCTAGTCTTTCAGGTAAAGCTTCCTGTAAAGCAGATTTGAATAATTTCAAGGGAAAAATTGTTCCGGGGCCGGGTATCAATCCCGGGACCTCTGGTTGAACGTACCAGCGCTCTGCCAACTGAGCTACCCGGAACTCCACTCGATACCGTCTCAACTTTTCCCTTTATATCCACACAACTCGCGTGGGCTGACGAAATGCCAGAGACCCACATCGAATGCACACAATCTCTGCGTGACTTGGAATTGTGGTTTTCTGTTAACGTACACAGTGACGTATATATTATACAAATCTAGTCTTTCAGGTAAAGCTTCCTGTAAAGCAGATTTGAATAATTTCAAGGGAAAAATTGTTCCGGGGCCGGGTATCAATCCTGGGACCTCTGGTTGAACGTACCAGCGCTCTGCCAATTGAGCTAACCTGAACTGACGGTGTCGGGTGGAGTTCCCGGGTAGCTCAGTTGGCAGAGCGCTGGTATGTTCAACCAGAGGTCCCGGGATCGATACCTGGCCCTGGAATCGATACCCGGCCCCGGAGCAATTTTTCCCTTGAAATTATTCAAATCTGCTTTACCGGAAGCTTTACCTGAAAGACTAGATTTGTATAAAACCCTATGAAGTTGCAAAAAGACCAGAAATTAAGAAGACGGCAAAATTGATGGTTGAAACCTGTTTGACACATTAATTTATATGTATGCAGGGTGTACCATAAGTAATGTAATTGATTTCAGGGGTGTTTTCTTTGGAATATTTCAAACAAAAAAGTTTAATACAATTTTTTTGCTCGTTTTTGCTTCCTTTTCGAGATAAAAATTGTTTTGTATGAAACATTTCATAGCCTGTTTTCGGAAAATCATTGATTTAATTCCCAATATGTTCAGCTAATTTAACCTGCTAAGTCCTTAGACATTTGTTGTTTTATTTTTAAAGTTCAATGTAATTCTACATTTCAAAAAAAGGTCACTGAAATGAGAGGAAATGCTGAAAAAATTCTGCATGTTACAGTTAGGGCACAAATGCAGTTATATTATATTATACTATACTTCAGGTCTCTGCACAAACATCTTTGTATAATAATGTATGAAGTATGGTATACTATACTCTCAGGACTCAAGAGGTTAAGAGAGCAGTGTATTATGATAATAAATGATTGAAAGAATTTCAGTTTTGTCCTTAAAATGTGCAGAAATGTGATCTGAACAAATGTAACTTTGTAAAATTCCTTTGCTGAACAAACAGTTACATTTGTTTGGATCAAATTCCTGCACATTTAAAGTACAAAACTAAAATTCTTTCAGTAATTTATTATCATAATACACTGCTCTCTTAAATTGACTGAACATATTGGAAATTAAATCAATGGCTTTCCCAAAATGCACTATGAAATATTTCATATAAAACAATTTTTGTCTCGGAAAGGAAGCAAAAACCAGCAAAATTGTATTAAACTTTTTTGTTTGAAATGTCTCAAAGAATAACCCCTATAAATTAATGACATTGTTACAGTTCACTCTATAGAACCTCTTATATTACTTTAAGGAAGACTCGACTGAAAATCATGAAAATTTTCCAGAAAGAATTTATGGGCTAAATCACGTCTTTAGAATGTATATTTTCATCTCCAAATGGATTTACTTCAATTCTGATTACAAATATATTTAAAAATGTTTTTTTTTCTTTTAATTAAAGCTGTAAGGGGCGTGGCATTTAAAAGACTATCAGAATTATGTTTTCATCAAATAATCTATTTTACAAATATCTGATTACAGATCTTGTAACTTGTTGTTCTAAAGTTGGCTCCCTGAAGTTATTATATGAATGTAGTGGAGGAGATTGGTTATTAGTATGTTTTATATAAATATTGATTTTACTTTCAAATCCATTTTTCCGTAAGTTTATTTTTCTTGATTCAACACAAATTTTTTATGCCAAATATTAATCAATCTGGATGTAATTTTTACTGCAAGTATTTATGAGGTATAGTCCCGTCGCTCTAATTTCCGGCAGCCAATTGCGTTGCAGATCGACTACATTTAAACGTGTGAGTCTTGGGATTCGCTGATGAAGATGTTAGATGTTATTCATTTCTTAAGGCTCGATAAATACTTAATATAATTGCCCGCCATTTTGGCTCTTTCGTTGGCGTTCGCAGAAAGCACACAAAGACGTTATTTGTCGCTCAATTATTTGCTGAATTACAGTGCGTTTGATTTATTATCATAGGAGCTACGACATGATAATGTTTAACGGTGTGGCAAATAGATTCCTTGTATGGTAGCTCGGCAACGAAAGAACAAAAATGGCGAATGATACTATAGTTGCGACGCTGTTATTCCCGGTGTGACTCCTCCTCTTTGCTTACGTCTTAGGAAGTGAAGGCTCTATAAAGTCTAGGTAGGTAGTATCGTTCGTCATTTTTGTTCTTTCGTTGCCGAGCTACCAGACGAGGGATCTATTTGCCACACTGTTAAACATTATCATGTCGTAGCTTCTATGATAATAAATCAAACGCACTGTAATTCAGCAAATAATTGAGCGGCAAATAACGTCTTCATGTGCTTTCTGCGAACGCCAACGAAAGAGCCAAAATGGTGGGCGATTATATTAAATATTTATCGAGCCATAAGAAATGAATAACGTCTTCCTCAGTGAATCACAAGACGCACACGTTTAAATGTAGCCGACCTGCAACGCGATTGGCTGCTGGAAATTAGAGCGATGGGACTATACCTACCTAGACTTTATAGAGCCTTCACTTCCTAAGACTTAAGCAAAGAGGAGGATCATGCTGGGAATAACAGCGTCGCGATTTTAGTTTATTTTAATAATTTTTTTTCATGAATTAGAAAAAAATAACATTTTCAAATTTCAATTTTTTGGAAAGTGAATAAATGGGATATTTCAGAAAATGAATCCATAGAAATGTTTCTCTATGTCTTTTGAATGTAACCAAAAGAAAAAAGGAAGCTAAAAAATTGAAATCTGCTACTAAAAACTTGAGTTTGAAAATATTTCTAAAGAAATATAGAAAAAAAATCAAAAGCGAAAAACATCTGGGAGTTCAAAATTTAGAGTTTATTAGTTCTTTACATAGTAAACATGTTTTCAAAATTTGGTTGGAAAAAAATGGTTAGGGAAAATGTTATCATTTTTAGTGGAGTGTCCCCTTAACCGTCAACCTCTTCCCATCCATTATAACGGACAATTGAGGTTCTGCTTTATTCCTTTTGGATTAATTTTGTTGCGTTTTTGTTATTTGTGCAAACATTACTTCACGTGAGACAGAAGTCAATTGATATGAATGATCTTATGTATTGCAGCAACTTCGAGATGAAGCTGCCCAGTTCCTCTTGGAGGAAGCCTTCCTCGACCTAGAGCCCCAGTTCCAGGACCTCATCACCAGCAAGTGGGTGGGGAGTAGCATCCCCGTGGAGACCATCTGTGTCACTCTGGAGGATTACTTCCAAGACTACATCCATCTGCGCGTCCGCAATTTCGACTACGTTATCTCTGAGGCACAGAACTGGGTCGCCAAGCGTTACATATCCGCCATGCTGCAGAAGAAGATATCCTTCAAGACGTACGAGGAAAGGAAAGACGCTGCCGTTAAAATCATGAGTGAAGCTGAACAGATAAAAGAGTTTTTCGTGCGCTTGGCACCGAAAGTCGCGAAATTTGATTCTCCGTTCGACATAATTAACACATTGGCTGAGGTTCTTAAGAGTGAAGATCCAGAAATCTTGTCCCTAGACCTGCATGGTTTGGTTGACAAGTATCCAGACGTGACCCATGACCACTTGACTCATTTGCTGGGACTTAGAGGTGACATATCTCGTTCAGAAGCGAGGGAGAAAGTTACGTATATTCTGCAGACCAATAAGACTAGACAAAGACCGACAATTCCAAAGAGTATATTCTCGTTAATTAATTAAAATTAGTTTCTTTGGCAAGGGATGTGTTCCAAATGTGATCTCTGGATTTTGGTGATAATGTTTTTCTCTGTTTAACTTATTAAGTGGAGAATGTACCTCCTGTCTCCGTCATGCACCGTGTTAAGCTAACCAGGAAGTGTAAATCCACTATAAAATACAGCAGCGCACATTTCTTTCTGTATCTCATGAACTATCAAAGCAGTCTATTTGAAATTTTAAGGACAGATAAAGAAAACTGAAAACAATGAAATATAAACGCCAGTTTTTCTTAGAAACTAGTGCAATGATTGGAATGGAAAATTTTTGACACAGAATAAAGACATAATTTAATTTAGGAAACTAGAATTATTTTTCTATGTTGGTTTGGGAATTATATATGATTTTTTTGGAAATTTGAAAAATTAATGTAATTTTCTTCATATTTTGCAGTGACTATTTGTATGGACTTCTATTAAATAATTAAAATACTTAAATAATTTCAGCTCACAGAATTCAGACATGTGCAAAGTTTCACGTAGATTGGTCCAACCAGTCCTGAGAAAAATTGAATTTTAGTTTGAAAAATTAAGTTTTCGGGAAATTAAAAAAACATGACATTGTCCACTTTTGAAACTAAGATTGACATTTGTCCGTTTTTGAAACAAACAGAGATGAATGTGTCCATATTTCAAACACAAAACTCAGAATGAGGATAATGGTGAGAAAATCCTATTCCAAAACTATTGCAGAATTGAAAAAAAAGCTCTGGAAGGAGGCATGGCATTTAAATACACATGTCCCACACCAATACTTTAAAACTCTCTTAGAGGCTTCCAATATTATTTTTTTTACAATTACTCATACATCAAATTAATCCTACAGAAATGTAGATTTTTTTAGGCCTAGAAACAAAAAATGTCATTTTTGGCCATTTTATACTTCCTGGTTATCTTTTTTTTTTTTTTTTGTATTTTTAACTTTGTAAATAACTATAAACTATAGGGCAAAAATAAAGGTAATTTTAAATTACATTATTTATCGTACCACGATAATCCTTTTCTTCAGGCACATTTTGTTGTTATTTAAAAAATTTTTATATTCGTTTGTTTAAATTTTAATTTATTAATATATTTTTTATTATTTTGTCTGTAACTCGAATTTTTTTTTCACATACACTTACATCATCCTTTGCCAATAAAATTGCATTTTTTTTTAAGAGCAACAACTTAAAAAATATATTATTAATTCCATCCCCCGCCACCCCCATAACTTTCATTTTTTCTAATCTTAGGTTTCTTTTCTCTGAAACTATCCCTCCCAGACCATCGAAATTTTTAGTGTATTTGTTCCATATACAGTGAAGTCCCAATTATCCAGACTATATGGGCCAAGGGCATTTCATATAAGCAAAAATCTGGGTAATAAGGAGGGTGAGAGCGCTATGTGGTTTTTCATCCTGTAATCTTAAAGGGACAAAGATCAAACCCAGCAATGTAGAAAGATGTTACCCACATGTACATAATAATCTAGTTTTTATTCATGATACAGTACAGTATGTAATAGACTTTGAAAAGCTTTGTTATTGTTCAGTACTGTATATATGCACACTACTGTAATTAAAAATAAACATCCAGCTAACACGGAAGGCTAGATAATTGGGATTCTACTGTATGTGCATGATTTGACATTTTGTTCAAATTTCTAGCATTATTATCAAGGCTAGAAATATTCCAAAGAGGGATCATTACTAAAAAATTGTTTCCATTATATTTTTTTAAGGTATTGCTCTGAAAAAATGTCATTTTGTTGACAAAGGATGTAAGTGTATGAGGAATTTTTTTTTCCAATGCCACCAGATTACCATTCAACATTTCTGATCTTTTGGAAATGGGTTATTTATAACCAACTTCTGAGGTTTTGAGGCACCTAGAAGGTGGAGTTACTTTGACCTGATGATATAATAGGATGGCTATGAATATGTGGCACCAAGGGAGATCTTTAACCTAAGCTCGGGTAGCTCAGTTGGTAGAGCAGCTGGCTGCGGACTGGAAGGTCTGGGTTTCGATCCCAGGTGGTGACAGGATTTTTTCTCATTCCCAAACTTTCAGAACGGCCCCAAGGTTCACTCAGCCTCCTATAAAATTGAGTACCGGGTCTTTCCCGGGGGTAAAAGGCAGTCAGAACGTGGTGCCGACCACACCACCTCATTCTAGTGCCAAGGTCATGGAAAGCATGGGGCTCTACCTCCATGCCCCCCAAGTCACTTCATGGCATGTTACGGGAATACCTTTTTAACCTAATTTCCAGACTATGGATGAACACAGGAACAATTCTCTTTAAGGAAAAATCCCTGTGCTCTGATCAAAAATCGAATCCGAGACCTCATTAGCTGTAGCCAGAAGGAGTGAACACTAAACCATGAGTGTGGTCAGAAAAAAAAATATATTGCTCTGCAGTTTATAGTTCTCTAAGAAAGGAACATTAAAAATGACAAATTTAACATGTCAGAGATAGGAGGTAGCTTGTTCCCCTATTATGGGGATTGTTCGGAAATTTGTATCATTTTCTTATTATTAAAAAAAAAAAAAACAAAGATTCTTGATGTGAATACGTGTATCTGTGTAAAGGTACGGTCACATGTCACTACTTTTGCAGCGCTGCAGTACAAAATACTGCGCAACTCTCGTACTGCGACGTGTGAACAACGGTGCAACCCGAAAAGTAGCGGCTGCCGAACCTGCTGCCCGCTACTTTTTCATGCTGCGCGCAACTTAAAAGTAGCGACGTGTGAACAGGGTTCTCAGGGTTGCAGCCGCAGCATTTTTGATATCGGTTTTGTTGAAACTTTTGCTGCGGTTGCAACCAGTGTTGCCACCCAAGTGTGCCAATGATACTTTTATTGTTTGGATATATTTCAGTGTTAGAAGTGATGAAAGTAAATTATTTGTAACAGTTACTAAATGTACAACACAGTCTGAGCATATCTGCTGATCAACTCATTTTTTAATTTTCCGTAGCATAGTTTCAAAACAAAAGGATTGCCAACATTGGTTACGTGGATATGCTGTTGGTTATCATTTAAGTATATAGGCGTTTTTAATAGCTTTATAGTAAAAATAATGCCAATTTCTGAATACTAGTTAGGACAGAAGAGCAAATAATAGATAAGTAAGCTATCGCATAAGTTTCATAATGTGAACATAACCACAAAATGCATATTGAGAAGTCAACACGGAGATGGAAACCTGCAGCATGACTGCTGCTGCAAAAGTAGCGCCTTGTGTGTGAACAGACTCGCAACCTCCAGTTGCAACTTTTGCAGCACTCGGGTTGCGCAGCACGAAAAGTAGCGTGCAGCACGGTACTTTAGGCTTACGTGTGAAAAAGACACGCAACTTTTGCAGCTGCAGTACAAAAGTTTTGCAGCAAAAGTAGCGATGTGTGACCGTACCTTTAGGTGTCCATTACTAGGATGCCGTCGCAGAAAGTCAACCGACAACATATTTGTTATTGTTGTTTAGAGCTGAAGGGAATAAAACTACAAAGACTATTCTTGATTGCAGGTTATATCAGGCAGTAACGCAAACTGATATTAAGGGATATTAAAGTTGAGTATTATAAACCTATTCTTTAAAAATTTTAAATATGATAGAGGATAATAAAAGCCAAAGTTTGGATTTACGATCTTTATTGCATTTAGGAAATTACACAAATGAAACTGTGTTTTCATTATGTCAAACCTGAGAAAAACATGTGATTACTTTTAAAAGCAATGCAATGCCATAGATGTGGAAAGCAACATTGTAGCGTCTAAGATATTATTTTCATTTTTTCGTCTAAGAGATGATTGTAAATAGTCTATTGTTGAGGGATATTGATCGCTTTTGCTTTGAAGAAACAGTTTCTACTAGCAAACATATTTATTTTTACATTCACTGTCATGTCTAGCATGTCACAAATTGTTACTGAAACCAAGCTTTTGTATGAATTGTAATAAGATGGTTAATCTAGAGATATCTGTAAATAAAGCCGAAGTTATGGCTTTCTTTGAAAAAGACCATGTTACAAGTAAAATCTTTCGTCAATAAATCATTTCTTCAACAAGTTAATTGTTTTAATTATTTAGGTTATAATATCGTCGGTTTACAAGCAAAACACCTTAAGTCCAAAATAATATTTCAGAGAAAAAGGCGTATATAATCCAGATAATGTATGTGTGTAAACTTAGAATTGGAAAATGAAATGCACTTAAACAGAAACACTTGCTAAAAATAATAATATTTTGAGGATTCAGTTTTTTCGGAAGAAAAACGCCTTTTTCTGAGAAGTAATAATTTTGACTTAATGTGTTTTGCTTGTAAACAGACGATATGTCGTAGGTTGAAAGAAAACAGAATGAAAATATAAAATTTGTAAAAGATATGAGAACCATAAATTCCATATTAAACCCTCTCAGATACAAAAACACACTCAACTAAAGTTTCATAAAACTTGATCAACACTAGTACGTGAAACCCAGGCTTGGACTGTAAAGAAATACTTACTTACTTACTGGCTTTTAAGGAACCCGGAGGTTCATTGCCGCCCTCACATAAGCCCGCCATCGGTCCCTATCCTGAGCAAGATTAATCCAGTCTCTATCATCATATCCCACCTCCCTCAAATCCATTTTAATATTATCTTCACATCTACGTCTCGGCCTCCCTAAAGGTCTTTTTCCCTCCAGCCTCCCAACTAACACTCTATATGCATTTCTGGATTCCCCCATACGTGCTACATGCCCTGCCCATCTCAAACGTCTGGATTTAATGTTCCTAATTATGTCAGGTGAAGAATACAATGCGTGCAGTTCTGTGTTGTGTAACTTTCTCCATTCTCCTGTAACTTCATCCCTCTTAGCCCCAAATATTTTCCTAAGCACCTTATTCTCAAACACCCTTAACCTATGTTCCTCTCTCAACGTGAGAGTCCAAGTTTCACAACCATACAGAACAACCGGTAATATAACTGTTTTACAAATTCTAACTTTCAGATTTTTTGACAGCAGACTGGATGATAAAAGCTTCTCAACCGAATAATAACAGGCATTTCCCATATTTATTCTGTGTTTAATTTCCTCCCGAGTGTCATTTATATTTGTTACTGTTGCTCCCAGGTATTCGAATTTTTCCACCTCTTCAAAGGATAAATTTCCAATTTTTATATTTCCATTTCGTACAAAGAAATGTAAAGAAATATATTTATTAATTTTGTTATTTGACTGGATAGATTGCACCCATCCTGCCTATGGTATTTATTTAATCCTTAAATCAATCCTTACCTAACCTAAGAATTACATACAGGTACCAAGAATAAAGATGTTTCACTCAATCCAACCCATTTCATAAATCCGCTGTCACTGTACACTGGCTCGCAAAACTTTTGTCCTATGAAATAATGTGGAAGTGAACTCTGTGAGACGTTATGTTGGCAATATACCTACATACCCCAATCCACATGTCCTGGGGAGGGAGGTATTCAAACTCTGAGTTCCAAGTATATACCGAGCTAATCGAACCAAAAATCTTTTAGAGCAATAACAGTATATGTAACCTACAGAAATAAAAACATCGAGTCAATTTTGCACCGAAATATTTAAAACTTGTTGTTTATTTCTCTTGAGTACTATAGAACAATCCAGGATAATTTTTCATCTTTCCTGCACATATAAATACAATGTTGGATCACAATATAGCATCAGTTTGTAATAATGGATACGAAAGCTAAGGTGATGGCGCTTATTGAAGAAGGAGCAATGAGCGCTGCTAGTGCTGGAGAACGCTACGGAGTGCACCGAAGAACAGCATCCCGTTGGTGGAAACAGTATCAAGAACGACGTTTAACGAGAAAACCAGGGGACGGACGTCCATGCATTTCTACTCCAGAACAAGACGCTGCCATTAGACAACCATTCAGCACTGCTAAAATCCTGCATGCTCGTGCTAACTTCCCAGGATCGAGAGAGACAGTTCTTCGTCGCATTAAGACACTAGCTAATACAAAGACAAGGAGGGCAGCTATTAAGTATATGAAGAGTTCGCGGGAAAAACGATGAATGTCACAGTTTTGTTAAGGTTGATGTCATTATCTAATTCAATGGATCACTACGAAATTTAATGTTGTTCTTATGAAAAATTGTAAAAAGGAGAATTATCACTATGAATACAGTAATCCTTTCCTTTATTTTCTAAAGAAACAGCCCTACATCTTGCAGTTACAGACTCAATTAGATCATTATCTAATCCTTAACAGAAATGTGACATTCATCGTTTTTCCTGCGAACTCTTCATATACTAAAGGATGATCATAGAATAGATAGCATCGCATTTTGCCAAGAATATTATGAATATCGGCGGGAAAATCTGATATTTTTCAGATGAAAAGATTTTCTCAAACACCAGTCATGGGCCTATTCAGGACGCAGTGGACGTATTTCTTTCACTGTTTGGGGATGGATTTCCAGGCTTCTGCTATATGAAAAAAATATTTTTACGATAAAAAAAAATATATTTTTCAAAATTCGAAATGGTGGCAGTTCACTGTGCAGTGATGAAGCGTTTCCCTCGTAACTCATAAACTTGTTAACTTTTTCATATTTTCTCTCTTTTATTTTATTGCTGAAACTCAGGTTTACAATATCATGCTCTTTCAACTACATTCCTGTGTAAATAATATATATATTTTTTATTTTGTGTTAGAAGAAAATACTGATATTTGACCATTCTTTAAATTAATTAATTTTTTTCAGACAATCTATCAAAGGTAGATAATATTGTTGATACGACATGCATAAATGCACACAAAAAATTTCATCACAGAATGTTGGATAGTTTTTGAGTTATGTGGAAACGCTTCATCACTGCACAGTGGGGGGGGGGGGGGAAACGTAAATATTTTTTTTAAATCGTAAAAATATTGTTTTCATATATCAGAAGTCAGTGTTTTATACATACTAATTTTCAATATTGTACAAGATACAGTAATGGAGGAAAACAATATTTCCAAAATTTTACTGCTTTAAGCTGTACCTAACCCCTTAAATTGGTGAAAATTCAGTTTTCAAATAAATGTCATAAACCCAGCTGGAGTGCAAAGAAACGAAATAATGAAGTTTATCTGTAGCGTGCTATAATTTGATTTTACTTGAAATTAAACATTTTCACTAATTTCCTCTCCGTTCTATTATTTATAAAAATATACACATGAAAAAATGTTTTGCATGTTCTAAACAAAGTCCTCTTGGTTATAAATCAGCAGTCAGTGTTATTGTTTACAAGCCAATATCATGTTTGGTGTTGGAAGAACAGACATTTACTATTTTGTATATGCTTTGTTTATTTTTTAGTTCGTTACATCCAAATTTTCGTTCCGTTACTATATGAGAGTAATGTGTGCGAAATATACATTAAACTGCGTATCCCACGGGATACAATCGATAATTAATGTTTAAATTATAGAGATACCCATAAAAATTTGTCTTAATAAAATTTTTTACACTTTTTTTTTTTTAGAATATTAATCTGTCGATTGTTAGTGCCAGCTTTAATGAATGTAATTAACGTAGTGTTGTTACCATGACAACAGCCAAAGGAAAATAAACGCAAAGAACTGTGGCTAGAGGAAGATCTACAATATGCCATATTTATTCACCTATGACACTAGGATTCTCTTTCAGTTTAGGATCAACTAGCTTACGTGTCTTCAACCTTCCTGTTGTAAGGTTGGTTACCTGCAAGGAGGCTACCTGCCGACTGGGGTGAGTACAAATACCAACTTAAGAACGAGGAAAACTCTACAGTATATCGGACAAAAGTTTCGCGAGCCAGTGTACGTGTGTTTGAACTCTGTAATAATACCAGAAAAAAATTAAACCATGATATCAAATGCATTGATAATATTTTTACTGCAGAAGCTGTCACCAATGCAATAAAAATCTAATAAAACAGTCTGGGTTTATTCAAAAAGTAAATATTTCACAAAAAGATTAAAGTACTCCGTTAAGTCCAAAAAAAATTGTTAACATCATGATCTCCATTTGAATGTGCGAAATAATCTTCACCTTTTAGAAAATATAAAGAAAAATAACATCAATACAGAAATAATGGAATTATTAGAATTGGAAACTATAGCTGCATTATATCCAAAACGAGAGTGAGTACACATTTACACAGCTTGATCTCTGCAACAAAATAGTACAGATGGAGCAGATGTTTATTGTGATCGTTTTTGTCTTTACCTCACACTAGGACCACACAGTCTAGTATATACAGTCACGAAGCTTGAGTTGTGAGGGTACTAGGAACAATAGACTGTGCTGGTACTATTTCACATTGTCTGCAATGAGGCGATATTAGCGATCCTAGTGGTTAGCAACTATCTATGGATGCATATTTACTACGTATTGAGCTTCGTGACTGTATATACTAGACTGTGCTACGATGATGAATTAAAAGCTATTGATACTGGTACAGAACAATTAATTTACAGAATAAATTCATTTACCAGAGCAACCATATTTTGTAATTTATAAACTGCAATTCAGGCTGTTGTTTCATTAACATCAGAAGACAACGGGAGTACATCAATTGAGCAGGAAACGATTAAAAATGCATCGGTTGAGCGCAGGGTAAGTTTTCCCTACATCCCTAGACTTAGTGATGACACGTAGCGTGTGAGAAAATTTGTGTGAAGTTGAAGTGAGGCTTGGTGGAGAAAAAGTCAGTTCTTGGGTCTTTCTAACGACATGAGTACAAACATAACAATACTGACAACACTGGGTATTCGGTCTTTCATTTCTTCCTCCAAATGAAGTCGGAGATGCATTTGTTGGAAGATTTAGTTAGCAACCAATCTGTTAATGAAAGTATCACAGCCTTTGCTGATTATTTAGTATCAAATTTCATAAAACCTGATTCGTTATTTCCCCCTGAAATATGGGCTTCGGCACGACTCGAAGTCACGTGGTTTTCGTGGTCTAGTCATGGCCATCTTGACAATCGCCTAATATAAATACACGTTCAAAGTTCTAAAAAGCAAAGGAATTGCTATATTAAACTCATGTTAAACGTGCATTTATATATAAATGTGTTCAATGTTGGCCATGTTAGGATAAAGAATGTGACGTCGTCGTCTTTCTCGTTAGCCACGTCTTTCCCACAACAGTCTTAGTGAGATCGAGAAGACAGTGCTACCACCCCTCAGAGTGGAATGAAATTGAATTATGAATTTAATTAATGATGGAAAGAATTTTCTGTTACTTTGTTTCAATAATAATATTTTTAAAAATGTATTATTTTTTAAGCTTTTTAGGTTGCGAAATATGTTCGAAATTGCTTGCTTTTTTTTAAAATATGCACCGAAATTAAACCATCTTATCACCGAAATTAAGGTAAAATAATCACCAAAAAATCACACCTCTGTTGATAGCACATCTCTTCAGATTGGAATTCATATACATCACCAAAATGTGTTCTATACAGAGAAGAAGAACTTGCAGCACATACTTAACTGCAAAGCCATAAACATTTCAGAGAAATGTGTTAATGACATCACAGACGTTTACAAGAATGTTAGTATTGTATTGTATTTATTAACATTCCATGGTATTCATACATTGCTTCACAGCTAGAATATGGAACAAGTCAAAAAACTTAATACTATTATAAAGTCTTAATTTATAGTCACAGTCTAGATGAAATATATACAGAAGAGATTTACAATATAGTCTACTAGTACAACATAAAGTTTTAGTATCAATTTCATGAAGTGTTATTGAATGTCATGAATTCACTTACAGAATAGAAGGCGTGAGAAATTAGGTACTTCTTTAATTTGGCCCTAAATAATCTTATGTTTTGAGTTTCATTTTTTATATCGATAGGGAGGCTATTAAACATTTTTACTGCCATATAGCGCACTCCTTTTTGATAGCACGATAGACTTGCCGATGGAATATGAAAGTCATTTTTTTGACGTGTATTTATGCCATGAACTGTTGAATTAGTTACAAAGTTTTCACGATTACATACGAGGAAGGCTATTAATGAAAAGATATACTGACAAGCCATGGGCATTATTTGTAGTTTTTTTTTAAATAATCCTACACGATTCCCTAGATTTGGCACCTACTATTATTCTAATTACTCTTTTTTGTAATAGAAATATATTGTTACTATCTGTGGAATTTCCCCAGAATATTCCAAAACTCATTACCGAGTGGAAGTATGCAAAGTATATTGTTTTTAAGGTATTGATATTTACTATCTTTTGCATAGATCTAATAGCAAAACAAGCTGAATTTAGTTTGGGGTAATTTCTTTAATATGATTTTTCCAAATGACGGAGAAAATCCAATGTTCTGAGCATTTGATTAAGTAATAAATTATTAATTAATTATTTACAATAGGCATGTAAGTTTACTTAACAATCCGAAGACAGGTTTGAACCTCCGAAGTGACACCAATAAGGCATCACTCATGAGGCAACTGAGCCAAGAGATAATAGGTTAGAGTGGCCAGTTCCTTTCCCCCTCCATTGTATAAATCGCTGACTAGCTACATATTACACTAGTCAGACTTCAGATGCATACAAACAATTGTTCTTCCTCTGACACATATCGTCAAGTGAGATGTACTGCCTGGTAATAGATGTACAGATACGGAATTAAAATTTGGAGCGAGTTTTGATAGGAGTCCACCTGTATGTAGGCAACAATTTCACACGACTGCCCACAAGTAACATATATATTGGGGCTCTTGTTTACTGCACATGCGCAGTGTGTTGTGAGCGAAACAACAAGGTACATATCAGCCAGACGTGTTATAATAAGTAACAATCACTATTTCTCCAACGTTTTCTTTATCTATACACAATTAATAATCTTTTTATCTTAAAAATCAGGGGAGGAACAATTTCCACACCCTGCTCCCTATAGTACCAATCGTAGTGGACGCTATATTGCGACACAGGGGTGCAGAAAATATACTGCATCCCTTACAAATGACGCTATTTCTGCATTTATTGGGAGAAATATTTCCATAGTCACGATTTTGGAGTTCCAGAAATCTTCTAGGTCTTCCAGCCTAAACCATTGTGAGTTGAGACGAACCCTTGGTGTAATGGATGGATATCGAAGACCTATATGCAATACTGTAGTAATATCTGCCCTCATGCAGTTTCCTTCCAGGGGTAGGTATTGCCGTATAATTGTTGACGGAGGGCAAGTTAAACTATCTTGAACATTGTCGAGAACTTCTCAATCACAGATATTAACATTCATAAATTTGGATTCTGGTAGACCCAAATATATTTTACAGACCATTTACTGACACTTAGATGAGTGTTTAAGTGATATAAAATACATAAACGTTTGCAAGTGTTATTAAAATACGATTTCTGGTTTAACCGGAAATTATCCTACCTTTCATATTTCAAATGGAACAATCTGTATAGTCTATTAGTAGATAATTTTGCTACCCTCTATTTTTTTTTTTCGTTGTTGGTAACTCTATAGCATCTATTAGATGTTTTATGGTTGTGCTAACAGATGGAGTTACTTGTCAACAATGTGACTCTTAAACGTGTGTTCAGGTTACTGCCCAGCGACAGTCCTGATGTATTTTTATATTTGTGATCGTTGGTTAATTAATATTAACCCGGCACACTCACAATCACACTCACATTCATACAAATCTCTCTGAATTATGAATCCATAGATGTATAACATGTCCAGATTTGAACTGATAGTTTTTTGTTTATTCAACAATCTGCAATACTCGCTGCTGTGGAAGATTGTTTTTGGAAACAAACAAAAAAAATTGTTTAGCCTACATGTCTGTAGACAAATATTGTTATGCAATTATTTAGCTACTATACTCAGTGGTGAAAATGGAACGGTATTATTATTATTATTATTATTATTATTATTATTATTATTATTATTATTATTATTATTATTATTATTATTATTCTCAACAAGTCGATCTGTTATTAATATTTGGTGAACGTAGAAGAAATGAACGCGCAGCTTGTGTTTTGTATGCTGAAGGCACTCTGTCATCACCAGCGGAATAATATTTTCATAGAGTCGGACAGAAATATCATACGAAGGATAATAATGAAAGACAACTTTTCGTTATTTCAGAAGAAACAGAAACGACTAGTATTTTGGCGTATACGGAGGTAAATCCATTTGGTTATATTGAGCAATCGAACAAATACGTTGCACTTCTTTTTGCCTTCCTAAAACGTTTCAGTCTCTAATCTCCGGAAATAATGGCGATATCGAGGAACGGGATGCAATGTTGTATTCCCCCTTGACTTACTTCGGACACGATAGCATCAAAATGGGAATCCCGAACACAAGCTGATTTTCGAGAAAAAAACTACCAAGGCTTTATTTAAACCGCTATTGCGCCAACATTCTTGTCGCCATAACTCCGCCGTATATGAAGTGAGAACAAATCTGATAAGTGCGGCGAATAGAGCTCCTCAAACTCTATCTGTAGTGTAAAGGACAACCCTCTGCCCCCAGGCATATGGACGGTAGAGGCCGGCAAATGTTCAAAAAATGGTCATTTTGACTTTCCAAAACAGATTTTTCTCTACACAAGAAGAACGAAGGGGCTCAGACACACGCCATTTTCAGTGTAGCATCCCCGCACGTTTACTAATAATCACCAATAAAATCGGGGAAATCTGTTGCAATTTTTCTAGCCTAATTTTTTTTTTTTTTTGCCTACCTCTCTACCACAACATGTCAGAGACTGTCGGACATTGTCTAGTTTCAAAAATAAATTAAAATTGCACTTTTTCAATTCAGATTCATTTCAGTTATAAGCCCTTTTCTCTGCGATAGTTTTGTAAAAATATAGGCTATATATTTCTTTTCCTTCCTTTGTTCTCTTTATCAGCCGATGAATTTATTATCATAACATTTTATTGTGAATTTTATTTAATATTCGTATTTCTGTTCTTTTTTATTATTATTTTATTACATTCCATTTTGTTATGTTCTACCTTACGTTTCCCATATTAACCATTTCTACTAAATGAGTTGCTTTCACTATATTGCAATGTATTTTACTTTCTTTTTTATATTATGGTATTATTTTCATGTTGTTTAGTGTCGATTTTATTATGCTATTATTATTTTTTTTGTAATATGTTAGTATTCTGTTCTTTAACTTTTTGTTAAATTTTAACTGCTTGTATACTTTGTGACCTGGTAGAGTGTAAGAGAAGGCCCTATGGCCTTAACTCTGCCAGTATAAATAAAGAATTATTAATAATAAATAAAGAATCTTTTGTGCCGTATTTGTGGGATTGCACATACAATAGAACAGTGTTTGCAAAGCAACTGACAAAGTTGTTCCCTGTCCCCATACACACACTGTACCTATCAGTCAAATATGCTGTTGTAATGCGTAATATAGGGTCATCGAGGGGAAAAAAGAAATCGTCGCTTGAAGGACAAACGTAAATATTATGTTGGATTGAATACAATGTATCATCCTTTCTCAGGTGTAGAGAAATAACATTTTTCTTAGGTCTACAAACAGTTATTCAGACCAATACTATTTAGAAAATTATTTTGTAATAATAATAATAATAATTTATTATCATAATATCAGAACATGCATTTGTAAATGTAGGGGAAAGTAGACTAAATCGTACCACTATTAATGTTAAGGAAAGTATTGCATGCAGGAACCACCTGGAGAATTTTTCATGAAATACAAATAGAAACTGATGCTCGTTCAGTTTCCCGCCTTTCACCCAAGACTACAGCTGTATTAAATCGTAATTAATAGTATGTTCAGATTTCTCATATAAGATTTTGTTACACTTTCGTAAGCTTTTATTGAAACATTGAGTTAATTTAATGAATGTCTTTTATCACACCTACCATATAAGATTGTTTGCATTATTTCAACGGTAAAAACAGTCACTGTAACAGTTTTGTTTAGGTTATAATCTGAATAGTTTCTTTGGAGTGCTGGTTTCCTAAATCGTACCTTTAAAGGTTGCTCATATCGTACCAGTACGATTTTGGCAACGTAAACAACTTTATGTGCATAATATTTTTAAATTTCAGAATAAATAATTCAGACCTGTCAAGTCTCAAGCATTGTGCGTGAGACACGAATTTGAGGCTGATCTCACGCTTACAACCACGCGAGATGAAATCTCACGCCTTTGTGGATTACAACATTTTAAAACAAAACATTATTCCTGAAGATGTACGGGAAAGTGCTCAAGTCAAAGATGAGGTGCAGGTAAGTCGGATGTAATTTGGGTATATTTATCTCAGATGAAGCTAGCAAATAGAAAAGTAAGGTACAAGAAGCTATCTAAGGTTACAAAATTGGTTTTGATAATTCCACATTCTAATGCTGACGAAGAACGTGGTTTTTCTATGTTAAGGAAAAATTAAACAGCTTTTAGACTTTCATTGAACGTGGATTGTATGTTATCATCTGTCTTGACCATGAAAGTGGCCATCTCTGACCTATGCCACACATTCGAACCACCTCAGAAAGTGGTGGCTAATGCTAAGAAAGCAACGCATCAGTTTAATAGAACACATTCAATAAAGAGTGAGATTTGTATCGTTTACAATTAAGTGAAACATTGGAATATATTAACTTATTTTGTGCTGTGTTGGTTTCTACAAAAATGATTAATATTACATAAAAATAATTTGTATTGTAAAAAATTGTGGTTTACTATTAATTAATTATGAAATAAATGGATAAATAAAAGAAATTTGTTGTCCTATTCATTTTCCTTGAATCTCACTCTTCCTGACCAGTGATCTCACTCAGTTACCATGGGGACCCTTGGCAGCTCTGGATAATGGGCAAATGAGAATACGGAAAATGGGAACCAAGTGATTTACTTAAGGCACTGGATGAATTACGATCCCGAGCAGTGGGATTGAATGAATGTTGCCGTAAGTACGAAATTCCAAAACAGACTTTCAAGGGATATTTGATGGTCTGGAACGTCCTGCAAATGGATCCGTCAAAGGGAGGAATACAGCTTTTCCACGGGAAATAGAAGAGGAATTGTTTCAACATATTCTTTCTGAACTTATTGTAACAGGCGCCAGGTAGCTTGCCTCTGTTGTAGTTCTTATTTTGGAAATTGTGTGTATATTTTACAGATGGGTACGATTTAAGCAGCCTCTAGGTACGATTTAGGAAACTGGGCGCATAAATAGTACCGTTCGCAGAGTTTTGAATAATGCCTTTTAAAAACATTTGATAAATATTTAAAAATTCTGAAAAAAAAAATTGTGTCCCATGGTACTGTCCGAATGTTTGACAATATATGCAATTAAAATTCCTTCCCATTTCGAAATAAATAAAGAAAGACTGAAAAGTGGTACGATATAGGCAACCTTCCTCTACATCAGCCGCGGCGAAAATGCGACTCACGAGCACATTGTGGCTCGCAGTGCTTTTCTCTCGCTTCCTACCTACAACCCCCACCCTCTCACTCACTGGAGTCAAACTCCGTTCTATTTGTATTTGTTTCGGACCTGCGAGTGGCGTATCGTCGCAATGTCTCTCTCGAAACCATGTACCTCTATAAAAAACGAAAGTTTCAAGTAGGATGGGAGGATGCATTCTTTTGCTTACAATATGATGAAAATATTAGGCTAAATGTATGATATGTTCACAAATATTACTAGGAAAACGGTTGTATAACATAAAACGGCATTATAAGTTACTACATGTTACTGATGAAACATTAAAAGGTTAAGTGTTATTATTATTATTATTATTATTATTATTATTATTATTATTATCATTATCATTATCATCTCTGTACGTCGATTCTTTTACAGCAGATGTACGAATAATGCGGTTAGATTTTCAATTTAAACTCACAGATTTACAACGTGACGTTAAATGAAAGCTAGATGTAAGGACTTGACAGATATTGAACTTTTCAAATCTTTGGGAAAAAATAAATATTTGAAGCTTCGTTCTTTCGCTTGCTCTGTTGAAGCCATGTTCGCTACAACTTACGTTTGTGAAAATTTTTTTTCAACAATGAAGATAGTAAAAATCAAATTTAGATCACGACTGACAGACAAATACCTTCGTGATCAACTACGATTGGCAGTAAGTGACATAATTCCTGATTTTGAAACTTTGTCGCAGAGACATTCTGAAGACAGTTAATTTTAGGTTGTGATAATGTGTCCTATGTTTTCCTGTTCATTTCTTTCTTCGTTACACGTCCTAAACATTAACTTCCCCTTCGGGTGTCCGCCTCCCTCCATAGGTGCTATGCACGTTGCAGCTTACATAGTGGCTCGGCGCACCATGGCCTTTTCGCCACGACTGCTCTTCATGTATTGGAGTAAAAGGAAAAGAAGCGACATACAGGCTACACAGTAATATAAAGTGTAAGCCACAGATATAATTTGTCTTTTTTAATTCAGTTATTTTACTACGCTTTATCAACTGCTATAGTTATCTAGCGTGTGAATGAGATGAAGGCGATAATGCTAGCGAAATGAGTTGGGTTCAGCGCCGAAATTTAAGCAGCATTTGCTCTCAATGGGTTGAGGGAAAACCTGTCATAATATAATAAGATTAATATTAAAGAAACAACTTTTAGATAACAATATGTTTTATTTAATATAAATCTAATCCCCGTACCACTAAAACTCGTGTTCGGGAGGGAAAATTGATCATACAATAATTTAATATATTACTTCCAAGCTAGGGAGACGATATTATAGTATACTTAAAAATAAAACTAACTTGAGTATCGTATTTAGTACGAATTTAATATTAGTAAGAAGTCAAAATGAAGGTTATCTGGTTAATTTGACAATAAAACAGTAAACTAAGAATAAAATGAATTAAAATTAAATATCATCAAATCATAAGACAATTAAAATTATATCAGTAGAAAAGCTGGTAGTACGAGTAATTTGAATAGTGTATTCTACATATTTCGTCTATTTTTAATTTGAATTTAAATGTTAGTGTTTTTTAATATAGATACTTCGAAATCATGTAATTACTTACTTACTTACTTACTGGCTTTTAAGGAACCCAGAGGTTCATTGCCGCCCTCACATAAGCCCGCCATTGGTCCCTATCCTGAGCAAGATTAATCCATTCTCTATCATCATATCCCACCTCCCTCAATCCATTTTAATATTAGCCTCCCATCTACGTCTCGGCCTCCCCAAAGGTCTTTTTCCCTCTGGCCTCCCAACTAACACTCTATATGCATTTCTGGATTCGCCCATACGTGCTACAGGCCCTGCCTATCTCAAACGTCTGGATTTAATGTTCCTAATTATGT
This sequence comes from Periplaneta americana, assembly GCF_040183065.1. Classification (NCBI taxonomy): domain Eukaryota; kingdom Metazoa; phylum Arthropoda; class Insecta; order Blattodea; family Blattidae; genus Periplaneta; species Periplaneta americana. The sequence continues at coordinate 10,798,369 of NC_091118.1, read as the reverse complement.
CAGGTGAAGAATACAACGCGTGCAGTTCTGTGTTGTGTAACTTTCTCCATTCTCCTGTAACTTCATCCCGCTTAGCCCCAAATATTTTCCTAAGAACCTTATTCCCAAACACCATTAATCTCTGTTCCTCTCTCAAAGTGAGAGTCCAAGTTTCACAACCATACAGAACAACCGGTAATATAACTGTTTTATAAATTCTAATTTTCAGATTTTTTGACAGCAGACTGAATGACAAAAGCTTCTCAACCGAATAATAACAGGCATTTCCAATATTTATTCTGCGTTTAATTTCCTCCCGAGTGTCATTTATGTTTGTTACTGTTGTTCCGAGATATTTGAATTTTTCCACCTCTTCCACATCTTGTTTTTGAGTAGATCTTGAAAATCAGGAACATAATACGGTATGTAAAAAATTTGTCTAATTTGAGAAAAATTAATTTTTAAAACATTTTTTAATTCATCTGAAAATTATTTATAGATATGATGTATTACTTCTTAGCCATCATTATATTATATATGGGTCTATATATATAATTTTTTTCTAAAGTAATTTCTCAGCTTCAAATGGCTATAACTATGGCAAATTTTTTATTCTGCTGAACTAAAAAACACCAATTTGTTCGTAAAGAAATGGGCGTTTATTATAACAAGAAAAATAAGAAAAAATTAAATATGACTACCGTGTTGTTAAATAAGAAATAGCTGTAACTGCACCGGCTTACGAAATGATTTTACAGAGCGGGTCCATTTCTTAATCCGTGTAACGTTCGAAATCTTTTCAATGCATTGGGATATTGTCAATTCTATTCGTAATTGCGCTGGACGAAGCCAATACGAAGTCAGTAAAGACAAAACCTTTGTAAAAATTATTTCTGTCTGTATTCTGAATCACATTATTGTTTATATGCGTGATACAATTACCATAGCAACGAAATGCATATCGAGAAAAAAGAAAAGAGAAACAATCCCTATAAAGCATAATGGTACGCATATCTATATGGAACCAAACTGTTAATATGTACAGAAAATACAGCCATTTCAAACTGGGAACTTACTTAAGAATATATATTTCCGGATCAAGCCCCCGAAAAACCAAGCCAAGCCAATATGGAGAGCAACAATAAATACAGTAAAAGAAAACTCAGATCAGTCTGAAAATATGACATATAGTAGGCCTACACATACACAAATTCTGCAATATTCGAAATGTTCTTAATTATTTTAAATGCTATCAGCTGTAGTTCCCACAATATTACAGCCTACAGTTGTAATATTATCATAACATGTAGACTTGCTAAATCCCTCCAACTCCAAAAAACTTTTGTCAAATGACATTGAAGGTTGTAAATAAATTTCCATCACATATTTTTAATTTAAGCAGAGCTGCTCTCAAATTTTACACCTCTAGTTGGTTAATTTTAAGTCCGTTTTATAATCTTGATTAATTTTTTGATTGTAGGCCCTACAATCTCTTTGTAATTTAACTGACCTTGTCTATACATTTTGTTTTTAGACATGTAATTTACAGATATAGAAACGGGGAGGATGGATGGTAGGATGAGGGTAATCTTCATGCATATATTATTCTATAATGCCATATTGTAGGAATTCCATTACATCAGTTAACCAGAGATGAGTTGGCATGTTCATTCTGATTGCATTTGTCTTGTTTCTTTCCTGGTAGTTAATGGGGCTGGAACATTTCTACGCAGTATGAACGGGGACTGAATGAGGACATTTCAATTGTGCTAGATTATACTGCATTATAACTGTTTTTATGTGCAGGATGTGAAAGCCAAACGTATAGACAATCCAATAAATGTACTGAACATCAATTACAACTGAACACGTACACAATAATTGAAATATTGTTGTATTATAGGAAAATGTGTTTATTTTTGTCTAATACTGTACTTCATACACATTGTCAACAAATTATGAAAAAATGTTGAGACCAGAGACGCTATTACTATCTTCTATCTGATTGGCTGAATTACCTCCAACACGCCACTGCCCTCTGCCTGTGACGGTTGGAATATGAACTCCGTTTACTCCAGCGGAAATGCTGAAGGAGAGTGGTCGGGTTATGCATTTGAAGCGGTGAGTGACGATTGATTATTTTTCTGTAAATCATATATTTTAAAATTGTTTGCAGACATATTGGAGACAATTGGTTACAAGTGAAGTAGGAATTATATTTATAAAGTAAAATGTTAATTCATAATTTGATGGAAATAATACTTATGAATAAACCCAAGAGGTATGTAGCCTAGTTCGCATTGGAAACACCCATAATGTTAAATAATTAAGCTTAGTACGATGTGAATTACAATTTTGTTTTCCTTGTAGTGCACATTAAGTGATTTAATGGACGGAATTATATTATAAAATGCTTAGAATTATTCGGAAAGTAAAATGTATGTAATACAGTTTGACGAAATTCAATATAATGTAACGTCACCTTTTCTATTGTTAAATTTCAGCTTCGAGCGCTAAATTGAACATTAGAAGCATTGTTGAAATGCTGCATTTGTGAATCTCTTTCCCCATAGTCGTATGTCGAAAATCACATATTATTTTCGTAATTAATATCCAACGCTATTTTACTGACCGGAGGTATGAAATTCTAAAAATAAAAGATAGTATATCTTTATAAACAAGCAAAATTGAGAAGTCTGGAATATTTACCAAGGAGGATTATTAAGTACCTACGTTAAGATTTTAGTACAATTTTTTATTTTTCTTAATCTGGCCGATAATGCATCTTGTTTTGCCTAGGCATGTGTGTGGAAGAGAAGAGTTGAACGGAGCGTACAGGAATCTTGCAACCGTCCCAAGACGAATTTGAAAATGTTATATCTTCATTGGTACCAGGTGAGTCTATTTTTGAAGACTTCGCAAACATTTTGCTATGTGGCCGTGAAACCTTGAAAGCCAAAAAATGGTTACAATTAGGCTTCGATATTGCTAGATAGGCCTACGTGTGAAAATAGTTAATAAATACCGGTAAATCTAACTTTCTACAATGTCACTCCTATACGCCATATTTTTCTTAAGATGAAGTACAATTTGTTAACAATATGGCTGCCATAGGCATTGAAACCAGTCTGATTGAAATTGTGCCGTAATATTACCGTATTTATTCTATACATCGTGAACATATCCTTCAGAATTGTAGAATTTCAAGCAATAACTGAAGTTACCACTAACAATTACATAATATATTTCTTCAAAATCATGTGTTCGTACAACTGTTTATTGTATTTTATTGCGTTTTATGAATTTTAATGAACCTTGTTGAATATTGAGCGAATTGTGTATTTTATGATCAACTACCGTTTTCATATTCATATCGGCTTCTGAAGCTGCTATTTTCCATGTTCTGTGTAATTATTTTAATGGAAGATCGTTTTCGAATATTTGTTCAGAGGCAATGCCATATTCTTTGTTGGGAATTAGTCTTATTGTAATAATAGTAACGGCATTCAAATAAACTGCCAAGGTCCGATTTAATAATTGTACGGTACTTTAAATACGCCTCTTATTTAGAGTTGCTGCGGTAACAGTGCTTGCGAACTAGTTTTTAGAAATTTCTAATGGTGAGACATAAGGATTCGATCCACGAGTCTTCTGGCATTCCACTACAGTTTTGAGAGGTTCTTCGTCTTCTGGAGATTAGGATCCAGTTTTCGGCAATGAAGTAGATGTTTTTAGAAATTATAGTACGTTATATTTTCGGTAAGAATTGTAATGTTTAGCTAGGCTATTTGTCTAATTTCAATGGACAGAAAATAATTAGGTCTATATGGATATTACTGTATGTGTATGTTGCAAAGTTTATTGAATCTATCGATCTCTCTATAGACCACATTTATCTCATTTGCGTTGCGATTTAAACTGATAGTTGAAACCGATGAACACGCAATATTTTATTGATAAAGGAAATTTTGATAATTCGTTGCAAAATCTTGGTCATTAGGGCAGACAGAATCAGTCACAGGTTAGGTTTGGTTTGTTGAGATTTTTGGTATGCCTTGTACGTAGCCTACGTTTTTTGGTAGATATATCGAAAGCCTGAACAAACCAAATCTAACCTGTCACTGATCCTTGATGATGTCCACCATATTGGCCAACGTCTTTCACCGAATCCCAGAAATTTTAATTTCAATCATCATCATCCTTGCAGGTATTAGGCCTAGTGGCCTGTTACAGTCTCCGTCCATCTTTTCAGGGGGCGTCCCAAAGATCGTCTTCCATGTGGTATATAGCGGATAATTTGTCTTGGGAGTCTGGAACGGTCCATCCTATTGACATGGTTAAGCCATTTTTGTCTGTAGTGCTTGAGATGTTCATAAACAGGTGTAATTTTCAATTCTTTTGTAATCAGTTCATTCCTTTTGTGGTCAAGCAAGCTGTAGCCGGCAGTCCTCCTTAGAAATCTCATTTCCGCAGTTGTTAGGCGTTGAACATCTGAGTTTCGGACAGTCCAGGCCTCACTACCATACATGAGGACAGGTCTTGCTAGAACTTTATATGCTTTTAACCTGGTATGTTTTTGGGTTTTCGTGGTTGTGAAATTTCAATTAATACAAAAATGTGTTTTTATTTACAATATTAACAACCACTAATGTAGCAAAGGGTAACGCCTTGGCTTAACTAGATCGAAGACATTAACTAGTTCGTCTTTCATTTAAGCCTTCATAAATGTGCAATATTTTAATATAAGTACAGTTTTCACATTTTTCTTTGGTAGTACTATTCAATTAGTATTTATTTTATCTTGTAGTCAGGTGGTGTCCCCTCTCCCCACTTAAATTATGATTCTGCAGATTGTTTTTATTCAGGTTTTAGTATGCCTTGCATAGGGGAGAGTCGGGTAGTATCGGACATCGGGTAATATCGGACAGTGAGTTTCTTTCATCTACCACACGATGATAATACCTGATTGACGTGGTTACGTTTCTGTGATGTCGCATAGAGAAACTTAGGCTAACCATGTCATTCAGGTACTATCATCGTGTGGTAGATGAAAGAAACTCGCTGTCCGATACTACCCGATGTCCGATACTACCCGACCCTCCCCTATAGGCTTTTTTGGTAGATAGTTGCTTGTACGTTTTTTAGGTCAATCTTTTGACTCAAGTTTCAAAACCTACGAATTTACGGGAAACATGCTATCTGTATTCGTTGCTGTCTGAACCTCCACAGGACAAGAAGGGCGACTCCAGCATCCACGGACTTGGTGCAGTTGCAGGCTTGCTGTACAAGGACACAAGTACAGCGCTGAGGACCAGTCCTTCGCATTTCCATGGCCTGGTGTGGAATGCTCTGCTAGGAAGTGACTTCTGACGTGACGGCACCTGTGTGTGCAGCACATCTGACCCTGGGCGCCGTGATGCAGCAGCCTGCAGTGTTGGTGACCAGCAGTAGATGTGCTGTGCCGGACCACGTGGGGATGCTGCTGGTACAGCTACACTGTATAGGTGCACAGGTGAGACTCAAAATTCGTTGACATTACACATTCATTCCATTCATGTATTCAGTTTTCTGCCCAAGTTCAGGTCCTTCATTGCAAATCCAGCATTCTCCAATCCCCTCTTTTCTGCCTTCTTCTTAGTCTCCTCATATGATTCATATATCTTAATGTCGTCTATCATCTGATATCTTCTTCTGTCCCGAACTCTTCTCTCATTCACTATTCCTTCCAGTGCATCCTTCAGTAGACAGTTTGTTCTCAACCAGTGACTCAGCCAATTCCTTTTCCTCTTCCTGATCAGTTTCAGCATCAGTCTTTCTTCACTCACTCTTTCCAACACAGCTTCATTTCTTATTCTGTCTGTTCATTCTTCTCCATATCCACATTTCAAATGCTTCTAGTCGTTTCTCTTCACTTCGTCGTAATGTCCATATTTCTGCCCACACTCCATACAAAGCACTTCACTAGTCTCTTCCTTTTCCAGGTGTCCGCAGAAGATGCTTCTTTTTCTATTAAAAGCTTCCTTTGCCATTGCTATCCTCCTTTTGACTTCCTGACAGCAGCTCATGTTACTAAGAGAGACTGATACTGAAAAAAGAAGCTTAAAAATATTTTTAAGAAGTTTAAAAATGGTTGTTAGTCTATGGCTCGGATTTCGATGACCTAAAAACCCTAAAAAAAAACCGAATAAAATACCAAAATATGACATAAAAGACTGGAAGTATGACGGAAAACAAAAAGTTTTTATTCACCAATCTACTAATTTTTTAATATTAACTCCTCGCATTGTCCATACAGACTGTTAGACCTACAAAAATAGGGAGGGGGGGAACTTTATTAATTACTACCTGGCAACAACGGGGTTCGAACCTCTAGTTATAGTCTGACATGTTTAGGAGCGGTGAAAGTAAGACCGATCAGCAATGACCAAAAATGGTTTATGCGGTACCATTTTTAGGGCCAAATAGGCATTTATGCTAAAATATGATAAAATAATTATGCATTTATATGACCAATAAAAACTTTATCAGGTTGATAAAATCTATAAATGTGTTTAACTTAAGTTTGTAAAAAGAAAGCAGGATAAAAATGACGTCATGGAAATGGGAGCCCTAGTTATTATTAAATAATTTTTATAATCTTAAAATTATTTTAATTAGATTCAGTTTGCACTAAAATTCCCAGGGAACAAATTACTGGTAATAAATATTATTATTATTATTATTATTATTATTATTATTATTATTATTACACTGAACAACGAATCTAAATATTCTGAATCTGTACAGAGCTGCACAGCATTCCCTGAGAGGTCTGGAGGTGAACAACTGGTCAGCACTCGTCACCACGGCTAGAGGACCCCAGTCTACTGGAGTTGAAATGACGTAAGTTACTGAATAATTTAGCAAAGTAGCTACAGAAACTGATAATTTGTTATTATTATTATTATTATTATTATTATTATTATTATTATTATTATTATTACACTAGCCGTACCCGTGCGCTCCGCTGCACCCGTTAGAAATAAATATAAAGTAATTACATAATTAAAATAGAATATTTGATCCAGGGAACATTCGTGATTGATAGAAGGATAAATCGTTTAATATGTTACTTAATTTAAATTGCATCCAAATAATTAAAATGCGATCATTTTGGTCCAGAGACACTCATTTGGTGCAATGACAATTCCTTTAACATGTTTCTTAATTTTTATTACATGCAACCATAGCTTAATGAAGATTGACATCATTTAGATTTAATGTGTATGTTTTATTTTACTTGTTATAGGTTTCCATTGAATTATGGCAATAACTTAATTTTAACCCTTGTTTTCTACATATTCAGTAAATGGCGCTTGGCCCACTATGGTTCTGAACCCTTCAAATAACTTAAATTATATTATATTATTATATTATATTATATCAGAAGTTACTGTAATAACATTATAGCATTATGTCCATCTAGAGAAACTACACTTTCCAATGGTGAAATAATAATTAATTATACAAATCGGTTAATTTAGCTTCCGATATTACTTCATACAAACACAGAAACATTCTCTGTAGGCCATCTTTCATAGCTTTCGATTGTTGCTGTCCAAGGCCCCTTATAGACGAAGTCATTTGTTTTTTAATTCATTACACGGCCTTAGATGGCAGTTATTTTCATTTTAAAACTCATTTATCTCATTAAATATCAGTCCTATCAAAATTTTTCAAGGAATAAAACTTATCGCAAATTATTGTTAAAGAAACTTTTGTTATGTAACATTTTTCACAAAAATCAATAATAAGCGAGATATTTCGATTTATTTAATTCAGGCCCCCTTATAACCCCCCTTTTAAATAAAGTATTTTGAATACCATATAGCCTAAAATCTAAGTTACAACGAACTTAATTTATATTCCAATTTTCATCGAAATCCGTTCAGCCATTATCGCGTGAAAAGGTAACAAGCATACAGACAGACAGACAAACAAAATTTTCAAAAAAGCGATTTTCGGTTTCAGGGTGGTTAATTATATATGTTACGTCCAATTATTTTTGGAAAATCGAAAATTACCAGAAAAATATCGGTTACAGATTTATTATTAGTATAGATTCAACAACGAATCTAAATATTTTCTTTTTCAATCTGCAGGAAACAGATGATTTTGTACACAGCGGTGCACAGCATTCCCTGAGAGGTCGGGAGGTGAAGAACTGGCCAACACTCGTCACCACGGCTAGAGGACCCCCAGTCTACAGGCATACGTTTTAACAACTATATTCATTGCTGTCTGAACCTCCACAAGACAAGAAGAGCGACTCCAGCATCCACGGACTTGGTGCAGGTGCAGGCTTGCTGTACAAGGACACAAGTACAGCGCTGAGGACCAGTCCTTCGCATTTCCATGGCCTGGTGTGGAATGCTCTGCTAGGAAGCGACTTCTGACGTGACGGCACCTGTGTGTGCAGCACATCTGACCCTGGGCGCCGTGATGCAGCAGCCTGCAGTGTTGATGACCAGCACGTAGATGTGCTGTGCCTGGACCTCGTGGGGATACTGCTGGTACAGTCCACACTGTCTAGGGTGCACAGGTGAGAGACAGGTGTCTTCATACTTTTATATTATTTTGCTTATTACAGCCACCACGGTGATCTAGTGGCTAAAACACTGAACTTATGACCCTGTGGACCCGGATTCAATCCCTGGCGAATCTCTAAATTATAACTCGTGGTCCAGATAACACAGGGGTTTTCTCTGGGAGCTCCGGTTTCCCTGTGACATCCCAACAAATCTTCATCATAATCTCATCGCGGATGTAGCGTAGACCAGCCTCCTATAGCGCAACCTAGTCATCAACTCTGTAGAAACATTGGTATGCCCATCTGGCTTCTTATGGATGAATAACGAACAGTAAAGTATCCGCCATTAACAAAAAAAAAAATATTATACAAAATATAAAGGAAACTAGTTTTAATTGGATAATTTAACGACGCTTTATCAACTCGTATGGTTATCTAGCGTCTGAGTGATGAAGCGATATGAGACCAGGGTGCAGCGCTGAAAGTAACTAAGTATTTGGTCGTAATGAGTCCAAGAAAAATCCCGGAAAAACCTCAACTAGGATTTGAACCCGGGCCAGCTTGTTTCACGGTTAGACATCTTAACCGTTCTTCCACAGCAGTGGATAAAGGAAATTATTGTTTCTGCAAAAAATCGACTTTGAAATTTTCACGAAAAATAGGTTTTTCAACATTTCTGATAACAACCAAGAAATGGATTAGGAACACCTCAAAATCTGTGGTTCAGTGGCTGGTCATGATAATATCTTTGAAAAATATTGGAGTGCAAGAGGTCAAATGACTTTATTGTCAAACGCCTGGCATTAGAAAACAACAACATTTCTGATAACGAGAAAGTGGTTTGTGTTTGCTGTCTTGTCGCTGTACAGCGATTTCTACTGAATTACTGGACGGATTTTGTTCATATTCAATATTTAAGAGTTAGTTTATCAGGGAATGTTAAGCATAAAATATAATTTTCAGCGATAAATTAATGGGTCATTATGTGAAATGGAAAACACACTGTGATGGTTCACTTCAAAATTCAGGACATGATTTTGTGATTGTAGAGAGAGAGAGAGAGAGATTTAAAGAAAAATAAATTGTCTGACCTTAATTAAGGATGACCACGACGATCCAGATATTAATAGCAATAATTTAATATTAATTAAAATTAATAAGTATTGTTGTAAAAATAAATTGTAATTATCAAGCACTGTTAATATCAATTACAATATAAAATCTTAAAAGATAACCTTAAAATTGAATTTATAAATAAAAGATTTTAGTTAAAATCAGCATATAGCATATCCTTAAGACCTTCTGAATGATATACTCGTAAATGAAATTGTATAATCTGCATGGCGCTGCAGTAACAGGTCAAAACAAATCGAAAATGATGCTTGTGCTATTGATTACCCAACGGATTTATAAATAAACTTGACTTCTCGTTGACGTCACTTGAACTTATTTTCCCATAACCTTGTGGAAAATTACGAAAAACGTTTTTAGGTCTAAAATTTCTTACCAGCTAGGTAAGACACATTATGAAACCAAACAGGTTGGCTATATTTAGAATCAAATGGGAACATGAGACTCTTTGATTCCAAAGCTGGAACTAATATTTTGTCGAAATTTTGCTGTGGACAATTGTCAGTTTGATTCTAATAGTCACTTTTAACGCAAGATTTTTGTGGTTTAGAGGACGTTCTGAAGCCAAATCATGACATATATGTAGGATTTTATTTGAAGAATGCATGGACACAGCTCATTTTCATTATCAGGTGGACAAGAGACATTTTTAAAATGAACTCCTTGACAAAAAGAAATTTAATTAATTTCAGTGTATTAAAGAACTTGTGTGGAAAATTTAGCTGCATATTACGACAAATAGAGAATTTGTTTTTGTGGATAAGGAATGAAATCTGCATAATTTTAACAGTTTTTTTTAGTGTTTTCGCAAGAAACTCGAAACAATTACTAGTCATAGATGGATACTGAAGCTGTGTTTAGGCAGTTGCGTCCAACAGGCAGAAATTGAAATACAAAATATTATTGATATAGCAGTAGATTAATAACAATATTGGTACAGAGATAACGTCACAGAAAATATAATAAAACTAATAATCATGCTGCACAACTGTTACATACGCAAAGATTGATACTCTAATTATTATTATTATTATTATTATTATTATTATTATTATTATTATTATTATTATTATTATTATTATTAGAAAACTTGATACAGTTCTTGCATTATCGTGATTGTGTTCTCCGTTTATAATAATTACATTTACATCCAATAACAATCCTGTGTGGGAGGGGGGGCATTTACCTACAACATTTACATTACATTTTAAAGCAAGTTTTGTAGTTGTACTATGGAGAGGTTAGTTAAACACTGCAAAGTTTTGAAATGATAACATCTATGATGTTACTACACAGTTCATCACTGTAACAAGAACGAATGTCTAACGCTCGGATTATACCGTTCGAGGATTTATCGCTCGTGACAATTTTACCCATCATGCATGTGCGCTACCTATCGGATTATGCTATGAACTACTTGGCGCTCGAGCGAAAACGTCCGATGCAGACCTCTGGGCCAAACAGTCATGGCCGTTTGCTAATCTAAATGCAGCTACAGACGATTTTCGTTGTAAATCGGGAATTAACTGTGGATTATGATGCAGAGGATTCAATTTTTTCCCTTGAGATTGTGTTATCAAATTTTGTTTGTTGAAGTCTAAGTATGTAGATACCGAATCTAGTAAATCTAGTCTCGTTCGACTCTCTTCCTTTAGACCACACTGTATCAGACCTATTCTTGCTTGTGTTGTACCAGTATCTTCCTGTTCTCCTATTGCTACTCCCCTAGTATGTGTGCACCTTTCTAGTGTCAGAGTAATTCTGCATTGTTCTGGCTGTGGGGTAATGGAAATGTTTCTCTTTACAGCCAGGAGAAAAGGGGCGTGATGCTGTAGTCGGCTGGACTAGGTGCTGGAGTGCAGGGCTTCACAACTTACAGCAACACAGGCAAGTGTCTTTGTTTGAAGCTTGAATATAACACGATACAATGACTTCTTACTTACAACTGAAGTTTTGTCATTTTACTTACTTTATTGCGTGGAGAACAGATAATATTCTGGAAAAAAAAAGTCCATTTCGAGATTCAGCATCGCAGCAATGAATTTTTAGTATCCCTGATGCCATCTGTTGGTAAGCAAATGAATGAGTACGTATCTGCAGTCAAAACTACGGAATGGGTAATAGTAATGCACTTCAAAGAACACCACATGATTTTCTTTCTGATATTTTTTATTGTAGTATACAATAAAGTGGCAAAGAAGTCCGGTTCATACGAAGAAAAAAATGACGACCTAATAGAAATGATTGCGGTACTTTTTATGGAATAACACTGTCAGCCACCGGTGTAGCTCAGGCGGTAGCTCATTTGCATGTTGAAACGGAGTTTGCGCTTGGACATGGATTGGAATCCCGCTTAGGCTGGTTATCTGGTTGGGTTAATTTCCAAGGTTTTTCTCAACCGTAAGGTAAATAATGTATGTATTTATTTACACTGCAAGTGGGCAAGCACCCGGTGGCAGTGGTATATACAATATTAACAATACACAATAAAATGATAACCAATACACAATAAAATTTACAACACACAATACAATTTTACAATACATATACAATTTTACACACAATACAATAATAATACACAATACAATTTAACACAATAATAATAAAACATAAAATAAAATACCTAATTTTACAATACAACCTACATAATTATCTATAGGTCCTACATAAGTTTCAATAGTCTTTCACTTTACTCTCATCTCATTCCCTGTAGTGGCACTATGACGCATTTCACTGACACTTTAGCACACATTTCACTGACCAAGCACACATTTCACTGACCAAGCACACATTTCACTGACTAAGCACACATTTCAATGTTAGGTAATCTGTGGCGAATCCTCTGTTTCATCTCTCCAAATATCATCTCACTATCACCAACTTCATCGACGCTATATAGTTTAATAATTGATACATCGTCGTTAAATAACCTTCCATGGTTTTCCGTAACCGTAAGGCGAATGTTAGGTAATCTGTGGCGAATCCTCGGTTATCTATCACCAACTTCATCGACGCTATATAGCTTAGTGATTGATACATCGTCGTTAAATAACCTTCCAAGGTTTTTCGTAACCATAAGGCGAATGTTAGGTAATCTGTGGCGAATCCTCGGTTTCATCTCTCCAAATATCATCTTACTATCACCAACTTCATCGACGCTATATAGCTTAGTGATTGATACAGCGTCGTTAAATAACCAAGTAAAAAATAACACTGTTCTGCATTTTGAAACTTTGTTTCCGAATTTCGACTTCGAAGATATTTATCAGATTTTTCGTGCTGAATTCTCAACTGACTTCCAATTTGGCCAATCACGTCAGAATTTTTCACCAATCACGAAAAGCTAAAATGTAAGAAATATTTAATTATATATGGTACAAATAGGTATCATACATTATGAAAGAAGAACCCTTAAAAGTAGTAAAACAGCTAGTAATACAACATTTAACATTACTTCTCATTTGTGCAGCTCAATTTACTTGAAATGTCAGTTTTCTCGACTCTCTAGAAGGATTTCTTAAAACACTGTCTGTTTTAAACATCCAGTAACAATCGATTGTCATATCCACACTGCACTTTCCCTGGTATCTACTTCCCATTTGTTTGATGTCCTGATGAAATCTTTCACCATGTTCCTCACTAAAACCACGTAAGTTCTTAGGAAAATTGTCCAGCTTGGAGTGTAGAAAATGGGTTTTCACTCATATTGCAGCCTAAGATTCTCAAACTGTCGAATATAGTTCGACCATTTCTTCATATTCGTGGTTCTAATAATTGCACAATAATTAGTTACCTGCACGACCATTTTCAAACTGTTTCGTGAGCTTTTTTCTAATTCATAATACTTTATAAAAGTGGGCTAAAGCAAGGAGATACAATATCACCTTTACTTTTTAACTTTGCTCTAGAGTATGTCATTAAGAAAGTCCAGGATAACAGAGAGGGTTTGGAATTGAACGGGTTACATCAGCTGCTTGTCTATGCGGATGACGTGAATATGTTAGGAGAAAGTCCACAAACGATTAGGGAAAATACGGGAATTTTACTGGAAGCAAGTAAAGAGATAGATTTGGAAGTAAATCCCGAAAAGACAAAGTATATGATTATGACTCGTGACGAGAATATTGTACGAAATGGAAATATAAAAATTGGAAATTTATCTTTTGAAGAGGTGGAGAAGTTCAAATATCTTGGAGCAACAGTAACAAATATAAATGATACTCGGGAGGAAATTAAACGCAGAATAAATATGGGAAATGCCTGTTATTATTCGGTTGAGAAGCTTTTATCATCCAGTCTGCTGTCAAAAATCTGAAAGTTAGAATTTATAAAACAGTTATATTACCGGTTGTTCTGTATGGTTGTGAAACTTGGACTCTCACTCTGAGAGAGGAACATAGGTTAAGGGTGTTTGAGAATAAGGTGCTTAGGAAAATATTTGGGGCTAAGAGGGATGAATTTACAGGAGAATGGAGAAAGTTACATAACACAGAACTGCACGCATTGTATTCTTCACCTAACATAATTAGGAACATTAAATCCAGACGTTTGAGATGGGCAGGGCATGTAGCACTTATGGGCGAATCCAGAAATGCATATAGAGTGTTAGTTGGGAGACCGGAGGGGAAAATACCTTTAGGAAGGCCGAGACATAGATGGGAAGATAATATTAAAATGGATTTGAGGGAGGTGGGATATGATAGAGAGTGCATTAATCTTGCTCAGGATAGGGACCAATGGCGGGCTTATGTGAGGGCGGCAATGAACCTCCGGGTTCCTTAAAAGCCAGTAAGTAAGTAATAATGGTTTAAAACTCATGGTATAACATTGATATACGTATTTGGAGGTTACAAAATCACGAGGTGTGTTATTTTCATAGCTGAGTGATTGAAATATATCACAAAAATATTTTTGTCTAAAGGTCTCTCAAACTGAAGCGTCCATAGGTAAATATAAATACAGAGCTTTCTTTCTGTATTTTACAGTTGTCCTTACTGAAGGTAAACAGTTCTAAGACCTTAATGCTGAGGTATGAACCACGGGATCTTTAAATATTGGGGTTTCTGATAAATCCATTCGCTTCTTCGTTACGTTCCAATCACAACGCCTGAGAACACTGCACACCAGCAGTACAGGGACGACAGAGAAGTTGCCGAACGATCTAGGGCATAACATGGAATTTATTTACAAAATATTAAACACAAGTCGTTCAAAGCAAAGATTTGCAATAAGGTTTTGTAAACTAGTTAGAGCATTCGTACGCTAAGCGAAGGGTGCCGGAATCGATACCCGGCCCCGGAACAATTTTTCCCTTGAAATTATTCCAGCCTGCTTCACAGGGAGCTTCTACCTGAAAGCCAGATTTGCTAAATAAAGCCTTTGGAACAGCTGATCAGGAACGGCAAGCCACGGGGCGCGTCGTACTTTCCCGTTTTAACTGGCTAGTTAAAATGAAAGTAAAAAGAAAATTTAAATAGGAATTTAAACATTTGGGTGCGAAATTTACGCGAGTAAATACGGTACGTTTTTAAAATAATTATTGTGCCTAGACTAACCTAGACATCATGAATTTCTCAAAGTTGAAATATTGTCCGTAAATTAGAGTCCGTACGAAAAATATGAACTTAATGCACCTAAAACAAACTTAAAATTAAAGAAATCGGATTAAAATTGTAAAAAATTTCACAACTCAGTCCTAGTAACCATTCAGGAGTCACAGATGAAAACGCGTTGAACCAAAGTCTCTTCACTCAGTTCATGCGGAACCCACATATCGCGAAGATATACCTACGTAACCAAGTTTCTTTAAGTACCTAGCTACTATAATATCACTAGTGCTTGTGCAGCAAATGCTGGAAACTAAGTTCATTAGACGTTCAAATAAAATTTTTTCAGATTTATTTTCAATGAAGGATACCAGGCATTTTAAGAGTTATTTGCTTGCATAATAATGAAACATACTCCCTATGAATGACTTTTATACCAAATACTTTTTCTTGAACTTATGCACCTTCAGTTTTTGACTTTCAACGCGAAAATGCGAGTAACAATGTCAGGACGATAGTGGGTTTTTCATGTGGGAGTAAAGCAATGGCTATTTCAGGTCATTGTGGGTTGTAGGTGAAAGTTAAAAAAATTGTCAGGTTTGCCATGCTTTCGAACAATATACATAGCATCTTGGTATATCTGCTGCATGTAGCGCTTGAAATGTAGAAGGTAGAATCATTTTATCCTGCTAAGAGATCTTGCTGAAATGATCGGGAGACTACTTAATTTTGTAGGCTTCTTATTTTATCTGAAGTAATACCTTTTGGTCTTTCCTTAGGAACTGTAATTTTTGCGCTCTCTCGAGCCAATACTGAAGAGAATGACGCATATAAATATCTACACCACACCGCCATTAAGTATATGAATAAGACCCAACCCCACTTAATCAATCAATCAATCTTCTTAATGTATCCAGCTGTTTGCTGACAACATAAAGTGCACTTTAGTCCACTGTAGTCTATTCAGTTGTTTTTCACGAGAAATGACGGGTATTTTGATCAGTGTTCATTATAGATGCCTGTTGCTAGTAGCCAGAGTTGGGGTGTAGTCAATATATACTGCAGGGCTGTGTCTTCTGCAACTGCCACTGATGATTTTAATTTACTACTTTTGTGGTTTATGGATGGACAGTATAGAAGAATGTGTTCATCATGATTATTACACCACAGACAAGTAGGATTATCAGAAATGTGAAATTGGTGTAGGTACAATTGAGTGACAATGTGACCTGTTATTTTTCTCTCTAACAAGTTGTTATGAAAAATAATTGCTATGATTTTATACGGTCGATCAAATTTTAAATGCTTGCTTCTGAAAAGCAGCAAGAAATGACATCACTTTTTGATTGGATCCAAACAATTATTCTGACGTGATAGGCATTAAAGTAAACACAGTTTCGTAATCAAGATTATGATACTCGATTAAAAATTTAAACACTGTTTGCATTCATCAAAACCATGCTGAACGGCGTGATTATTCTCTTTATGGAATAGACAAAATTGAGAAGAATAGAAAAAAGAAGTAACCTGCTATGGGGTGATCAGGAGATAGAGGTCTGCACAGGCATGGACATAAGTGTGATCTGGCTCATGGGTCAGGTTCGGACTGAAATCTTAAAAGGGTTTCTCGGGCATGGATAGGAAAATTACAAGAACATTGTAAATTCTTACAGGCGTTTTGTCGCGCTAAGAAAGAAATGTCTGCAGTTGTTCAAGAGAGCAAAATCTGACTTTTTCTACATAGTAACTTACATGGATCAGCAATGTCCAGTGGGTACTCGTTTTCACATCGCACAAATTGATTTAGTTATTTGTTGATATACTTGCTTCCATGCATAAGTTCACTGTTACCCCAACTGCACTAGAACGCGAATAAGTTGGGTAATCATGATCAGGCTCTAAATTTAATCTTCACCAAACTCTTTGCCATACTTTGAACTTTTGAGCAAATAATATACAGGGTAGAAATGAAATAACCTGCAGATTTTCAGAGCGAGTACCTCGTGTTGTATGTAACAAAAAAGTGTAATACCATATTGGTGGGAAGTCCACAGTTTTTTCAGAAATAATTTTTATTGGGTAACTATTGCGAATAGGATCGCGAGTTTTGTCCATATCGATAGAAAATCTAATAAAGAATCCTTTATCCCTCTGGCGTATTTTTTTCTGGGTTATTTAACGACGCTGCATCAACGACGAGCTTATTTAGCGAGATGAGGCCGAGGATTCGCCATAGATTACCTGACATTTGTCTTGCGGTTGGGGAAAACCTCGGAAAAAACCAACTAGGTAATCAGCCCAAGCGGGAATCGAACCCGCGCCCGAGTGAAACTCCGAATCGGTAGGCAAGCACCTTAACTGACTGAGGTACACGGGTGGCTTGGATTATTTCAATAGCGTGGACGGTTTTATGTAAATTTAATTTAATAACCACTAATTTGTAGCCACTGGCCAATGCGACCAACTTGCAACATTGTAGCCAGAAAGGGAGATGGGAGGTAGTTCACTAAGGCAGACAGACCTGAGTTCATTGATGACTTACATCTGTATTACTAGAAGAAAGAGCAGTGTGTTAGCGGCGATGTTGTCACACTGCTGAAACTTCCAACTTAATTTTTATTTAACTGTGCATTTAATCACAAAACGTAATATAAATTTTCTATTCATATAAGTGTATCCCATCGTCCCTCACAATCTGCAGGACTATTTGACTTCCACCCTGTATTTAAAAACGTGTCTCTGGTCAGGTTTGGATTCAGATGTGAATGGGTCGATCTGAGCTAGGCTTCAATATTTTGGCCAATGAAGATCTCTATCAGCAGAACTGTATGGATGGGACAAGAATGCAGAATGATAATATTGATAATCATGCAGTGCACCTTTTTGCACTTTTGGAACTCAATGTTTAGTATATTAATTCACCAAAGAAAGAAAAATTCAGAAATAGCATGAAAAAATTGTACAGAAATTGCTTGCATGCAATACTATTGGAATCAGGGACATAATTCTCGGAATGGACTTTTTTTCACAGCAACACAATTATATTCTTTCCGTTTATATGATATAGTAAAGCAGCAGAAATGCTGGGAAAGACACAGGATAAGACAAAGAGAGAAAGTTCAGGACAAGACAGAAAAAGAGAGAAAGACCAGTACAGGACAGAAAGAGAGGAAACTTGGGACAAGACAGAAAAAGTGAGAAAGACCAGTACAGGACAGAAAGAGAGGAAACTTGGGACAAGACAGAAAAACTGAGAAAGACCAGTACAGGACAGAAAGAGAGGAAACTTGGGACAAGAGAGAAAAAGTGAGAAAGACCAGTACAGGACAGAAAGAGAGAAAACTTGGGACAAGACAGAAAAAGAGAGAAAGACCAGTACAGGACAGAAAGAGAGGAAACTTGGGACAAGACAGAAAAAGAGAGAAAGACCAGTACAGGACAGAAAGAGAGGAAACTTGGGACAAGACAGAAAAAGTGAGAAAGACCAGTACAGGACAGAAAGAGAGGAAACTTGGGACAAGAGAGAAAAAGTGAGAAAGACCAGTACAGGACAGAAAGAGAGAAAACTTGGGACAAGACAGAAAAAGAGAGAAAGACCAGTACAGGACAGAAAGAGAGGAAACTTGGGACAAGAGAGAAAAAGTGAGAAAGACCAGTACAGGACAGAAAGAGAGAAAACTTGGGACAAGACAGAAAAAGAGAGAAAGACCAGTACAGGACAGAAAGAGAGAAAACTTGGGACAAGACAGAAAAAGTGAGAAAGACCAGTACAGGACAGAAAGAGAGGAAACTTGGGACAAGACAGAAAAAGTGAGAAAGACCAGTACAGGACAGAAAGAGAGGAAACTTGGGACAAGAGAGAAAAAGTGAGAAAGACCAGTACAGGACAGAAAGAGAGAAAACTTGGGACAAGACAGAAAAAGTGAGAAAGACCAGTACAGGACAGAAAGAGAGAAAACTTGGGACAAGACAGAAAAAGAGAGAAAGACCAGTACAGGACAGAAAGAGAGGAAACTTGGGACAAGAGAGAAAAAGTGAGAAAGACCAGTACAGGACAGAAAGAGAGAAAACTTGGGACAAGACAGAAAAAGAGAGAAAGACCAGTACAGGACAGAAAGAGAGGAAACTTGGGACAAGACAGAAAAAGAGAGAAAGACCAGTACAGGACAGAAAGAGAGGAAACTTGGGACAAGAGAGAAAAAGAGAGAAAGACCAGTACAGGACAGAAAGAGAGGAAACTTGGGACAAGACAGAAAAAGAGAGAAAGACCAGTACAGGACAGAAAGAAAACTTGGGACATGACAGAAAAAGTGAGAAAGACCAGTACAGGACAAAGAGAGGAAACTTGGGACAAGACAGAAAAAGTGAGAAAGACCAGTACAGGACACAAAGAGAGGAAACTTGGGACATGACCGAAAAAGTGAGAAAGACCAGTGAAAGACAGAGAGAAAACTTGGGACAAGACAGAAAAAGAGAGAAAGACCAGTACAGGACAGAAAGAGAGGACACTTGGGACGAGACAGAAAAAGTGAGAGAGACCAGTACAGGACAAACAGGAAACTTGGGACTAGACAGAAAAAGTGAGAAAGACCAGTACAGGACAGAAAGAGAGGAAACTTGGGACAAGACAGAAAAAGTGAGAAAGACCAGTACAGGACAGAAAGAGAGGAAACTTGGGACAAGACAGAAAAAGTGAGAGAAACCAGTACAGGACAAAGAGAGGAAACTTGGGACAAGAGAGAAAAAGTGAGAAAGACCAGTACAGGACAAAGAGAGGAAACTTGGGACAAGAGAGAAAAAGTGAGAAAGATCAGTACAGGACAGAAAGAGAGGAAACTTGAGACATGACAGAAAAAGTGAGAAAGACCAGTACAGGACAGAAAGAGAGGAAACTTGGGACAAGACAGAAAAAGTGAGAAAGACCAGTACAGGACAGAAAGAGAGAAAACTTGGGACAAGACAGAAAAAGAGAGAAAGACCAGTACAGGACAGAAAGAGAGGAAACTTGGGACAAGACAGAAAAAGTGAGAAAGATCAGTACAGGACAGAAAGAGAGAAAACTTGAGACATGACAGAAAAAGTGATAAAGACCAGTACAGACCAGAAAGAGAGGAAACTTGGGACAAGAGAGAAAAAGTGAGAAAGACCAGTACAGGACAGAAAGAGAGGAAACTTGGGACAAGAGAGAAAAAGTGAGAAAGACCAGTACAGGACAGAAAGAGAGAAAACTTGGGACAAGACAGAAAAAGAGAGAAAGACCAGTACAGGACAGAAAGAGAGGAAACTTGGGACAAGACAGAAAAAGTGAGAAAGATCAGTACAGGACAGAAAGAGAGAAAACTTGAGACATGACAGAAAAAGTGATAAAGACCAGTACAGGCCAGAAAGAGAGGAAACTTGGGACAAGAGAGAAAAAGTGAGAAAGACCAGTACAGGACAGAAAGAGAGGAAACTTGGGATAAGACAGAAAAAGTGAGAAAGACCAGTACAGGAGAAAGAGAGGAAACTTGGGACAAGAGAGAAAAGTGAGAAAGACCAGTACAGGACAGAAAGAGAGGAAACTTGGGACAAGAGAGAGAAAGACCCGTACAGGACAAAGAGAGAAAACTTGGGACATGACAGAAAAAGTGAGAGAGACCAATACAGGACAGAAATAGAGAAAACTTGGGACAAGAGAGAAAAGTGAGAAATACCAGTACAGGACAGAAAGAGTGGAAACTTGAGACATGACAGAAAAAGAGAGAAAACTTGGGACATGACAGAAAGTGAGAGAGACCAATAGAGGACAGAAAGAGAGGAAACTTGGGACATGACAGAAAAAGTGAGAGACCAGTACAGGACAGAAAGAGAGAAAACTTGGGACATGATTCAAAAAGAGAGAAAGAAAGAGCAGAACATGACATGGAAATTCCTGTGCAAACTACTAATGAGATGAATTGTGGAATGTAATATATCCATTATTTAATTTTCGTGGTAACAATGAATCTTGTCCTGTAATCATAATTTCAAACTGCAATTACACCAAAAAGTATTGATACTTTTCCAGTGCATTTCGTCAATTATGTTTTCTTGGGCTCAAACTGATAAGGTTTTAATACTTTCTGCAGTTTTTCTCTTCAGTGAAATGCTCTGTGTAGTTTGCAGTCCTAGTTAATAACTTTAGAATGCATGTGCTGAAAATAGTTTAATTTCAGGGAGCAGAAGTGAAATTTTCATTCTGATATTTTCTCTTTCTTTTCAGATCTTCATCCACTACTGGTTGGCTACAGCATAGTCCAGTGTCTACCTACTAGACTACAAATCGATCAGTGCAGTTTCTAGTGTAACTTGTGTGAAGTTGACAATATATGAACTTTGAATGTGAAAGCTAGAATAAGTTGGAATTAACTATAGAGAAAATTGTTCATTTGTATGGTGAATATGCCTTATGGATAATAAAGTGAGGTTATTGGTCACATTGTCTTTATTTGTGAAATGTATATACCATAAGGAGGGGCCCTACAAAAATTTTTAATTTTCCCGCCAAAAAAGATAGAATATATACGCTTTATAGGCCTTTTATAGTAGCTGCTGGCAGAGGATGTGGAGATCAAATGAAGCCATTTATTTTCTAAGTGCTGCTTATATAGGCTACAGTGGAGAACTCTGGTGGACAAACTGTACACTACAGATCTTCCTGAATTTATTCTAAGTCCGTGTTCAAGGAGGGCAAATATTTGTGAACTTATGCTACACTGCAGAGCTCTGGTGTGCTGAGTACATTGCTCAGTACACCAGAGCTCTGCAGTGTAGCATAAGTTCACAAATATTTGCCCTCCTTGAAGACAGGACTTAGAATAAATTCAGGAAGATCTGTAGTGTACAGTTTGTCCACCAGAGTTCTCCACTGTAGCCTATATAAGCAGCACTTAGAAAATAAATGGCTTCATTTGCCCTCCACATCCACTGCCAGCAGCAAGTATAAAAGGCCTATAAAGCGTATATATTCTATCTTTTTTGGCGGGAAAATTTTTTCAAACGAAAAGGGGTCCCTTTAGGAAAGGTGGAAGTTCCAGGAGAAAAACACAGCACACATGTTCTCTTTCAAAGATTTTACTTTTCTATCACAATTCATGTTACAAAGACAAACTACAATTTCATTAGTTGCCTGCTGAAATGCTAAACATTCTCACAAACTATATTGCAGTCATTACAGAATTTCATACACTGTTATATCACTAACATAAATATGCATAATCTGAGCAACAAACCCTGAAAGTGAGCAGACTTCTACTTGAGAAGGTTTCAAAAAGTCACCTCAAATACTATAATGAACAATATATGGGTACTTGATATCCCTCATCAGCCACATTGTCATACTGTTTTTTTCAAGATGTTGCAGTGCTTGTCATGGTTCACATCATGATCTGTATGGTAAAGCTTATAGCAGTGCTTGTTGTGGTGTTCATGTCAGTCTATTTTGTGATACTTGTGGTTCACATCATGATCTGTATGGTAATACTTGTAGCAGTACTTTTGTTCCATATCATAGTCTGCATCATTATGCTTGTTGTGGTCTGTATTGCAGTGTTCATGAGGTTCATGTCTGTATATTGTGATACTTGTCGTGGTCCATGTCATGGTAATGCTTACAGCAGTGCTTGTTGTGGTCCATATTGTGGTGTTCATGTCTTAAGCTATATTGTGATACTTATCATGGTGCTTGTCATGGTCTATTGTGGTGCTTGTCATGGTTCAAATCATGGTCTATTGTGATACTTATTGTGGTGCTTGTCATAGTTCATGTTGTGATCCTTATTGCAGTGCTTGTCATGGTTCAAGTCATGGTCTATTGTGGTACTTGTCATAATTCATGTTGTGGTCCATATCGTGATCCTTATTGTGGTTCATGTCATGGTCTATTGTGGTGCTTATTGTGGTGGTTGTCATAATTCATGTTGTGGTCCTTATTGTGGGGCTTGTCATGGTTCATGTCATGGTCTATTGTGGTGCTTATTGTGGTGGTTGTCATAATTCATGTTGTGGTCCATATCGTGATCCTTATTGTGGTACTTGTCATGGTCTATTGTGGTGCTTATTGTGGTGGTTGTCATAATTCATGTTGTGGTCCATATCGTGATCCTTATTCTGGCGCAAGTCATGGTCTATTGTGGTACTTATTGTGGTGGTTGTCATAATTCATGTTGTGGTCCATATCGTGATCCTTATTCTGGCGCTAGTCATGGTCTATTGTGGTGCTTATTGTGGTGGTTGTCATAATTCATGTTGTGGTCCATATCGTGATCCTTATTGTGGTACTTGTCATGGTCTAT
This sequence comes from Periplaneta americana, assembly GCF_040183065.1. NCBI lineage: Eukaryota > Metazoa > Arthropoda > Insecta > Blattodea > Blattidae > Periplaneta > Periplaneta americana. Next base: position 10,774,832 of record NC_091118.1, on the reverse strand, counting down.
TGTGGTGCTTGTCATGGTTCATGTCATGATCAATTGTGATGCTTATTGTGGTGATTGTCATAATTCATGTTGTGGTCCATATCGTGATCCTTATTGTGGTACTTGTCATGGTCTATTGTGGTGCTTGTCATGGTTCATGTCATGATCAATTGTGATGCTTATTGTGGTGGTTGTCATAATTCATGTTGTGGTCCATATCGTGATCCTTATTGTGGTACTTGTCATGGTCTATTGTGGTGCTTGTCATGGTTCATGTCATGATCAATTGTGATGCTTATTGTGGTGATTGTCATAATTCATGTTGTGGTCCAAATCGTGATCCTTATTGTGGTGCTTGTCATGGTTCATGTCATGGTCAATTGTGATGCTTATTGTGGTGATTGTCATAATTCATGTTGTGGTCCAAATCGTGATCCTTATTGTGGTGCTAGTCATGGTTCATGTCATGGTCAATTGTGATGCTTATTGTGGTGGTTGTCATAATTCATGTTGTGGTCCGTATCGTGGTGCTAGTCATGGTTCATGTCATGGTCAATTGTGATGCTTATTGTGGTGGTTGTCATAATTCATGTTGGGGTCCATATCGTGATCCTTATTGTGGGGCTTGTCATGGTTCATGTCATGGTCTATTGTGATGCTTATTGTGGCAGTTGTCATAATTCATGTTGTGGTCCATATCGTGATCCTTATTGTGGGGCTTGTCATGGTTCATGTCATGATCAATTGTGATGCTTATTCTGGCGCTAGTCATGGTTCAAGTCATAGTCTATTGTGGTGCTTCTCATGGTTCATGTCATGGTCCTTGTTGTCTTTGTCATGATCCTACATTTGTCATTTCAAAATAATATTTTTGTTCCCTTTGTAGCAAGTGACTTATGTTACACAGTAGCTATCATACTTTCATAAAGATAAAAAAAACATGTAAAGAGAACCTATTCCAGAAATTGACAACTGATAACATTTTGCACTGGTGTGTATTTTGAGGTAGAGTTGCAACAAGACTGGGAATTGGATGAAATACACATGCATATCCAGACGTCAAAGACTTACAAACTCATGGCCAATTTCAGCAATCTCTGTTAGAATGAAATATCTTGTTTAACACTGCACTTCTGTGTTATGGATAACAGCTTGTTAAATTTTCAAGATAGTGGCAATACAACTTATTTCCCTGACAAATATAAATGAACTGACCCCGAAATAAATTATGTTACTTTATCATAATCAAGGGTACTGATACATTCGGGCTGTCAAAAAAAAAAAATCCGTTAGAAAGGATGCAGGAAGAAAATAAAATAAAATTACAGTAAAACTTCAATTAACTGAAATACGTTAAGTAATGTAACAATTTCTATACAGAAATTTAAAAGTTATACTGCATACTGTATTTATGAAATACAAAATTTACATACTATGTGCAGTACACTCATTCAGTTTTAATTTGAACATTTTATGGGCAATATATTAGGGCAAAGTAGAAGCAGGTCAGAGAAGAGTAACAACACATCCTATTGTTTATTCAAGATGGCAAAACCCACCCCTAGTACTAAACAGGCGTTATATTGCTACCCGAGAACGATGCAAACAAAAACTCAAAAGAAAATATCGGATTTTCTTAAGAAATAGTGAAGACTCAAAGTTTAAATTTGATAAAACTGTACCTCCCATATGCATTGTATTAACCTTTTGTTGTTGTTGTTGTGTTTTCTAATGCCAGGCGTTTGACAAAGTCATTTGACCTCTGCCCTACAATATTTTTCAAAGATATTATCATGGTCAGCCACTGAAGCACAGATTTTCAGGTATTCCGAATCCATTTCTTGGTTTGAGTTGCACAATGGGCAGTTAGGGGACTGATATATTCCAATTCTATGCAGGTGTTTGGCCTAACAATCATGGCTTGTTGCCAATCTAAATGCAGCTACAGACGATTTTCGTGGCAAATCGGGAATTAACTGTGGATTTTGATGCAGAGAGTTCCATTTTTTCCCTTGGGATTGTGTTATCAAATTTTGTTTGTTGAAGTCTAAGTATGTAGATTTAATAAATCTCTTCACAGAGTAATACGTAGATTTAATAACAGGTCTGTAAGTAGCAGTGCTGCCCTTCTTTGCTAAAGCATCCGCATTCTCGCATTAACTTTTTTTTAATACACGTGATGCTTTTTAAGTCAAAACTTATTAGGTCATTATAATAATATATATGATATGCGTAAATCACTTCGTGATTTAAGACAGCGCTTATTTCGTCGGATCCCGGCCAACTAGTCACTCATTACGAGTGCACCTCAGCACATGTGTGGACTTCGGTCCTAGGTTCATAGATATCTATGACGTAGTGCAGAGGGCAGCCACTAGAGGGAACCCAGGAGTTGGAACTTAAAACTGAGACGATTCTTCCAACGCCGGGGTGGAATCCGGTGTGGCTTAGTGGTAAAGCGTCAGCACGTAGAGCTGAAAACCCGGGTTCAAATCCCGGCGCCGGAGAGAATTTTTCTCCGTTCCATTACTCTTTCATCGTTATTAGGTCAGTTTCTAATCTTTTAACTTTGAAAAAGGTCTACATTTATTATCCAAAATGAGGTTAGCCCCCTTTATTTTGGTTAAGAGAAGTTTCATTGTATAATAGAAACTTGTTACATACCAGGTTTTTAGCATATAGAGAACGCAGATTAAACTTTTCAAAACATTAATTCGAGTTTTATAACATTTTAACAAAAAATTGGAGAAGGGAACTTTCAACATAATGCTGTCTCTAAAGCAATGTATCATATTTGAATTAATCATGTAATACTTTTTATAAATAGAATTAAAAAAATAATGCTTCAGTGCAAATTATTTTTTTAGTATGTTATTTTACGATGCTATATCAACATCTCAGGTTATTTAGTGTCTGAATGCAATGAAGGTGATAATGCTGGTGAAATGAGTCCTGGGTCCAGCACTGATAGTTACCCAGCATTTGCTCATAATTGGTTGAGGGAAAGCCCTGGAAAAAATCTCAACCAGGTAACTTGCTCCAACTGGGATTCGAACCCGGGCCACCTGGTTTTGCAGCCAGACATGCTAACCGTTACTCCACAGGTGTGGACAGTGCAAATTATAAAGTTTAAACCTTTCATATGAGACTTTTTGTGCAGCCTGAAAAAGCTTGCAGTGTAATACCGCATTTTTCTCAATGACAAAGGTAACAATTTGCTGTAGATCAAATAAAATATCCGAAGCAATTTTGTAGTTTATGAATGACAGGTGACAACGAAATTCAGAGTTGGAAGGAGTTATGTTCATGTACAAAGATTCTATGCTTGAAGTTTATTCCATTTACAGATATTTAGAGCAAATTCAAGCTGAATAATATACAGAATTCCTGGTACCATTGCTGCTAAAGAGTGGGATATATTTCTTTTTCAGTAGGATACAGAACATTCAAAATATTTTTATAATATCCCATGTCTGTAAAAAGGTATCCCCGTAACATGCCATGAAGGCACTTGGGGGGCATGGAGGTAGAGCCCCATGCTTTCCATGACCTCGGCACTAGAATGAGGTGGTGTGGTCGGCACCACGCTCTGACTGCCTTTTACCCCCGGGAAAGACCCGGTACTGTCACCAAAAGGGGTAATTTTCAGTAAGTAATGCAAATCAATTAATGTGTGGTACTTCAGTTCTGTAACAATGGGACATTCTTTAAGAATTTGTGCAACAGAATGTAATTTTAAGCTTAACGGATTTGTAACCAAATTCCCTAGGAGATATGCAAAATAAACAAAATACTAATAACAAGAGAAGCATAGGCAATGTTTGGAATAGTAATACCGTACTGTCAAAACCTCCTAGAATCTTACAACCCACCACAATCAACACGATTTAATCCGTTAGTTAATAAAATACTAACAAAGAAGAAACGAAATATTTTTAATGGGCTGTGAAATCACTAACAGATGTTGAAAATGGCCATGATTTCAGACTTTACAGAAATTTATATAATGTGAATATTTATCTAATTTGTCCGTTCTATTTCATCTATCACATATCCACATCAATCTGTATGTATGATATATTAGTCGACTACTGTTAATTCACGGTAATTAATGTGTGAATTCCAGCGAAATATCGAAAATCGCCAATTATCCATAAAATTTTTTATTACAATTTAAAGCACACAGTAAAAGTTACTCTGACAAGTTTACTTACTAAAATACACTTCAAAAGTAAGTGCAAAATGTGACACAGTGCAAAACATCTTACAGTGTAATATTATACAGTACTGCAGTGGAATAGAATCTTAAAACAGAAAAAAAAAATTTGTTTTATAAAATTCCAATTCATTAGTTTCAAATGCATTCGAACCTGAAGTCCACAACATCCATGTCGAAATCTTTCACTTCTTCACACCAGTGCTGCTTGTTGGTCTCAGAAGAACTGCTATCTTCCTCTGCCCGTGAAGAAATTATCTGAAAGAGAATTAAAAATAATATCAGCTCAATGTTAGATGGAAAACATGTTGTGTATTTTAGAATTTCCGTTCCTATTTCCTGATTTGAAATACAAAATACAGTAAAAAAAACCCTCGTAACTGGCACCCAATTAACCAGCAGCAACAAAAGAATGGCACTTCTGGCTGGGCACGTTACCACAGCTTGGGCCGTCAGTGTTGCCACATCAGCAAGTTCGCAAGTTCGCAAATCTTTCATATTAAGTGAATATTCAAATCTAAAATTTGTGTATTATTTGTGTTGTGTTTTAATAAAGAAAACGCACAAAGTTTTAATGTTATTTAATTATATATATTATTTTAATGTACCGAAGTACATGTGATATTTCCATTCAGAAATTCTGTGTCATCATACGATGAAAGAGCAATGGAATGGAGAAAAATTCTCTCTGGCGCCGGGATTTGAATCCGGGTTTTCAGCTCTACGTGCTGATGCTTTATCCACTAAGCCACACCGGATTCTACCCCGGCGTCGGAAGAATCATCTCAGTTTTAAGTTCCAACTCTTAGGTTCCCTCTAGTGGCCGCCCTCTGCACTACGTCATAGATATCTATGAACCTAGGACCGAAGTCCACACATGTGCTGAGGTGCACTCTTAATGAGTGACTAGATGGCTGGGATCCGATGGAATAAGCGCCGTCTTAAATCACGAAGTGATTTACGCATATCATATATATTATTTTAATGTACCGAAGTACATGTGATATTTCCATTCAGATATTCTGCGTCATCATACGATGAAAGAGTAATGGAACGGAGAGAGCTCAAAACCCGGCGCCGGAGAGAATTTTTCTCCGTTCCATTACTCTTTCATCGTATTATTCAATTATGATTAAATGGTTGAGATCACATGGCTGCAGTTTCAACAGATGGCATCATAACTTACGAACAAGTATTTTTTTTCTCTAATATTCACTCAATTATACGGAAAAATCTCGTATCTGGAACTATCCTCGTCTCTCTGGTGCCAGCTAAGAGGGATTCTACTGCATTGTGATTCTGCAGAAAGTCTATTTCGAGATATTCACAAGGTACACATTTTCAGCAGTGATTTGACTGTGTACAACATTTCTCCTAAACTGGCTAGGTTTTCTTCATATTCAATTTCAAATCAACCTTTTTTTTTTGTCAGGGGTTTCCACTTTAGCAGCTGCTTCTAATTCTCTTTCATCTCAACAGAGGGGAGCTCACTTGGCAAGTTGCAACAGATGGCCAGCCTGCCGCAGGAGGTGAGAACATGGCATACGAAATTATGTTATAGGGGAGAGTCAGGTAGTATCGGACATTGTGTAATATTGGACAGTGAGTTTCTTTCATCTACCACACGATGATAGTACCTGATTGACATCGTTACGTTTCTGTGATGTCGCAAAGAGAAACGTAACCATGTTATTCAGGTACTAACATATGGTGGTAGATGAAACGCACTGTCTGATACTACCCGACTCTCCCCTAAAACATTGTACATACACCTAGAAGAAAGCAGGTTGTGGTTTTTGTAATTGGTACTAACCCAGTCAGAACTGTGAGTCAACTTGTCAAAGAAAATAATACACATCAAATGTAACTAAGGGGTGTGATTTTTTTCGTATCAACGATATACGTGATATGTGTCAAAAACTTAACTTTATGCCTGGAAAATGCATATCCCTTAATGAAAGTCCAAAATGAAGAAAAACATACTCGAGAATTTTCGCGAAATTGCTTCATAATTACGATATTTTCGACTAAAAATAGGTTTTATGAAGAATTCACACGAAAAATGACTTTCTTCCAACTGAAACATGAAAATTTTCTTTGTTATAAAATATGTGAACATTTTCTATAGATATGATTGAAAAGCATACATGCGTGTGATATCTGTCAATGATGTAGGCACAGTTTCAGGGACTACTTCCAGGGAGCAGCACAAGCAGACAACCGATATTTCTCTTTCCCCAACAACAGCCTTCAGTCATATGAAATTGAATTACGAATTTAACTAACGATGCAAACAATTTTCTGTTAGTTTCAAAAGAATTAGTTCATTACTAATGTTTAAAAATGCCTTTTTTTTTTTCTTTCTTTAGGGTGCAAAATTGCTCGTTTCTTTATGAAATATTCACAGAAATTAAACCATTTTAATCACCAAAACTAAAACAAAATAATCACCATAAAATCATAGCTCTAAAACAATTGGTCGTAAAGAAATTAATTAATGTGTTTGGAATTGAACAGGTTACATCAGCTACTTGTCTATGCGGATGACGTGAATATGTTAGGAGAAAATCCACAAACAATTAGGGAAGACACGGGAATTTTACTGGAAGCAAGTAAAGAGATTCGTTTGGAAGTAAATCCCAAAGAGACTAAGTATATGATTATGTCTCGTAACGAGAATATTGTACGAAACAGAAATATAAAAATTGGAGATTTATCCTCTGAAGAGGTGGAAAAATTCAAATACCTGGGAGCAACAGTAACAAATATAAATGATACTCTGGAGGAAATTAAACACAAAATAAATATGGAAAATGCCTGTATTATTCGGTTGAGAAGCTTTTATCATCCAGTATGCTGTCAAAAAATCTGAAAGTTAGAATTTATAAAACAGCTATATTACCGGTTGTTCTGTATGGTTGTGAAACTTGGACTCTCACTTTGAGAGAGGAACATAGGTTAAGGGTGTTTGAGAATAAGGTGTTTAGGAAAATATTTGGGGCTAAGAGGGATGAAGTTACAGGAGAATGGAGAAAGTTACACAACACACAACTGCACGCATTGTATTCTTCACCTGACATAATTAGGAACATTAAATCCAGACGTTTGAGATGGGCAAGGCATGTAGCACGTATGGGTGAATCCAGAAATGCATATAGAGTGTTAGTTGGGAGGCCGGAGGGAAAAAGACCTTTGGGGAGTCGAGACGTAGATGGTAAGATAATATTAAAATGGATTTGAGGGAGGTGGGATATGATGGTAGAGACAGGATTAATCTTGCTCAGGATAGGGACCGATGGCGGGCTTATGTGAGGGCGGCAATGAACCTCAGGGTTGCTTAAAAGCCAGTAAGTTACTTGTAAACAACATGCACAACGGCAATGTTGTTCAAATTTAAAATTAAATTCAACAATATACTTTCCTTCGTGATTTTCTGTATTAGGGATAATGCAGTTTGTATTTGCGAAATATTACAGTTTCAGAGTAATTAATCATTTATACACGGATTTATACTTCCAGTTACAGATTTCAGTCTGTATGACTTGAGGCTTTCCTGGCGTTTGATGTAGAATAACTCTTCTCGGGTTCTCAGCCAGGTGAGTTGGAGATTAGCTTCCAAGCTTTCGACGGCTAGCTCTGCCATCTTCCTCAGGGACGAAGTGATGTGGGACCACGTCTAGCCGGTGTATATGCAAAAGTGGGGCTTCCTGCTGCGGGCCAATCAGGAGCTAGTTCCTAGTCCCGACCGCCAGGCGCATTCTGGTTGGTGGACACGTCAGCCAATCAGGAGCCACTTGCTGGTCCCGACTGTCTGCTGTGTGCTGGTGGTCTAAGCGTATTGATGGCAGGTTTCCATGCTGTACTCAGCTGTAGACCCCCGTCTCTGTTGAAATTATTGCCATCTAGCTGGATTTCGATGGCTTCCTTGATAACTAAGTCCCAGTAACCTGATGTCTTGTCCAAGATGGTGGTGGCGCTGAAATCTATCTTGTGGCCAGTTTCTAGGCTGTGTTGGGCTACTGCAGACTTATCAGGATAATATAGTCTTATGCTGCGTTGGTGTTCCTTGCAGCGTTCCATAATAGTTCGTCCCGTCTGCCCGATGTAGCATTTCCCACACTCACAAGGTATTCTGTAGACACCAGGTGTCCTGAGACCAAGGTCGTCCTTAACTGGTCTCAGCAAGTTCTGGATCTTTGTGGGCGGCTTATGGATGGTTTTAATCCCGTGTTTTCTTGGCATTCTGCTAATTTTGCCCGAGATGGGGCCGTAGAACGGGATATATGCCATGCCCTTTGTCTCCTCTTGTTCCTCGGCAGGTGGTTTGCATATATACCGGTTAGACGTGGTCCCACATCACTTCGTCCCTGAAGAAGATGGCAGAGCTAGCCGTCGAAAGCTTGGAAGCTAATCTCCAACTCACCTGGCTGAGAACCCGAGAAGAGTTATTCTAGATTTCAGTCTGGCCAGATGGTTTCACACAGAGCACTGTCTGTAATTAACTGGTTATAGTAAAGCACTGGATTGTACGAAGGACAATTTATTCTATGAGGACTCACATTCTGATTTGGAAGGTTCCAAGTGACTCTTCACTTAGCTTTGGAAATGAATTTCTGGGTTTTGACGAAGAAGATTAAAAGGTATTCTTTTCTATTTAGATTAGATATTTGATGAAAGAAGAGCTGCACATTACTTTATACAAGGTGGGGCAAAATGAACTCCTGATTCTGAAATCTTTACTACTCACAGTAACCTGCCATTAACAGGCGTTCAGAAGTCAACGTGATTAACTCCTTTTCCAAAGATTTTGAGGTATTCAAGGTTAAAATTGAATACACACAATTGATTCTGTGTTGTAGTCAAGAATAATATTGCATTCTGTGGGCTTTTTACTGAACTATGGAGTTAATCACTTTGACCACTGAAAATATGGTCAATTTAATACATTGCCAACTTAGAAACCCTGAAATAACCAAAAGTGGAGTTAATCATGTTGACTTCTGAACGCCTCATTACTTGAAGACGTATCAATTAATAGGCACAAGTTTGCCATTTTTACATAGCATAAATTCAAAGTCAATTCGTGAAAATAATGTCTGCCAAGTGTCATCCACTGACACTGATGCACTGTCACATCCGAGTCACGATATTTTCCATGACATGCAGTCACATGTCTGGAGGAATTTAATTTGTTCCCTAATTCTCTGCTTCAGATTCGTACACTTTGCTCTTTAAATAGCCCCACAAAAAATAATCACAAGCAGTATCGCATGTTGTATTTATTTATACTACCAGACAATTCAATTTGAATTTGTTAGTCGTGAACATTGTAATTGGGCTTTGCCTGTTATGTTCAACAACAAATGAATAAATAAATAGATAAATAAAAAGTGGGCTTCGCTTGACATCATTAATTCCATTTTTGAGATGAAGTCATGCGGTCTGACAACTCTTGCACTATTTGAATTTTGTACGAATGGTGCAATATCCAACAAAGAGGCCTGTTGTATATATTAAGGGCAACAGCTTCTTGACATTCTCCGGTGTACGCACAGTTCGAGCTCTGTCTGCACGTTTGTCATCTCTTGCAGAAGCTGTCGTCCTCAATTGATTGTGTTGCAATCTGGAACTCTTCCATATCTTGCAACATTGAAATGCTGTCTGAATATGATAGCCAATCATTGCGCATGCTTAAGAGAGAGAATGCTTCAGAAACTCATGTCAGAAAGTCGAGAAAACTGAAATTTCAAGCAGATTGAGCTGCACACACGGACAAGGTAAGGCTAAACGGCCGAAGTCGACTTATGCCTTTCCTACACAAAACAAAACGTCACAAAGAAAATCGTGTAATATTTCTTGAAGTGCATTGCCATTAAGTGTTTTGATTCCGAACACAGACCCAGTCATTTGTTTACTGAACAGTTCCATATTTCAAATGCTAGTAGGAAAGTCCAGGGTAACAGAGAGGGTTTGGAATTGAACGGGTTACATCAGCTGCTTGTCTATGCGGATGATGTGAATATGTTAGGAGAAAATCCACAAACGATTAGGGAAAATACGGAAATTTTACTTGAAGCAAGTAAAGAGATAGGTTTGGAAGTAAATCCCGAAAAGATAAAGTATATGATTATGTCTCGTGACGAAAATATTGTACAAAATGGAAATATAAAAATTGGAAATTTATCTTCTGAAGAAGTGGAGAAGTTCAAATATCTTGGAGCAACAGTAACAAATATAAATGACACTCGGGAGGAAATTAAATGCAGAATAAATATGGGAAATGCCTGTTATTATTCGGTTGAGAAGCTTTTATCATCCAGTCTGCTGTCAAAAAATCTGAAAGTTAGAATTTATAAAACAGTTATATTACCGGTTGTTCTGTATGGTTGTGAAACTTGGACTCTCACTTTGAGAGAGGAACATAGGTTAAGGGTGTTTGAGAAAAAGGACTTAGGAAAATATTTGGGGCTAAGAGGGATGAAGTTACAGGAGAATGGAGAAAGTTACACAACGCAGAACTGCATGCATTGTATTCTTCACCTGACATAATTAGGAACATTAAATCCAGACGTTTGAGATGGGCAGAGCATGTAGCACGTATGGGCGAATCCAGAAATGCATATAGAGTGTTAGTTGGGAGGCCGGAGGGAAAAAGACTTTTGGGGAGCCGAGACATAGATGGGAAGATAATATTAAAATGGATTTGAGGGAGGTGGGATATGATGCTAGAGACTGGATTAATCTTGCTCAGGATAGGGACCGACTGCGGGCTTATGTGAGGGCGGCAATGAACCTCCGGGTTCCTTAAAAGCCAGTAAGTTATTGAATATGAATAAAATTCAACCAATTGGTGATCTTGCAAGTATATTGCTTTGAAAATCTCGAAATGGACTTATTTCCAGAATACTTTCTGTTCTCCACAGAACACAGTAAATAAAATGACAAAACTTGAGTTGTAAGTAACAAGTCATTGTATTGCGTTATATTCATACTTCAAACAATAACACTTACTTGTCTGTATTGCCTGTAATTTCTGAAGCCCTCCATCCCAGCATGTAGTCTAGCACACTCCAGCTTCACGTCCCTTTCCTCCCGGCTGTAAAAAGAAACATTTACCATTACAACACAGTCACAACAATGTACTGTAGCATTACAACACCACTTTAACACTAGGAAGGTTCACACATACTAGGAGAGTGGCAAGCAGTGAACGAGGAGGATCTGATCCAACAGAAGAGGAAGGAAAAGGAGTCTAATGTGTAGCCTGAAGGAGGAGGGGGGGGGGGGGGAGACAAGACTAGGATTACTAGATTCGGTAATTTTCAAGGAATAATATGAAAATTTAAGGATGGTATTACAAAAACTAGGATATCAATATCAAAATCAAAAGGGATTTTAAAGTTTGTTATTGTTTATTTGATGGGTCAACAAAGTGGCTTTACCAAAAAATCTAATTTTTGCGTGAATGAGCAAACAGAGGTAGATATTCACATTTGGAGATAAAAGAATGGCCATGCATAGTAAGTAACATTTAAACCATGTGTGAAAAACAATATTGAAGAAAATTTACCCCATTAAAGTTTAATTACCACCTTTACACACCAAGCTAAGCTAAGCAGTTTGTGAGAGCTTTGGACAAAAACAGTGCTTCTTTAATATACCGGTACTTTTGTGATATATTTTCTAAATGCAGATTAATTCTAAATCATGAGTGTGACAATGTTATGAATGGTTTAGTGAAAAATGTGTACAACAGTTTCAAAATGGTAATAACTAATTTCTTACGCAAGGGTATGGACCCCAAATACAAAAAAAAAATGGTCGAAATTATGCTGGAAAACTTCAGAATCTTAGGCTGCAATATGTCCACACCTATACAAATTTTAACTGACTTGGTTAACAGAAATTGGCAAAAAAAAAAAAAAATCATTCGCGAAAATCGGGTGTAATTAGTAGCCAAGCAAGAATCAATTGTGGATAACTGTATTGAAATACAGAGACATCATTTGCAATGCATGCTGCAGTTGTCTATGGCGGGTCCTCTTTTAAATTGAACACTCTGTAGCAGACATCGCCAAATGACTGTACCATGGTGCACGGCTTACTCGCCTGATGCACTGTTCCAGAGTTTTGTGCAAACGAAGGGACAGTGGCGTGCTCAACTCAAGTGCGCAGTTGATAACAAATAACTTGCATTTACTGTTTACAAATATATGCTTTTAGCAGAAATTGATTTCTACACTCATACCGTATTTTGTAACATTTGAAATGTTGAAAGTTATAACAATTTTGTAATAGAATAACCAGCATGGAACTATAATGTCCAAATGCAGACTGTACTCTTGAAATACATTTATTATGAACACATAATAACATTTTCATTTTTAGTTAAACGATTCTATAGGCTTTGAAATCAAAATAATAATAATAATAATAATAATAATAATAATAATAATAATGCTTAATTTGAAGAAACTTAAAGTTATTCCTGAGGTACAATATTTACTGCTTTACTTTGTTCATTTGGAATGATTTTTGCCCTGTTTTGTTCTTGTAACATGTCTACACAGTCCGGAAAAACTTTCTCTGCGAAAGTGTGAATAAAAGTTCAATTTATTAAGTCTGCTCTAAAAAAAATTTAAATTATGGTTTATTTAACGATGCTCACAACTGGAGAGGTTACATCAGCATCACCGGTGTGCCAGAATTTTGTTCCGCAGGACTTTTTTCATGCCAGTAAATCTACTGACATGAGCCTGTCGCATTTAAACACACTTAAATGCCATCGACCTCGGCCGGGATCGAACCTGCAACTGCGAGCATAGAATGCCAGCGCTATACCAACTATGCTACCGAGGGCGACATGTCTGCTTTGAAATTGATCTTTTAAGTCAGTATCATTTTTGCAAATCAATCACTTCTAACTGTAGATCATTTTGAACACTGTGATAATCGACAGGACAGTGTTGTGAATACTTAAACTCTTTTCCAATTTAGCTACAACTTGAAACCATACTTCAAACTCCTCCTTTAGTTGTGTCAATAATGCGATGAACATGAAATATTCTTACTACATTCAGAACCTTATAACTTGTAATATATTCTCAATTTGCATTACGTTGCATCACCGAAATGAAAGGAGTAACCTTGTCCATAGAGCGTCTACTCTGCATTGAATTTGTAATTGCAGCGCACTGACACATAAAATGAGTTGGCGATGCCTGCTCTATAGTAATGGTGGTGGTGGTAATGTAGCAGTAGTAGTAATAACAATAATTATGTTACCAGTAATCAATACAAAATTCTAATAAACTCAATGACTGTTGTTTTCGCATGACAATTACGAATAAATGTCACTAATCCCCATTTCAGTTTGGTTGATAGGCTTTCCCCTCTACTCACACTCTTTACCATCCGTGAAGGGGAAGTTGCTACTGTCTATCTTATTAACGTTCGACTAATTGACTTTGAACATAGTGAAAATTCTTATTATTGAAAATGTTTACCGGTAATCTATATTTCGAAAATCTATGCTAAGTGTTTGTATTTCATTTTATTATTGTTTGTATCAACTGGGATATTAAAAAGCTACTGACAGCAGGAGATAAATGTTTTCTCCACCACTAGTTGCTACTCTAAGCATACACAACAGGACAATCTGCACTATGTCATTTCCCCCAGACTTCATAACACAAACTAATATTCCTTAATTTAATTATTAGTTGAAAATATTATAAGAACGACACTAAAATATACTGAAACATGTAATTGTGTCACTGTATTTTATATCCACTTATGTAGTTTATTTTCTTGTGTGTTTAACTTGGGGGGGGTGCAGGTATAAGAGGTAACAGCTAGCGGTCTTTCACTGACGGACTCAGGGCAAGTAGAAGGGGAAAGAAAAGCCTTCGCATCCTCTCAACTTGTATGAAATGTCGTTTAGAAATCAGGGTATGTTTTGGATGAAAGGAACCATCTTGGTCCCAGTACTTACCAGTTCATGTATGTTTGCTGTCAGAGCAGTGGTCCAGTCCGGGGTTGCATCGCGTTCCTCATCTGAGTGCCATTTCACTACATGGATGTTTGTGTGCATGAAGAACCACCATTCTAATCTTCTGCACGAGTAGCATCAGAGAATTTGAAGCCCAATCTGCGATTGTCCCCAGTTGTCTGAAACTAGAAGATGACAACATATATTTCTGTACAAGCTAACAGCAAGACATGGAAGCTGCATTGGTGGTAGAAGTATTGCAGTTTCAAAATACAAATCAACAATGTTTGAACTGTTTTTTTAGAAGCGTATAAATTTTAAATTGTATTATTCTTACTATATTCATATTTCTAATTTACTATGAATAATTGTACAGATTATTCAGTACCAATGACATGTAGTACAATTGAAGATGTTATTACAAAAACAACCCTTGTCAAAATTGCTATTTTTCAGGAGAACAATAAAAATAAATAGAACAACACATGTCAGCTGTTTCCGTACAACTGGTGTTTATCCTTGTGGTTGTTGCACCTGACATGTGTCATTTTTGGAGTCTATGAACATTTGAAATAGTAGCAAATGTGTCCTTTACTCAATTTCATTAAAGCTGACTAGGGCTGTTTTTGTAATAATGCCTTCAATTAAATTGAATAGTTAATTAATATTAATTAAGCAAATGGTCAAACACTGTCTCTGCAGAGAACTCATTTTGGTGATTTATAAATTCCAATTCTAAAGAGATACGAGTTGTGAAGGAAACTATTCTGTAAGTTTTGGATGGGGTAGCCACCCTGATATCTCTGTACTTACCAGTTCACAAGCTGTGGCATTTCCTGCATGACTCCCACTCAGCTAAGCTATCCCATCCTCTGATCAAGCTGCTCCAGAAACTGAACACGTCCTCCGAGATTGTCCCTGAATACCTGAAACAAGAAAGAGTACAATATTGATATATTTCTTCACAAGTGGTTCAAATTATCAGTAAACTTTGTAATAGCAATATAATTATGGAAACCGTTTTACAGGCTTTATTTTGTGTTAAAAATATTCTATTCCATTACCATGGAAAGTTACAAATTCGCAATGTTTGTAGTGTATTATGATGATTTTGATAATTCTACAGTACTAGATGAAAGAAGGTACCATGTTTTCTTTTTCTTTCAAATTGCATATTACATACAAATAGTTCAGAGTACTAAGCATGTACAGTAGAACCCCGATTATCCATCACCCTATTAACCGATTGTTGGATTATCCGTCTGTCTTTCCCTCACTTTCTTTTCTTTCTTTTTTTTTTTGCTGCAGAAATATTACTATACATTGTATCAGCATGTTATTTTTCTAGAGTGTTATTACAAGACTTTATCACACAGTATGGTCTACTGTTCCAGTTGTCATATAACTTCTGTATAAAAATTCTTCTATGGGTGTCAAAATAAATCTTGTTGTGCTAAGTATCGAAAAAAGAAGTGTAGGCCTAAAAAATTGAATGGTTTGGAGAAAGAGAAACTATGACTCCTATCTCATCAGAATACGAGATTGGAGTGTATAAAGTATGTAAATCTACAACACGAGACCTCCATTATTCCTATCTTTCCACAGACAGACACTTTCCCTTAAAAATCCGTCATTGACAACCAGACTTACCTAAATTAGTAGACTTCTGCTCCACTACCTAGCATGTTAAATACAAGGCCATGGAGGAATTTTCGAAAATTATCAGATTTTTTTTTTGATTAACCATTCAGCCCACCCTCTTCATTACGACGGATAATAGAGGTTCTACTGTAGTTTTACTTTCTAGCACCCAATATTTTCCATAGAATAACCTAGAAGTATTTCCCTATTCTACATAGTAACGAATTAATGTTTCATTGCCATATTGCCCAAATCAGATATCACGAGCAAACAGATCAAATGTAAAACACGATTGTTAAATGTCAAAATAATACATTCTCTTTCGACAATAATGAACTATTTCCACTGACACTAAAAATGCTTTCTTGTTGATGCAGTCCAGGCTCCAAACACACACTGTCCCGCAGTTATATAGTACTTGACTTCAGAGAATGGCATGGTATTATCCCAAAAAGTCTTAGATACAGTATATACAGTCTTGTTCGTACAGCCCCTATTTTTCTGATAAAGCCCATTTTAACTGTGAAATAAGACAACAATTTTGTTTTCTTCTTCACGTATATATCCATGTACAGTTTATTCATAATATGCAGTATTATATTTAATTATAATGTACCTTGTCCACACCTGTGGAGTAACGGTCAGCGCGTCTGGCTGTGAAACCAGGTGGCCCAGGTTAGATTCCCGGTCAGGGAAAGTTATCTGGTTGAGGTTTTTTTCCGGGGTTTTCCTTCAACCCAATATGAGCAAATGCTGGGTAACTTTCGGTGCTGGACCCCAGACTCATTTCACCGGCATTATCACCTTCATTTCATTCAGACGCTAAATAACCTAGATGTTGATACAGCATCGTAAAATAACCTACTGAAAAAAAAAAATGTATCTTTAAAACATTTGTTATTTTAAAAAGAAATCTCCATTATTTGTTGTGTTCGATATGCAACTTTTCTGTTCGTACACTTACAAGTCTTGCCCTATCTCACCGTTTCAAAATACGCTGACCGGTCAGTGCTTGCTGCTGCTGAGTGGTGGCTTCCCTTGTTTACATTTTTACCTTGCAAGCATGATAGTACGGTACAAGATGGCGAAGCGAAAGCAGCTTTCAGAAGATCTGAAGAAAGTTATTGTCCAACTTGCCCTTAAAGGTAAGTCTGTAAGGGAAATAAGTAAAATTGTTGGACATAGACATTCAACAGTTCAGCATATTGTAAACAAGTTTAAATATGAAGGGTCTTGGACGAATTTGAGGCGAAAACCAAAAGAGAGAAAATTAAATGAAAGGGACGAAAGAGACATTGTACAACAAATTCGACGTGACCCTAAGTTAAGTGGGTCGACCTGGTTGGCGAGTTGGTATAGCGTTGGCCTTCTATGCCCAAGGTTGCGGGTTCGATCCCGGGCCAGGTCGATGGCATTTAAGTGTGCTTAAATGCGACAGGCTCATGTCAGTAGATTTACTGGCATGTAAAAGAACTCCTGCGGGACAAAATTCCGGCACATCCGGCGACGCTGATATAACCTCTGCAGTTGCGAGCGTCGTTAAAATAAAACATAACATTTTAAGTTAAGTGTTGAAAAACTGGGTTCACAAGTACACGACACTATAGGAAAAGAAATGTCTAACCAGACCATTCGTCGTGTATTGTGGAAATATGGGTATCATGGCAGGGTTCCACGTAAGAAACCTTTTATTAGTGGGTCAAATAGAATAAAAAGACTTCTATTTGCAAATGAACACGTTTCTGAAGAGGAGGACTATTGGGATCGTGTAATATGGTCCGAGACGAAGATAAATCTTTTCGGCACAGATGGTTGCAACAGCGTGTGGAGGAACGCAAACTCTGCCTTCAGGAAAGAAAATACTATTCCTACTGTAAAACACGGAGGTGGTTCCATCATGATACGGGCTTGTATGTCTTCCTCTGAAGTCGGAAACATACACTCCATTGATGGAATTATGGATGAAATGATGTACAAGAATATTCTTATGACAAATTTGAAAGAAAGTGCTAAAAAATGGGCTTCCAGGGTAGTTATATATTTCAACATAACGATCCTAAACATACCGCCGAAATCATCAAGACCTGGCTCATTTGGAACATTCCCCATCAACTCAAAACGCTACCTCAATCAGCGGATTTAAATCCTATCAAACATTTGTGGCCAATTTTGAAAAGGGGGGTACGAAATAGCAAGGTAACATCCATTCCGTAGCTCAGAAGAAGAGTGGCAGAAGAATGGCAGAATATCACCCCAGAGCATCACCCGTCATTCTCATTATTTATTAATTGAGATAAGTCGTAACATAGTGGTTGTACCGGAAGGTGTGGCTGGGATTTGCAAGAAACTTGCTTCTTCAATGAAAAGAAAATGTGAGGAGGTTATTAAAGCCAAAGGATGTGTTACAAGATATTAATTTTGTGTAATAGTTGGCAATTATGACTTTGAAAAGTACAAAATGATTAGATGTACGAACAGAAAAGCAGCATAAAATGTGCACTTTTTTTTTTTTTTTTGATTTTGTATGTTTATTTATATTGATCTGAAAAAATTGATGAAGCTTATTGTATATCCTGGAAAGAAGATATTGTTTTTTCATATTTTAATTTAACCCATTAAAATAAATTATATTTTCGGTAACAAAATTGTCTATTTTTAATAACAATATTAATGTATGAACAAGATGGTTACATACTGTAAGTAAATGATGTTGGCATTATACAGAACGGCCCCCTCGAACATCTCTAATTTTCATTGTCTATGAAAGGAAGACCAAAAGTGCAGGAAAATTTAAATAGTTTTTAAATAATTTTTCAAATTTATTTTACGACGCTTTTTCAACTGCTATTGTTATATACCGTCTGAATGAGATGGTGACAATGCCAGCAGATGAGTCCAGAGTCCATTGCCAAAAAGTTATTCAGCATTTTCTCTTACATGTGTTGAGGGAAAACCCCGGAAAAAACCTAGGTTAAACGAGCGTTGAGCAACTTCCGCCGATTTTGGAATAGACACCGACGTGGTTAGGTTAGTTTAGGCTTTCATTATCCCTCAAGATGAAGGTGAAAGCGATTGAGTGTGATTTTTTGTTTTCTATGTTGGCAATTCAAGTGTGTCAGTGTCTATTCCAAAATCGGCAGAAGTCGCTCAATGCTCGTTTCACCAAAACCTAAACCAGGTTAACTTGTCCCAATCAGGATTTGACCTGGACCCGTTAATTTTACAGTCAGACATGCTAACCATTACTCCACAGCGGTGGATCCATATAGTTATGGAACATTCGAGATGACCCTAAAATAAATGTGGCTTTATGCAGGGTATGATAATTGGACATTTATTTTTCATTGCGCCTTCTGTCATAGCACCTCTGTATCTAGATCTGCTAGAAGAATACGTATTTCCACAGATGGCACACAAATAGCCCAGCATAATCTTCCAACAAGATGGAGCATACAACACTGGATAATTTCCTGAACCGTAGGATTAGACATGGCAGCACAATAGTATGGTCTCAGTCTCATTACCCCATTAGACTTTTTCTTTGAGGCTAGTCAAGGACATTGGATATTCTACCAAGGTAACAAATGACCTCAACAACTTATATGATAGCATTGTGGAAGCAGCAGGAACTATCACACTAGATATGTTACAGAGAACCTGGACTGAAATTGAGTAGGCGTACCGGCATTGTTTTGATATTGTTCCTGCTTCCGAGGAGGTTCAAGTACAAACCTACTACCGATTGTTTTTGTGAAATTGAGTTGCATTTCCTAATAAAGGTGACAAAAATTCCCTCGCATTTTCTTTTTCAGAGGAGGGCTGAAATAAGTTCTACCCCATATCTTGCTGAAAAGGGTTCCATCAGACACACGAAGAGTATTGGGTTATTTTAAGACGCTGTATCAACATCTCAGGTTATTTAGCGTCTGAATGAAATGGTGATAATGCCGGTGAAGTGAGTGAGTCCGGGGTCCATCACCGAAAGATACCTAGCATTTGCTCATATTGGGTTGAGGGAAAACCCCGGAAAAAACCTCAACCAGGTAACTTGTCCCGACCGAGATTCGAACCCGGGCCACATGACTTCGCGACCAGACGTACTCCACAGGTGTGGACCACGAAGAGTAATTTTAGATCTAACTAAGATTTGAACAGAGCCACCATCGAGCCATAGACTTAAATTGGAAGAACTGATCAATAGCCTATTAGGCTATATCATTCCTCAAAGAAAAATACACGTAAATTACCGGTACGGAATATAGTGGTAATAACTCTCCTAATTGAATCAAGGGGAACAATTCCCAAATGTTTTTAAAAACTACGAACCAAATTGATGGAGGACATTGCAAAACTTGTTTTATGAAGATCCTGTCAAATTTCAAATGGCCATATCATACAAAAAAATTGACTTTGCTGAACTCCCGTCTGCTTTATTTAAGATTTTCCGTAGTTATGTATTTCTGTTAATTGTGGTTTTCTGTAATTATATCTTTGTACAGATACTTCAGTGGAAGGCAGTTTCGTTAATAAATAACAGTAAAATTAAAGCTGTTTCTTAAATACACGAGCCTATCCCAACAGATTACGATCTGTAATATAACTCTGATAAACTACTATAACAATATTCAATTTAATATATAACTGATCAAGAAGAACTCGATAAAGAAAGAGTCAAGGATCTACACATTAGAATTCATCACTTATTTACCTACAACCCAGTAACACAACCATCTCCAACAGCTGCTGAATTGAAAGAGACCGTCAAATTCAAAATGGAAGCACAATGTGGCGCACTCTACAGAACATCCGGTCATGGTTTGTACTAAATAACAGAAAATCGTACAAATTGAGGACAGAACATTCATCCATGTTCCGTAACACATCGTAAAATAAATTTCTAGATTTGTAATTATTGCATTTACCAAACACATAAATTACACACATACAATATGATATCGAACGCTCCACGTAACAGCGGAAACCAAAAAAATTCTACGTTGCGATTGGTTCACAAGACTACCGCGCAGCGTACTTCAATTTTTTAATGGGAAGGGTTGCCAACTCAAATAACTGTGAAGAGCCTAGTTCCAACCATAGAAAAATAAATAACGGATTTGGGTATTTAGAAAAAGATGAATCTGGCCGGAATTCTACGCTAATATTCCCCTTATTATTCTTGTATTCCACTCGTTTTCCTAGTATTCCCCTTGTTTTGCTCTCGTTCTCCTTACATCGCATTTGTGTTTCCCTTGTTCTCTTTGTAAACATCTTGTTCTCCTAGTACTCCCTTTGTTGTCCTTGTATTTCTCTTGTTCTCCTAGCATTCCCCTTGTACTCTTTGTAATCACCTTGTTCTCCTAATACTCCCCCTTGTTGTCTTTATATTTCCCTTGCTCTCTTTGTATTCCCCTCATTCTCCTAGCATTCCCCTTGTACTCTTTGTAATCACCTTGTTCTCCTAGTACTCCCCCTTGTTGTCCTTGTATTTCTCTTGTTCTCCTAGCATTCCCTTTGTACTCTTTGTAATCACCTTGTTCTCCTAGTACTCCCCTTGTATTTCCCTTGCTCTCTCTGTATTCCCCTCATTCTCCTAGCATTTCCCTTGTACTCTTTGTAATCACCTTGTTCTCCTAGTACTCCCCTTGTATTTCCCTTGCTCTCTCTGTATTCCCCTCATTCTCCTAGCATTTCCCTTGTACTCTTTGTAATCACCTTGTTCTCCTAGTACTCCCCTTGTATTTCCCTTGCTCTCTCTGTATTCCCCTCATTCTCCTAGCATTCCCCTTGTACTCTTTGTAATCACCTTGTTCTCCTAGTACTCCCCCTTGTTGTCCTTGTATTTCTCTTGTTCTCCTAGCATTCCCTTTGTACTCTTTGTAATCACCTTGTTCTCCTAGTACTCCCCTTGTATTTCCCTTGCTCTCTCTGTATTCCCCTCATTCTCCTAGCATTTCCCTTGTACTCTTTGTAATCACCTTGTTCTCCTAGTACTCCCCTTGTATTTCCCTTGCTCTCTCTGTATTCCCCTCATTCTCCTAGCATTTCCCTTGTACTCTTTGTAATCACCTTGTTCTCCTAGTACTCCCCTTGTATTTCCCTTGCTCTCTCTGTATTCCCCTCATTCTCCTAGCATTCCCCTTGTACTCTTTGTAATCACCTTGTTCTCCTAGTACTCCCCCTTGTTGTCCTTGTATTTCTCTTGTTCTCCTAGCATTCCCTTTGTACTCTTTGTAATCACCTTGTTCTCCTAGTACTCCCCTTGTATTTCCCTTGCTCTCTCTGTATTCCCCTCATTCTCCTAGCATTCCCCTTGTACTCTTTGTAATCACCTTGTTCTCCTAGTACTCCCCCTTGTTGTCCTTGTATTTCTCTTGTTCTCCTAGCATTCCCTTTGTACTCTTTGTAATCACCTTGTTCTCCTAGTACTCCCCTTGTATTTCCCTTGCTCTCTCTGTATTCCCCTCATTCTCCTAGCATTTCCCTTGTACTCTTTGTAATCACCTTGTTCTCCTAGTACTCCCCTTGTATTTCCCTTGCTCTCTCTGTATTCCCCTCATTCTCCTAGCACTTCCCTTGTACTCTTTGTAATCACCTTGTTCTCCTAGTACTCCCCTTGTTCGTCCTGTGTCCCATTGTGTCCTTGTATTCCCCTCATTCTCCTAGTACTCCTCTTGTTCTCCTTGTCCTTCCCTTGTTCTCATTATATTGCCTTGTTCATCCTGTGTCTCATTGCGTCTTTGTATTCTTCTTGTTTCATTTCTCGCAGCACCTACACATAGTTGTACGTAAAGATTTGCAGGACGTTAAAGCTGTGTACCAGGTGATAGTTTTAAACAACATGAGAAGAAGCAGGGAGAGAAGAAATAACCATGAAGAAAAATGAAGAAAAGGAAAATGAATTGGAAATGTAAGGAGAAAGTGAGGAAATGGAATGAATGCAAATTGACGAGGATGTGAACCAAGTTCCAGGGAGCAGACAGGTGAAGAGGTGAGAGAATGAGGCAGGAGGAACAGGAGTTAAATAGAGGTTGATGAACAGTACCATAGGAAGAAGGTAGATGAAAAAGAAAAGCGATTCGACTCTAGATTAGTGGATAAAAAAAAAAACAAAACAAACATGTCACTAAATAGTTTGCAGTTGGTTTCAAGTAACATCTGGAAGCAAAGCGATGATATGTATTAAAGTAACTTAATCCAACAGACATTGGAGAAGTGACAGAAATTCCTGTATTCCGTCCACAGTAACTCAATCATTACCTAAATGATGATGATGATAATATTTACTTACTTATGGCTTTTAAGGAACCAGGAGGTTCATTGCCACCCTCACATAAGCCCGCCATTGGTCCCTATCCTGAGCAAGATTAATCCATTCTCTATCATCATATCCCACCTCCCTCAAATACATTTTAATATTATCTTCCCATCTACGTCTCGGCCTACCTAAAGGTCTTTTTCCCTCCGGCCTCCCAACTAACACTCTATATGCATTTGTGGATTCGCCCATACGTACTACATGCCCTGCCCATCTCAAACATCTGGATTTAATGTTCCTAATTATGTCAAGTGAAGAATACAATGCATGCAGTTCTGCGTTGTGTAAATTTCTCCATTCTCCTGTAACTTCATCCCTCTTAGCCCCAAATATTTTCCTAAGCACCTTAATCTCAAACACCCTTAATCTCTGTTCCTCTCTCAAAGTGAGAGTCTAAGTTTCACAACCATAAAGAACAACCGGAAATATAACTGTTTTATAAATTCTAACTTTCAGGTTTTTTGACAGCAGACTGGATGATAAAAGCTCCTCAGCTGAATAATAACAGGCATTTCCCACATTTATTCTGTGTTTAATTTCCTCCCGAGTATCATTCATATTTGTTACTGTTGCTCCAAGATATTTGAACTTCTCCACCTCTTCGAAGGATAAATCTCCAATTTTTATATTTCCATTTCGTACAATATTCTGGTCACGAGACATAATCATATACTTTGTCTTTTCGGGATTTAGATGATGATGATGATAATGACAATAATAATGGTTGTTGTTTAGTCAACTGTCCGAAGACAGGCCTGAATCTCACAAGTGATACCAAGTGATGAGGTAGGGTGGCCAGTTCCTTTCTCCCTCTATTGCATACATCGCCAATTAGCTACATATTATACTAATCAGGTTTTAAATGTATACAAACAATTGTTCTTCCTCAAACACATATTGCACATATTGTCAAGTGAAATTAGGTACTGCCTGAATCAGAAGAATGATGATGACAATAATAATAATAATAATAATAATAATAATAATAATAATAATAATAATAATAATAATAATAATAATACTCAGTTAAATGGTACTTCGTTTAATGTTCATGTCAACCTATTTTTCACGTAACTTTCTTTCATTGTCTCTATGTAATTTTGTGTGCCTTACAATATTGTTTTTAAATAAGGTATCAATTTAATGTATTTCATGTATATTTTTTTTAAAACTGGTTGAGTGGAAGAGAAGACCTTAACTTTGCCAGGTAATATAAAGCTATTACAGCTAATGCTAATACTACTACTGCATGAATAAATTTTCTCTCACTCCCATCGGCCTGGATGGCGCAGTCGGGAGTAGAGGGAGTCAGTAGATTTACTGGCATGTAAAAGAACTCCTGCAGAACAAAGTTCCAGCACACTGGTGATGCTGGTATAACCTCGGAAGTTGTGAGCGTCGTTCAACAAAACATAAATTTAAAATTTACAGCTCTCTCCATGGTACATCTTACAAATGAATATTGTTCTATATGCCACTTCATTGAACTCTTCGAACCACAATACAATGTCCATGTTAACATGTTCCACTTCCTGTAATCTAACAAGCTTTGCACTGTGAACGTATTGTACTGCTGTGGGTGATTCTCAAAACAAATTACAGTCAGAAATAATTGAACGTTTTTCTATTGGCTCATAGCTGCACAACACACTATACATGATGCAATATTTGTCTTTTTTTCTGGTTAATTAAAGATAATGAATGACCACCTGTAGTAACTGTAGTAACTTTCGAGGAATAACACTTTTGTTGACGTCGTACAAAATTTTGTCCAATATTCTTTTGAGAAGATTAACTCCATATGTAGATGAAATTATTGGGGATCATCAGTGTGGTTTTAGGTGTAATAGATCAACTATTGACCAGATATTTTGTATCCGACAGATAATGGAGAAAAAATGGGAGTATAAGGGTACAGTGCATCAGTTATTCATAGATTTCAAAAAGGCATATGACTCGGTTAAGAGAGAAGTTTTATATGATATTCTTATTGAATTTGGTATTCCCAAGAAACTAGTTCGATTAATTAAAATGTGTCACAGTGAAACATACAGCAGAGTTCGTATAGGTCAGTTTCTGTCAGATGTGTTTCCAATTCACTGCAGGCTAAAGCAAGGAGATGCACTATCACCTTTACTTTTTAACTTTGCTCTAGAGTATGCCATTAGGAAAGTTCAGGATAACAGAGAGGGCTTGGAATTGAACAGGTTACATCAGCTGCTTGTCTATGCGGATGACGTGAATATGTTAGGAGAAAATCCACAAACGATTAGGGAAAACACGGGAATTTTACTTGAAGCAAGTCAAGAGATAGGTTTGGAAGTAAATCCCGAAAAGACAAAGTATATGATTATGTCTCGTGACGAGAATATTGTACGAAATAGAAATATAAAAATTGGAAATTTATCTTTTGAAGAGGTGGAGAAGTTCAAATATCTTGGAGCAACAGTAACAAATATAAATGATACTCAGGAAGAAATTAAACACAGAATAAATATGGGAAATGCGTGTTATTATTTGGTTGAGAAACTTTTATCATCTAGTCTGCTGTCGAAAAATCTGAAAGTAAGAATTTATAAAACAGTTATATTACTGGTTGTTCTGTATGGTTGTGAAAATTGGACTCTCACTTTGAGAGAGGAAAAGAGATTAAGAATGTTTGAGAATAAGGTGCTTAGGAAAATATTTGGGGCTAAGAGGGATGAAGTTACAGGAGAATGGAGAAAGTTACACAACGCAGAACTGCACGCATTGTATTCTTCACCTGACATAATTAGGAACATTAAATACAGACGTTTGAGATGGGCAGGGCATGTAGTACGTATGGGCGAATCCACAAATGCATATAGAGTGTTAGTTGGGAGGCCGGAGGGAAAAAGACCTTTAGGGAGGCCGAGACGTAGATGGGAAGATAATATTAAAAATGTATTTGAGGGAGGTGGGATATGATGATAGAGAATGGATTAATCTTGCTCAGGATAGGGACCAATGGCGGGCTTATGTAAGAGTGGCAATGAACCTTCGGGTTCCTTAAAAGCCAGTAAGTAAGTAAGAATGACCACCTCTATGGTGTAGAGGTCACCATGCTGGTCTCTTATGCAGAGGGCCCGGGTTCGATTTCTGGTTGGGTTGAATTTCCTGGTTGAGATTTTTTCAGGGTTTTTCCTCAACCGTAAGGCAAATGCCAGGAAATTCGAGCCACAACATCCCTGAATATCACCGGCCTCATTCATCACCAAAATCATACTCATAACAAATCAGTCATACATATACAGTCGCCATCTAGTTCACAGCATTAGAACCAGTCTCAACAATAGTACACAGGCCTTCGGATTTCACACAGAAAATAAATTCGCGATATGACCTGAGATGTTAAAGCGAGTATAAATAACAGCGAGAGAAAAAAAAATTAAGGATACTGCATCAACTAATATGTTATTTAGTGTTGATGGAATTTGTGATGTCAAGATGGTATTGCGATAGGCTGTAAAACACATTTTAAATACAATAAAATGCCTAATATATGTGGATTACATGACATAAAATGTTTGCTACTCAACATTTTATGTCTTGTAACCCACATGTATTCTCCTATTAGTATATTAACTGTATAATATATCTCAAGTGAATTAATCGTCGAATTTATCTCGAGCATATTAGGTCTTATAAATTGTGTGTTTGTATGAGAGTGTGTATATTCCCCTTATGTTATGTTATGTGTAATTTTCTACTTTATTTTATATATTATGTAACCGATCTTGACTACTTGTAATTTTATATTATGTAAATGATCTTGAATATTTGTAATTTTCTACTATATTTTATGTAATTTTTAAGGTATTTCTTTTGTGTTATTTTGTAATCTAATTTTGTATTTCATGTATACTGTGCAAATCTAATCTTTCAGGTAAAGCTTCCTGTAAAGCAGATTTGAATAATTTCAAGGGAAAAATTGTTCCGGAACCGGGTATCGATCCCGGGACCTCTGGTTGAACGTACCAGCACTCTGCCAACTGAGCTACCCGGGAACTCCACCCGACACCGTCTCAACTTTTCCCTTTATATCCACACAACTAGCGTGGGCTGACGAAATGCCAGAAACCCACATCGAGTGCACACAAACTCTGTGTGACTTGGAATTGCGGTTTTCTGTTAACGTACACAGTGACGTATATATTATGGAAATCTAATCTTTCAGGTAAAGCTTCCTGTAAAGCAGATTTGAATAATTTCAAGGGAAAAATTGTTCCGGGGCCGGGTATTGAAACCTGGTTGAGTGGAAGAGAAGGCCTCATGGCCTTAACTCTGTCAGGCAAAATAAACCTACTACTACTACTACTACTAAAAAACCCAAATTATTTGCATAAAATTATTACAATTAATTTTGGTATATAATTTCTAAAATTGTGTATATTGTTAGAATACACAGATCCACAATAGTTGCAGTAACCCACTCAACTGTAGCTCCATTCCATGACCAACAGGTGATGAGGCTATCAAAACTTCGCTATAATAACTCTTTGTGTGATACTCCATACCGTTTGTCAGGAACTGATTACTGAAGTTTCCTGGTCTGCCAGTGAGGCCCGTGGCAATGATAAGTTTTGTCTCTTTTATTGCTGTACGCCCCTTTATGAAGAGCATCCTTATAACCTGGCAGGGACGTTGACAGCTCCTCTTATAAATTAATTACACAAACATTTACAGTTTAACTTACACAGAGTGTTCAATTCAGTACTTTATATAGATACGGCTTGTGAAGTTTATACATTTCATTTCCTCAAATATTGAGCTATATATTGAGAGATTTACTGGAATGCCTACAAGTTTCTGAGAAAATTTAATTCTGACATCCTGTCTCAAATATCAGCTAAAAGATTTGTATCAATGACATTAAAATATCATCAACATCTGCAATGATTCCCTTTCTCCTAGAAACAAGTATATGTAAAGTAAAGGTAAAAAAGGTAATGGTATCCCCGTAACATGCCATGAAGGCACTTGGGGGAGGTAGAGCCCCATACTTTCCATGACCTCGTCACTAGAATGAGGTGGTGTGGTCGGCACCACTCTCTGACTGCCTTTTACCCCCGGGAAAGACCCGGTACTCAATTTTATGGAAGGTTGAGTGAACCTCGGGCCTTCCAGTCCGTAGCCAGCTGCTCTACCAACTGAGTTACCCGGCCGCCACATGTAAAGTAATGAACTATATTTTGTCATTTATATTTGTTACTGTTGCTCCAAGATATTTGAATTTTTCCACCTTTTCTAACAATAAATTTACAATTTTTATATTTTCATTTTGTACAATATTCTGGTCACAAGACATAATCATATACTTTGTTTTATCGGGGTTTACTTCCCAACCTATCTCTTTATTTGCTTCATATAAAATTCCCGTGTTTTCCCTAATCGTTTGTGGATATTTTCCTAACATATTCACGTCATCTGCATAGACAAGAAGCTGATGTAACCCGTTCAATTCCAAACCCTCTCTGTTATCCTGAATTTTCCTAATGGCATATTCCAGAGCAAAGTTAAAAAATAAAGGTGATAGTGCATCTCCTTGCTTTAGCCCGCAGTGAATTGGAAAAGGATCAGACAGAAACTGGCCTATACGGACTCTGCTGTACGTTTCACTGAGACATCGAATGGGTAATTTTAGTTTCCACATTAAATTGTAAAGAAACATTTTGTCTTGTAATGTTGCTAGTTATTTATTTTCCTTCGTTTCGGTTTTTAGTACAACACTGGATATAATTGTCGAATTGCATTATTCTCTTGTAATATTCTCTGTGTTAACTATATTTTGAAAAATAAATCCATATATCATAATAAATAATGACAAAGTCATGGCATAATACATTCATGAACCTGATGTTAATTACTAAAACAGTCATAAAAGAGACAGGAGCAATTATATTTTGTCTCTCTCTTAAAATCAAAAACATAAAAAGCACTAGGTTGTGTTTGAACACACGACCTCACAAATACAGCCCGAAATTCTACCATTAAGCTAGCACAGCAACATCACCTGTCTCCAAATTGTAGCGAAGATACCCGAAGCAAACTTAGGTTCAAGAGAGTGGCCACTTTTTCTTTTGACAGCTGTACCTATTACAATAGCAATATTGCTATGACAATGTTAGTAAACAAAAAAATGTAAGATGTTGCTGTTACCCCTCTATACGGAATTACAATTAAGTATAACTACAGGTAAGTATTGTGAGAGGGATGCAGGATTCATAGCCAACAACCAAGCAAAATCTCTCTAATACTTGCGTTTTGATGAGCCATATTAGAGTCCATAGAGCTGGATAATTACTGTTTTACAATTGTAATTCTTTATTTATCGTCCTTTTTCTACTACAGAAATAATCATCATTCCATACAACAAAATTCATATTTCAAGAAACATAAATCAAAATTCTTCTGCACCCAAACCACTGATTGGTCTTTTGCTTTTTTTTTTTTACTTGTTTATTTAACGACGCTGTATCAATTGCAGTGTTATTAAATTTAATGTCGATGGAATCGGTGATAGCGAGATGGGCCGAGGATTCGCCATAGAATACCTGACATTCGCCTTACAGTTGGAAAAAAATCTCTAAAAAACAACCAATCAGGTAGTCAGTCCATGTGAGAATAGAACCTGAGCACACCTCTGGATCGGACCGAGCTATGCCAGTGGCTGATTGGTCCTTTGTTTCAGCTGGAAAATGAGGTGTGTATCGACATATGTGCACTAATGATACATGACATGACATGACATGACAAATAATATTTTAAACTAACAACGAACATAAAGCTCTGAATGCATATGGGATTTTGTATTAAATTATGAAGAATTTACATAAGGTAACAGACTGTTTCTAAAAGGTTTCCCCCTATGTTGTTTGAACCCTGAATTACTGGCAAATGACTCAGCCATTATAGCGAGCATTATTACTATACATACATCACAGGATGTCTAATAACACGTAATTTTAACACAGCACAGCACTGACATCATATTCAGAACAAGGAATAAAGATTAACAGAAAATGATTGACTGACCAGCGTTCCCATCTCCGTGTTTGAGTTGTGACGCAGCCAGGTAAATTACACAACCTCCTTGTTATCCTATCACACCTCACTGCCAATGATCCGTGCTCAATCCTACAAATCACATTCTTTCTTGAATATCTGACTGTTTTATATATCATATATCCTTCTCGAGTTTGGGAAAACAGCAAATTTCCCATTAAGGCTTAGAAAACATATAACAGGTTGTGTTTTTAGACAAGGAACTGACAAAGTTTGCATTATAGGTAGCGTAAAGAGGTTCTTTGCCCTGCAGCCAATAGGAAGGGCTTCAGAAACATGCATTTGTTAACAGTCAGAGTCTTCTTGTGTATAATGAAGATCAGTTACAGATGATCAGTGTTTTAACAATTCTTTACTAAGAGGCCCTTGTCAATTACACAAACTATTTAGATGTAAGATTACAGGAATCGTGGAAAGTTTCTGCAAGTGAACACGGCAAATAGCTGTCCAGTCCAAACCAAATCTTAAGACAATCGAGTACTAGCAGGATAATTCAGTTGACAGAGTGTAGGATCGATTCCCGCTTGGGCTGATTATCTGGTTGGGTTTTTCAGAGGTCTTTCCCACCTGTATGTCAGGTAATGTAAGCGAAATGTCTGTCTCATCTCGCTGTCACCAATTCCATTGACACTAAATAACCTGATAGTTGAATAGACAACTAAAAAAAAATTAAAATTATCGAATCCAGGCAACTTCCAGTGAGGAATCATCAGCTATGGGCGTTTACATAGGTTATTACTGACATATTCACAAGGATACTATTGAAATACACACAGGATCAGTGGTTAAGGCACTCTATGCTCAAAAGCCAAAGATCGTAGGTTCAATTTCTGATGGAATCACGGATTTTCTTTCAATTTACCCTATTCTTCTAGGTGCACTATGGCACTGGGTCGACTCAGCCATGTCTATGGCCGTCTTCCATCCAAGTGGCCCAGATTCGATCCCCAGGTAGGTCATGATGGAATTTGTGGTGGACAAAGCAGAGAATGCAGAGTTTTTCTCAGGATACTCCTGCTTACTTCTATCTTTCCCACATTTCATCTATCATCTGAACTTGTTAAACATAAGCTGGAGTGACGTCTTGGGGGTAGTACAGGACTCTGATGCTGATATAGGAGGGGCATTAGGGTTATCAGGTGCTCGTCTGAAGATGAAATCTGGTTCTATCACACTGAGACAGGATGGCCCACCCGTCAGCATCGGATTCATGAATGTCACCCAGGCCAGCTGTCACACTTGGATCATCCTTGAAAAGACATCCTCTAACAGAAATGAGTACCAGCGAGTTTTCTTGACGGTAAAGACAGCAAAACTGGCAGCGACTGTACACCAAAATGGGAGCCTTAATGCTCCGCTGTCCCAAGGGCCTTCATTCCCTGTAACACGGGCAATTTTACTTTACTGCTGTAACTAAATTGTTTTCAATAACGATTTCACTTTGCAGCATTCTTTCGCTCTCTTTCATATGCGTACGAGAATGTGTGAAAAGACTGTTTCTGTGACCAAACTTTCTACCACAAAGATTACAGCTGTACGGTTTTTCGCCGGTATGAGTGCGGTAGTGATGCACCAGAGTTCCTTTTTCACCAAACGATTTGCCACAAATATCACATTTATACGGTTTTTCCCCTGTATGAGTACGCGTATGCCTCCTGAGATTCTCCTGGTAACTAAATTCCTTGCCGCATACATCACATTTGCACGGTTTTTCCCCCGTGTGTGAACGAAGATGTTTTATTAAGCTTGTACGCTCGCTGAAACTTTTCTGGCAACAATCACAAGTAAATGGTTTTTCCCCTGTGTGGGTACGTTCATGTTTCGCAAGACTGCCGGAACATTTAAATCCTTTCCCACAAAAACCACAATTAAATGGTTCTTCGCCAGTATGAATACGCACATGTTTCACAAGGGTTGATCGAACAGTAAAACATTTCCCACAGAAAATGCATTTCAATGGTTTTTCCCCAGAATGGATACGGATATGTCTCGACAGGTTTCTATAGTAGATAAATTCTTTGCCACAGAGATCACATTTGCAAATTTTTTCTCCGGTATGAGTACGGGTGTGTTCATCAAGAGAATATCGTTGTCTATACTCTTTGCCACAGATATGACATCTGTACAGTTTTTCCCCACCATGGCCACCTACATGCCTCGCAAGACGCCATCTCTGATGGAAATCTTTGCCGCATATATCACACTTGAATCGTTTCTCACCAACAGCAATGCAGGTATGTGCTTCTAAATTTTCCTTCTGATGAAAACACTTCGCACAAACATCACACTTGAATAGCGTCTCATTTGTGTGTATCTGAGTATGTCTCGTGTACGTCTCTCGATGACTGAACCCTTCACCACAGAGACCACAGCGGTATGACTCTGTTACAGTTTCTGCACGGGAACACGTTTCTTGCGGTCCATGGTCAACACCACTACTTCCACATTTCGAAGATACATCTGTCTCCTCTTTGGTAATCTGTGGGTAGTTCACATCAGTGTCTTCAGAGTCTATGTCACTGTGAAATAAACATTATAATCTTAATATATAACACAGATACCCCAAACACTCCTTCATATAACAAAGAAAACCGAGGACCAATATACAATCCAATTGTTCATATTAGGAGCAAATATAAAAAAACTAAGAATACCTTAACAATCATGTAGAATACAAAGATATGATCGAAAACAAAGACAAAACTAGTAAACAAACTCATCAAGTATTTGTTTTAAAGTCAACTACAGTTGCTTCATTAATGTACAGTGCAGAAGTCTGAACATAAGAATTCAATGTACTTATAGACTTTTACATCAATCTGTAACATTGAGTGTCTACAGGGAGAAGAGGGTTTCAGAAAAGAAGTCAAACTACTCAATGTCACTGATAGATGTAGACACTACATAACAGCACAAAGAAATGGCATTTGAACAGAGAATATACTAGCAGACACACACATAGACAGATGGATGGATGTGTGGATGGATTTTCAAATGCAAGAAATTAAATGCAAAATAAATATGGAAAATGCCTGTTATTATTCTGTTAAGAAGCTTCTGTCATCCAGTCTGCTCTCAAAAAAGCTGAAAGTTAGAATTTATAAAACAGTTACATTACCAGTTGCTCTGTATGGTTGTGAAACTTAGACTCTCACTTTGGGAGAGGAACAGAAATTAAGGGCATTTGAAATAAGGTGCATGGGAAAGGCTAAGAGGGATGAAGTTACAGGAGAATGCAGGAAGTTACACAATGCAAAACTGCATGTATTGTATTCTTCACCTGACATAATTAAGAACATCAAATTCAGATGTTTGAGATGGGCAGGGCATATAGCACATATGGGCAAATTCAAAAATGCATATAAAGTGTTAGTTGGAAGGATGGAGGGAAAAGACCTTTGGGGAGGTCGAGACATTGATGGGAGAATAATATTAAAACGGATTTGAGGGAGGTGGGATATGATGACAGGGACTGGATTTATCTTGCACAGGATAGGGACCGATGGCAGGCTTATGTGAGGACAGCAATGAACTTCTGGGTTCCTTGAAAGCCATAAGTATGTTACATTAAAAAATGGAGAGAAGTGAAACTTCGACAGACTTAGAAAGAAACAATAACAAACACACAAAGAAGTGAACAGAATACATTCAAATTAGGATCAGGAAAACAAGAAATTGATGATGATGGTGGTGGTGTTGATTAAGAAAATTAATGATAAATAAGAGCAGAAGGGGAATGACTGGATTGATTAACAGAAGAATGGGTGGGTGGGTAAATGGATATATGGATGGATTTTCAAATGCATGTTACATTACAAAATGGAGAGAAGAGAAACTGGGCAGATCAATAAGTGCACAGAATACATTCAATAGGGACTGGTCACACAAGAGATTGATGGTGATAATGATGATGATATGATGATGATGACAATGGAGATGAGGATGGCGATGCCGATAATGACAATGATGATGAAGAAGAAGAAGAAAATTAAATAAGTGTAGGAGGGTGGATAAACTGACTGACTGAAAGAATGGGTAAAGATGGATGGATGGATTAACTGACATGTGGTGTAATCTTTTGCCAGAAACTACAGAAGAGTTGCATGTGTTGTACTGTAATCAGTGTTGCGTCCAGTCAACAGGTCTGTAAGATTTATTCCCTATCCTGCCCCCACCAAGTGTAAAAAACTGAGTTATCTAGTTCTTGCCACTGGCATAGCTCGGTCGGTTAAGGCGCTTGCCTGCTGATCCAGAGTGGCGCTTGGACACGGGTTCGATTCCCGCTTGGGCTGATTACCTGCTTGGGTTTTTTAGAGATTTTCCCTAACCATAAGGCAAACATCAGGTAATCTATGGCGAATCTTCAGCCTCATCTCGCCAAATATATCATCATCTTTCTATCACCAATTC
The DNA here is from genome assembly GCF_040183065.1 of Periplaneta americana. Classification (NCBI taxonomy): domain Eukaryota; kingdom Metazoa; phylum Arthropoda; class Insecta; order Blattodea; family Blattidae; genus Periplaneta; species Periplaneta americana. Next base: position 10,740,194 of record NC_091118.1, on the reverse strand, counting down.
CATCGGTGCTAAATAAGCTTGTAGTTGATACAGCGTCATTAAATAACTAAGTTTAAAAAATCTAGTTCTTGCATTAATGTAAGGATTTGATGATGCTGAAAAAACTGTATAATTGTGCAGATTTATTGTATTTCATTAAATATAGATAAAGCTATTAATCTCCATAGATTTATTTTGTAAATAATGATGGAAACCTGCTCTCCAATGGCTTAAGGAGGAAGATTTTTAGCATTGAGATATATATTTCATTTTTTTTGAAAATACACTTCATATTTTGGGAGAACTTTCTTCATTCTGTACCAATCTCTAGTTATGACATAAGAATGATGCGGATAATCAGTATCTTTGTCCAGATTTTTGGAGAAAATACGAAAAGGAAAACAATGTCAGTGCACAGGTAAAATCTGGTCATTCTTATGTTGTGAAAAATTATATTAATAGAAGAAACCAATACTGGAGGATAGTATCGTGTTTCACTTACCATGACTCATTTATTCCATCCTCCTTCTCTGACGCCACTTCCACCTTCACTTCCTCTTTCACTAGGCAGACTTCCAAAGGCGATCCCTGGTTGCACCACAGAAAAAATAAATTTATTAATTTGTGTGTAACACTTCTAGAAAAAAAAAATCCTTCCAACTACAGACATATTAAGATTGTAGACTAGTAAAAGCCAACGGAATTCAAGTGATAAAAGCAACTTATGATATTATACCATTAAGTACGAGAAAAATTCGTACTGGCACCGGGAATCGAACCCAGGACCTCTCAGCTGTGCGCGCTGAGTGCTCTCTAACCAACTGAGCTATGCTGGGACCCAATTCACGACGCGGCTGAACTCCTCTCGTAGTATCGTGTTACGGCCTTACTGCCTGCACTTGAGACAATACACGTCATATATGTACAGGAGCGCATATTACATGACTTTATGGCCATATTCAACAACAGTTTCTTTAAACTGTTAACATCATATATATACTAGTCGAACAAAATATAATGAGGTGGGCGAGACCTCATTCATATTTGATACATATATGATGTTAACAGTTTAAAGAAACTGTTGTTGAATATGGCCATAAAGTCATGTAATATGCGCTCCTGTACATATATGACGTGTATCGTCTCAAGTGCAGGCAGTAAGGCCGTAACACGATACTACGAGAGGAGTTCGGCCGGCGTCGTGAATCGGGTCCCGGCATAGCTCAGTTGGTTAGAGAGCACTCAGCGCACACAGCTGAGAGGTCCTGGGTTCGATTCCCGGTGCCGGTACGAATTTTTCTCGTACTTAATGGTATAAAAACAAACTGACTAGTCATACTAGTAGAACAAAATATAATGAGGTGGGCGAGACCTCATTCATATTTGATACATATTTGATACAACTTATGATATGTTACAAAAAGTGACATGTGATTCATGGACGCCCAATAATTGTCCTGTTTGACTGTTTTGTACTTTTTTCCTTATAATGAGCGATACGGTTTTTTAATAATAATAATAATAATAATAATAATAATAATAATAATAATAATAATAATAATAATAATAATACGTCGTACAAAATTTTGTCCAATATTCTTTTGAGAAGATTAACTCCGTACGTAGATGAAATTATTGGGGATCATCAGTGCGGTTTTCGGCGTAATAGATCGACTATTGATCAGATTTTTTGTATTCGACAGATAATGGAGAAAAAAATGGGAGTATAAGGGTACAGTACATCAGTTATTCATAGATTTCAAAAAGGCATATGACTCGGTTAAGAGGGAAGTATTATATGATATTCTTATTGAATTTGGTATTCCCAAGAAACTAGTTCGATTAATTAAAATGTGTCTCAGTGAAACGTACAGCAGAGTCCGTATAGGTCAGTTTCTATCTAATGCTTTTCCAATTCACTGCGGGCTAAAGCAAGGAGATGCACTATCACCTTTACTTTTTAACTTCGCTCTAGAATATGCCATTAGGAAAGTTCAGGATAACAGGCAGGGTTTGGAATTGAACGGGTTACATCAGCTTCTTGTCTATGTGGATGACGTGAATATGTTAGGAGAAAATACACAAACGATTTGGGAAAACACGGAAATTTTACTTGAAGCAAGTAGAGCAATCGGTTTGGAAGTAAATCCCGAAAAGACAAAGTATACGATTATGTCTCGTGACCAGAATATTGTACGAAATGGAAATATAAAAATTGGAGATTTATCCTTCGAAGAGGTGGAAAAATTCAAATATCTTGGAGCAACAGTAACAAATATAAATGACACTCGGGAGGAAATTAAACGCAGAATAAATATGGGAAATGCGTGTTGTTATTCGGTTGAGAAGCTCTTATCATCCAGTCTGCTGTCGAAAAATCTGAACGTTAGAATTTATAAAACAGTTATATTACCGGTTGTTCTGTATGGTTGTGAAACTTGGACTCTCACTCTGAGAGAGGAACATAGGTTCAGGGTGTTTGAGAATAAGGTGCTAAGGAAAATATTTGGGGCTAAGCGGGATGAAGTTACAGGAGAATGGAGAAAGTTACACAACACAGAACTGCACGCATTGTATTCTTCACCTGACATAATTAGGAACATTAAATCCAGACGTTTGAGATGGGCAGGGCATGTAGCACGTATGGGCGAATCCAGAAATGCATATAGAGTGTTAGTTGGGAGACCGGAGGGAAAAAGACCTTTAGGGAGGCCGAGACGTAGATGGGAGGATAATATTAAAATGGATCTGAGGGAGGTGGGGTATGATGATAGAGACTGGATTAATCTTGCACACGATAGGGACCGCTGGCGGGCTTATGTGAGGGCGGCAATGAACCTTCGGGTTCCTTAAAAGCCATTTGTAAGTTGTAATAATAATAATAATAATAATAATAATAATAATAATAATAATAATAATAATAATAATAATAATAATAATAATAATTCTATACTGGCAGAGTTAAGGCCATAGAGCCTTCTCTTACACTCTACCAGGTCACACAGAATACAAACATATTACAAAAAATAATAATAATAATAATAATAATAATAATAATAATAATAATAATAATAATAATATCATAATAAAATCGACTAATAATATCATAATAAAATCGACACTACACAACATGAAAATAATACAATAGAAAAAAAAAAAAGAAAGTAAAATACATTGGAACATAGTGAAAGCAACTCATTTAGTACAAATGGTTAATATGGAAAAAGTAAGGAAGAATATATCAAAATGGAATGTAATAAAATAATAATAAAAAAGAAAAGAAATACGAAAATTAAATAAAATTCACGATAAAAAGGCTATGGTAATAAATTCATCGGCTGATAAAAAGAACAAAAAGAGGAAAGGAAGGAAAAATAAATATATACCGTAGCCTATATTTTTACAAAACTATGGCAGAGAAAAGGGCTTATAACTGAAAGGAATCTAATTCAAAAAGTGCAATTTTAATTTATTTTTGAAACTAGACAATGTCCGACAGTCTCTGACATGTTGTGGTAGAGAGTTCCAGAGATGAGCTGCAGAGACGGTGAAAGATGAAGAGTAGAAGGATGTTCTGTGTTTTGGAGTGGAAAGTGTGATATGGTGTTGTGAGCGAGTATCTATTTCGTGATATGAGGACAAATGTTGAAAACGAGAAGCTAGGTAGCTAGGGTTAGAGGTTTGAAGAATATTGAAGAGTAACGTGAGAGAGTGAATAGTTCTTCGCTCCTTGAGACGGACCCAGGACAGCATATTTAGTGAAGGTGTGATACGGTCAGATCTACGGACGTCGCAAATAAATCGAACGCATGCATTACGAACACGCTGTAGTCTGTCTGTCAGTCTCATGTTAAGGTCAGTGTAGAGAGTGTCACAGTAATCAAAATGAGGCATCAGGAGCGACTGCACTAAATTTTCCTTGAGAAGCAATGGAAGGAAATTTCGAATTCTTTTTAGTGTGTGAATTTTCATAAAAATTATTTTACATATGTGTGTGTGATTTGAGTATTCCAACTTAAGTTTTTGTCCATATAAATTCCTAGATTTTTTACTCTATCACTGTAAGGGGCAACAATTTCACTCATTTTAACAGGAGATAAGTCTCCTGTGTTTAATTTACTTAAAAGTCGTTGATGTCCCATTATAATTGCCTGTGATATCTCTGACTTCAATTTCAGTCCAAACTTTTTCATCCATCTCTGCATCATAATCCACAGTTAATTCCCGATTTACCACGAAAATCATCTGTAGCTGCATTTAGATTGGCAACAGGCCATGATTGTTTGGCCAAACACCTGCACAGAATTGGAATATATCAGTCCCCTAACTGTCCATTGTGTGACTCAGACCAAGAGATGGATTCGGAACACTTCAAAATCTGTGCTTCAGTGGCTGGCCATGATAATATCTTTGAAAAATATTGGAGTGCAAGAGGTCAAATGACTTTATTGTCAAACGCCTGGCATTAGAAAACAACAACAACTTTTTCGTCCATGAAATAATTGATTTTAGGTCATTGTTTACTTCATTTATTATTTTAATGTTGTTAACTAATGCTGAGTTCTTGGCAATAAAGCCATTAACTCTCTTGCTCCTCAATATTTCTCACACACAGTGGGTTTAGAGGAAAGGGCTGGACATCGCTGAATATGACTCTGATCCATTTCTTCCTGAAGACTGCACAATTGACAAAGTGGTGAAGAAATAATTCCTATTTTGTTCAAGTGTTTTGACAAACAATCATACTGTATGAGAATAATCCAAAGGATGAAACTGTATTTTTCCTTCAATACTCAGGAATTATATTTTGTTGTACACTGAGACACACTCATCTTTGTTTACTTGAAAATTCGTGGAAAATGTGTGCTATTATAAACTAGACTAGACTTGATGGATCAAATACTGAAAACGTCTTCACATCATGTGCAGAGCTCTGGCCAAACAAGCACGTACCTGCACATCATGTTCAATGTCACATGACCCTGGTAGTACTTCTTCCTCCTTTTCAGTTTTTATGTCAGCATACCATGGGACGACACCAGCTGCAGCCATCACGTCCAAGTGTGCTGCACAACTGGTCGATTTTCAGCCTCACATCGACATGCAAGTCTGAAACAAGAAGAACATACTAACATGAAAACTGAGCAGTAACAAATTAATAGTGTGTTGACCTCCATTATGTAGTCAGTTGTTAAAAAAAATACTATTAGGCCCTATTATTATTATTATTATAATTATTTTCATTTTTTTGCTACAGGCCCACCAACTTAACCTTTCTGCGCTTCACGTATTGACAGATTACATAATGATACCAAATTGAAATAAGCACAAAAACGTAAAAATGAGAAATTTTGCAAAATTGTTCTTACTGACCAATAGTCTAAATATATTTTTAAAAAGAGTAACACAGAACTGAAGACGAAGCAATGGACTTTCGGTGCCACCTTGGCATCGCCCCTCAATTTTTCTTTTGTTGTTTTTATGTATGATTCAAGTAGAACCGAAATAGGTAATTGAAACCTGTATAACTTTGGTAGCGCTCTTGTACAGAAATAAGTATTTCATTTTATTTTTTAACCAAGCTTTTAATATATTTTGTTGTAAGCTTTGTAATATGTACATTGCTGACTTCGCGCAACAACGCCTCAAGCCGTCATAAGATTCTAGACTTTGGACTTTCTTACATATTAAAATTTAGGTGAAACGAGCGTTGAGCGACTTCCGCCGATTTTGGAATAGACACCGACGCACTTGAACTGCCAACATAGAAAACAAAAAATCACACTCAATCGCTTTCACCTTCATCTTGACGGGATAATAAAAGCCTAAACTAACCTAACCTAACCGCGTCGGTGTCTATTCCAAAATCGTCGGTTTTTCTCTTCGGAGGGAATAGTCCGAGGCTCCATTCTTCGCGTTACAGGAACTTCAACACTCGTAGTTACCTGAATAGCCCTTTTCTCTTCTGTCTGTTTTCCACTTCTCCCATGTCAGAGACATGATTTATATTTAATCTACCCATTTCACTCAAGTGTGGCAGAGGAGAATACTTACTTTGTAAGTAGGCTTTTAGGTACTGATTTTGAGGAATGTACTTAAGCATACGAAAAACAAGTGTTCAGCTACTGGTAAAAAATAATGCATGCTTATTCTAACCTCAAATTATGAATTTCCGTAATTTTTCCTAAAAAAAAACCTGTAATTCACATAAATAAAAGTATTTCAGGGCAAAAGCACCAATAGATGCGGACAAATGTTCAACCTCTGGATTAATTAAATTTAGAGTATTCCAGTAACTACCCTTTAAACAATTAACATTTTTGTTAAACATAAGAACACGTAATCTCTATAATTAGCATCGAAATGAATAATAAAGTTCAACTAGTTAATTACGTAATTATTCATTTTAGCGATACCGTTCGCATTCACTATTTCTCTACTTCTTCCTGTGTGATTTCCATCCAACTATGCTCCATTCGCCGGAAGTTGTTAAGCTAGGTTAGTTTAGGTTATGTTCGCCCTGAAACTTTCGACCCACACTTTCTCGACTTGCTTTTGGCAGTGTGTGATATGCTGCAATTCAAATTAAAATGTTTGTATTTACTTTTAATGACTGCTAACAACGTCCACATACCTCGTTATTTATTGTGTCGTTCACCGGTTCACCACTTGTTCAAGTACATCTATAAACTTGAGACATGACAGTTCACAACATTCATATACCTCGTTATTTAATATGTCGCTCACCAGTTGCTCAAGTGCTTCCTTAAACATGAGACATGTACGGTATCACTAAAGTAAATAATTAATTTAATGTATATCAATAATAATAATAACAAGAAAGTGATTTACAATTCATTAATCTTGACTATTGTTCCAGTTCCAAATATAAACAAATAAATATGGCAGAGCTAGAGCAGGTTGCTCAACATTCTGATTACAAATGTCCTTTGTAGGGAAAGAATAAAATTTGTCTAAAACCTTAACCTCATCCTATTTTCTAGTTTTTGAAGTATGGATCTCTTCCTCTATTCTTATAATGTACCTTTATGTCATAAGCATAACGATGAAATTATACGCCATTTAATGGAAATATTTCATGCTGATAATTTTGATATGTTTTGAGAAATTTCATGCGTGTCTGTGCCGCGAAAATCAGATCAGAGAGATACCAACATAGTAATGTGAAGTTTTTGGATTTAGGAGGATGAAAGTCGTTGTTAAATAACTACCACATAACAGTAGTTTTGATTTTAAACATTTTATAGGATTTCTTTATGTATTTTAAAGTTCATCAATTTGATATACAGTGTTGAGTTATTTTTAAACAACTGTATGCAATACAGACAAGTTATATGTTGAAATGTTGGTGACATTGCTCTGAGAGCGTCAAGATGGATTGTGTAAAAGAAGACATCACCAACCCTTTACGATGAAAGTGAAATAATTCAGAAGTACAAAAGTAATAACAGTGAAAATCGAATATTGATTACTGGTGTGTTGATGTCGGAGAACAGTTCGTATTTCACGGTAATGTATGGCCGTTTTATTTTGTATTTCATTTGTGTTGTAACCTTGGTCCAGGAAACTACTAATTTTTTACGAAAATATCTTCTTTTATTTAGTGATTGCCTAGACTCTAGAGTATATACGCTGAAGCTGTTAGGATGCTACAGGGAAATCAGAGCTTCCAGAGAAAGCCCCTGTTTTACTTGGACTACGGGCTTGTCCAACACAAGCTATAAATTAGGGGTGCATCGAGGATTGAACCCGGGTCCATAGGATTATGAGTCCAGCGCTTTGGTCACTAGACTACCGTAAGAAAAAAATAAGGTGAATCTTTAATTTGGTATTGCCAGTAAGGGGAATTAAAAACAAACACTGAAAATACCATAGTTTTGTAGTATGGAGTAGTAGAAACTTGATGTGATCACTGGGAGAGCTGTGGTACCACCCAACCCGCCCTAAATAGGTTCCTTACTTATATAGGAAAATCGTACTTGAATGAAAAAGGCGGCCATATTTCGTCGTTGTGACGTAATTTGAGGTGGAGTGGGAGAATGATTGCAGTGTCGCCAACTGTCGTAACCATTCATATAATCTTACACACCTAATCTAACCTAACCTACTACACACCTATTGAAACATTCCTAACGTTTAGCACACCTGTTGTAACATTCCTCACAGTTTTATTTCGTTTGCCGATATTGACATCCTTGCTACACCTATAGCATATCATCAAGAGCCATCTAGTGGAAGTGAAGTGAAACTGCGACTCTGTTAATTACGTTTCCTAAGTTGATTCTGTGTTATCTGCAAGAATTATTGTGTCATTGTAGTGATAATTGCATATAGCCTACATTGTACAATAAAAATTGAAATAAACTTATGCCACGGCTGTGATAAAAGTGTTCAAAATTGATTTCCAGCGCCACAATCCCAGTGATAAACGTGGGAATATTCGTTAGGAGTCCGTTGGAAGTGGCAATAGAAAAATGCAGATTGACCGCATGCAGCGCCTCAATTAATGGATAAATTTCAGAACGCGGATTCTTTCCTTTCCCTCTTACTTCAAAATTCCAACCTTGTGAGCACAAAATAAATTATTGGCACTGAAAAGTGCCTTTAAGTAAACATGATGATGCGCATTCGACAAACGCAGACAAATCTGCTCTTTTTAATATCCTATTTTAAGATATAATTGTCAGTGTGGAATCCATATGCTGAAATTTTCTCCAATTACTTTATATTATTAGCTTCATATTCATCCTGCGTGCAATTACAGCTTAATTCTACTTGAGTCGTTATTCCGGTGATGGCATTTTCATAATCTTTCATCTCTATGGACTATAAAAGTTGTATTTCATTTCATTGACTCTAAATGGCAGGAGAGTTCATTATGTGAAGTGTTGCGTAAGGTTCAAAATTCGCAATACAAACATATGTTACACTCATGTTTAATACATGAGGTTGTTTGGCAGTAAGCTTATTGTGTGCTTACAATACCGTTTTCCAGCCATTCAGTTTTTCAGTAGGACATAATATACCACCAAAGGAAGAACTTAATCTAAAAAAAAAAAATCCCCCTTGCCTTGGCTTAAAATTGTCAAAGAAAAATTATATTATTTCATTATTGTAATTTTTAAAACCAGAAAATGCATGTTCTCTTCAAAATATTTTGGATTCTGAACCAGTGCTGGATGAAAATCATCCTGAAAGTGAAATCAGTGATCATGAATAAGAATATTTGACACTGTAGGGCTAGTGAAGGAAGTTTCATATGTAGAATAGTTTCAGAATTGATTTTCTTAATATAGGCCTATCTTCTGTTTTCCTTATTTATTTAAAAGGAACGTTATTTTGTATGATTTGAGGCTTTCCCGGCGTTTGATGTAGAATAACTCTTCTCAGGTTCTCAGCCAGGTGAGTTGGAGATTAGCTTCCAAGCTTTCAACGGCTAGCTCTGCCATCTTCCTCAGGGAATGAAGTGATGTGGGACAGCATGCAGTAGTAGGGCTTCCCGCTGCGGGCCAATCAGGAGCTAGTTCCTAGTCCCGACCACCAGGCGCATTCTGGTTGGTGGAAGTGGTAGCCAATCAGGAGCTAGTTGCTGGTCCCGACTGTCTGCCATGTGCTGGTGGTCTAAGCATATTGATGGCAGGTTTCCATGCTGTACTCAGCTGTAAACTGGTCACAAGATAGATTTCGGCGCCACCACCATCTTGGACAAGACATCAGGTTACTGGGACTTGGTTATCAAGGAAGCCATCGAAATCCAGCTAGATGGCAATAATTTCAACAGAGACGGGGATCTACAGCTGAGTACAGCATGGAAACCTGCCATCAATACGCTTAGACCACCAGCACACGGCAGACAGTCGGGACCAGCAAGTAGCTCCTGATTGGCTGCCACTTCCACCAACCAGAATGCGCCTGGCAGTCGGGATTAGGAACTAGCTCCTGATTGGCCCGCAGCGGGAACTCTTCTATTGCATATATACCAGCTAGACATGGTCCCACATCACTTCATTCCCTGAAGAAGATGGCAGAGCTAGCTGTCGAAAGCTTGGAAGCAAATCTCGAACTCACCTGGCTGAGAACCTGAGAAGAGTTATTCTGAACGTTATTTTGGTTTTACTATATATTTCCATAAAAAATGTAAGGGGTTATCATCTAAAAATTCTTATTGTGTATTATTTTGGTAAGCTGAAGTCTTAATATACTGTAGTACTATTATTTCTTATTATTCATTTAATAAAGTTCGTGTATGTTAGTGAAATAACACTTTTCTACTCGTTTTAATGCCTAGGTACTCTAATTTAAAAAGTCTCAGACTTTCTATGCAATAACGACTTATGTTTCCATAATTTACTTACAAATGTTTAAAAATGGTTTATGTTTAAATTATAACTGACATTGGATTTGAATAATTTATACAGTCTAAAATATTATACAAAACAAATGATGCGAGTACATGTACTGTTAATATATCTACATTTTTATACAACTTGACATTGTTTTTCTCAAAAAATGGGTTTTCAATTTAAGCTGTTATTGCACCCAGTGCCCCTATTGTGAAATGGCATTAGTTTAGTAAAATTGGAGATGAAACGAGCACAAATTCCAGTATGTGTAGAGATAATTACCTTCTTTTGCTTAATGAATTACAAAATATTCTTGAAAAGGAGGAAAAAAATAAGAGCATGGGTTCAAGGATGGATTCCTGGAAGAAATTTGCACAGTGCTTGTAAGATCTTGTTGAAAGGACTACAGTAGACTCTTGCTAATCCAGCCATTCCTTGCACAGAGGCGTGCCCGATTAGCGAGAGTATTTTAAAATGTCAAACGCTATAAGCTGCACCAACCATTCTAAATCTAAAGTGGAACACCCGATTACTCATGTAGCAGATTGGCCATTCCCAGATTATGAAAAGTCAACATAAAAGAGAACAACCACCGGAGGCATTTTTAGGTAATGATCACTATAATGGAAGTACAATTGCAAGCTGTTACTCCATGCAATTCCATAAGGGTTATAACATGACTTCTTTTGCAGTCGATAGACGGTAGCATAGTGAAATTATAAAAATGGTTATCTTGACAGTCCATTAAGGTGCATCTACACGGTTCAACTTTTCTTTCAACTTTAAGCAGTCAAGCAATGCATGCAACAGTGAACGAAATGCGTTTGATTGTGCATGCTTTTTTCCACCAATTGAAAGCTACCTGTCTACAGTAGCATGTAGCGAGCAGCTGATTGTTTTAGGTGGCCTTAAATAAACTGTGGCCTTAAATAAACTGAAAATTCTTTTGTTTGGTGATGGTGGACCTTTTAAGCAGAAAATAGTGGCAAGTACGATTAGCTTTATTGAAGGCTATCGCAAACATGAATGCCTACGGAGTGTTCTACCACAATTTTGTGAATCAAGTAAGTGTAAGTATTGGATTTATATTTAATATTTATTAATTAACATAATGATATATACGTAGTGAAGATGACGTTCAACATGGTGCACCATGTAGACCACAAAATCCCCATGCATTTTATCCCTTAAATTGGCAAAACTTCATTTCTCACACTAGTTTATTAAACTTTGTCAGACTGTAAAGAAAACAACTATCGCAATGTCCATATTTGATATGTTGTACAATATTATAGTGTTGTGAAATTTTAATTTTCCTACCAATTTTTTTTTCTATTGTTCTATTAAAATTATAGCATATAGCCTATTAACCTGTTGTATCCTACAGGATACTTTGTCAATTTAAGGGTTGAACGTTCATTTTCAACTTGATTCTTTCAATATTCTCCCCAGATTGCAAATTAACCTTGTAGATGCACCTTTAGGCTGATCACTCCGTTATACGTGAGCAGGGGGTAGAACATTCTATTCATGGCCAGAACGTGTATACATTAATATAAGTAATACAGTGTAACACATGAAACTGGTGCAAATTTCCTAGAAAACTATTACAGTAGAAGTGATAGGAAGTACAGAGGAATGAGGCCAGATTACTGAGGGCTGGATTAGAGAGAGTCTAGTGTAATTTTGAAGTAATTCCCTCTTGTTTTATTGAAGTATCTTGTAAGTAAGACAAAAAGCAGACATCCTATACTCCGGATTTCGGGCAAAATTAAAAAAAAAAAGTATAGATTTTTTTTTTTTTTAGATGTGCCCCCTGAACCGTACTTACTTACTTACTGGCTTTTAAGGAACCCGGAGGTTCATTGCCGCCCTCACATAAGCCCGCCATTTTTCCCTATCCTGAGCAAGATTAATCCATTCTCTATCATCATATCCCACTTCCCTCAAATCCATTTTAATATTATCTTCCCATCTACGTCTCGGCCTCCCTAAAGGTCTTTTTCCCTCCGGCCTCCCAACTAACACTCTATATGCATTTCTGGATTCGCCCATACGTGCTACATGCCCTGCCCATCTCAAACGTCTGGATTTAATGTTCCTAATTATGTCAGGTGAAGAATACAATGTGTGCAGTTCTGCGTTGTGTAACTTTCTCCATTCTCCTGTAACTTCATCCCTCTTAGCCCCAAATATTTTCCTAAGCACCTTACTCTCAAACACCCTTAACCTTTGTTCCCCTCTGAAAGTGAGAGTCCAAGTTTCACAACCATACAGAACAACTGGTTATATAACTGTTTTATAAATTCTAACTTTCAGATTTTTTGACAGCAGACTGGATGATAAAAGCTTCTCAACCAAATAATAAAAAGTCATTTTCCATATTTATTCTGTGTTTACCCGAGTGTCATTTATATTTGTTACTGTTGCTCCAAGATATTTGAACTTCTCCACCTCTTCAAAAGATAAATTTCCAATTTTTATATTTCCATTTCATACAATATTCCCATCACGAGTCATAATCATATACTTTGTCTTTTCAGGATTTACTTCCAAACCTATCTCTTTACTTGCTTCCAGTAAAATTCCCGTGTTTTCCCTAATCGTTTGTGGATTTTCTCCTAACATAGTCACGTCATCCGCATAGACAAGCAGCTGATGTAACCCGTTCAATTCCAATCCCTCTCTGCCCCCTGAACCATAGCCAAGTAAATACTTGCATTATATTATAGAACTTTATATACATAGGTAGTAAGTTACAGTATACTTACGAGGTGTATGCAAAATTTGAGAGTAGTCTCTTTAACCATTTCTGAGAAAACAGGACTTGTTTCTCTAAAAATGACAAATAGAATAATGTAATTAATATATTGTAAATTTTCTATACTCAACAACAATGTAATTTTATTATCTCAACAATAGGATTTGCTCTCCACACAGTAACACAGCATTCGTTAGTGCACTCCACAGACGACAATGACAATTTACTTGGACTATTACGAACAACAATGAACTGTTAATGTTAACTAATATTCACAAAGCACTATTTACAACACAGAACTGTCAGTTCTCAGTTCACAGCTCGTTTGTCTTGGCTAGTTCTTCTAGCTCAGTCACTCACGTTCACAGAATCTCGAACCCCAGACCTTCAGAGACGATCCGTTGAACTTCGAACTCAGGTCCTCCAACTGCGGTCCACTGCACTCGAACTCTGGGCTTCAGGCTCCACAGTTACGGACACAACTCAAGTCGCGCTCTGGTCTCGAAGCTGGCTTCACTGCTACACAAGACTAACTCGCTTACTGTCCAAATTTGCCTGTAACAACACTGGCTTACTGACTGACTAACTGACTGACTGACTGTTCCAAGTTCACTCGCGTGCGTAATTTATACCCACAGCGACGTAGACGAGAAAGTTCGAGGTCATAATGGCATTCTCGAATAATCTGGATATTTCCACTTCGACGGACTTCTGGACGATTTGGGAGGGTCCGTCCCCCCCTTCACTCCGCACGTAGCAGTTTGCTTCCTTCCCCACTCGGCAAGCAGCAGATGCGCGCGCAACCTCCCCTCGCCACGTCGCCGTAGTACACCGCCCCTCTACCCTCTCAGTATCCAGACGCTCCCCTCACCACCACCTAAGCGACCAACGTTTCTTCTGCTGGGCGCCCTGTCGGACACGCGTTCGAACCCCGGTGCAGCTGTCACAATATTTTACCTGGCATTAAAATGGGCCTGTTAAAAGACCTATTACCAATATAAATCTTTATATTTTTTTTAATGTAGAGAAAATGGAATTTTTAAAGGCCATGTGTACTGCTCATTTTCATAACTTCGCTCATGTTGGTATGTTGGTACATTCTTCTTCTTTCAGACTTGCATGTCGATGCGAGGCTGTGAAAATCGACCAGTTGTGCAGCACACTTGGACGTGATGGCTGCAGCTGGTGTCGTCCCATGGTATGCTGACGTAAAAACTGAAGAGGAGGAAGAAGTACTACCAGGGTCATGTGACATTGAACATGATGTGCAGGTACGTGCTTGTTTGGCCAGAGCTCTGCACATGATGTGAAGACGTTTTCAGTATTTGATCCATCAAGTCTAGTCTAGTTTATAATAGCACACCTTTTCCACGAATTTTCAAGTAACCAAAAATGAGTGTGTCTCAGTGTACAACAAAATACAATTCCTGAGTATTATTGAAGGAAAAATGCAGTTTCATCCTTTGGATTACTCAAAACACTTGAACAAAATAGGAATTATCTCTTCACTACTTCGTCCATTGTGCAGTCTTTAGGAAGAAGTGGATCAGAATCATCTTCACTGATGTCCAGCCTTTTTCTCTAAACCACACTGTGTGGGAGAAATACTGGAGAGCAAGAGAACTATTGCCTTTATTGCCAACAACTTGCAGTATTAGTTACCGCTAATAACAATATTAAAAAATATATTGCTAATTATATAAAAAAATAAGTATGAAACAATCAGAGAATGACAATTGAAGCGTCGGCTGGAACAACATTATAAGTTACATTTGGTAAAATTTACAGGAGCTGCAAAAATGTGTACATGTACAACGTTGTTCTTATAGGGTAGCAAACTTTTGAGTGGACAAATTTCACGTACTGCATTGATGGACAGTTGCAAGCCAAAGAGTATAGCAAGGTAACATGACATACAACATTATTACACAGAAACACGCCGAATGAAAATTTTGTAACTTACAAAGTTGTTCCAGCTGATGCTTCAATTATTGGGAGTCCTTGAATCACAGGTCTCTTTTTTGTAACATATCCTAAGTTTCTTTTGTCCCTTGAATTCCATTGGTTTTTACTAGTCTAAAGTGTTAATATTTCTATAGATAGAAGTATTTTTTTTTTCTGGGTGCATTATGCACAAGTCAATAAATTTCTTTTTCTGTTGTGCAACCAGATACCACCTTTGGAAGTCTGCCTAGTGAAAGAGGAAGTAAAGGTGGAAGTGACGTCAGAGGAGGAGGATGAAATAAGTGAGTCATGGTGAGTGAAACAAGATACTGGCGTCCAGTATTGGTTTCTCGTATAAATGTAATTTTTCACAGCATAAGAATGACTAGATTTTACCTAGGCACTCTTTCTCTTTCCATATTGTTTCCAAAAATCTGGACAAAGATACTGATTATCCGCATCAATACTATGTCATAATTAGAGACTGGTTCAGTATGAGGAAAGTTTTGCCGAAATATATGAAGTGTGTTTTTGAAAAATATGAGACTATGAAGTAAATATTTCAATGCTAAAAATCTTCGTTCTTAAACCGTTTGGAGTTGGTTTATTAAATTAGAAGAGGGCTATAATAGGAGAGAGGGACTCATAAGCCGGTTTAAGTGTAATTTGTCAAGAAGCTTCTTGCAGCCATGAGCAGAGCGCCATATGCACAAAAAAATGGCGGGAATTTCAAAAGAATTTTCTCCTCAAAAAATAGCGGGAATTTCAGAAGATTTCTCTGCATCTCCCCATTATAGTCATATTTACATCAGTGTTTGAAATGTAATCATTCCTATTACAATTTTTACTTTTTTTTTCCTCCCTTTTTTTTGTAAAAGATAAATCTTGATCCAATCCAGTTAGTGTTTTCAGAAAGTGATGTCCCGGAAAGTGGACGTAAAAAATTGGCTGTGAAATTTAAAATGATTTAGACATGACCAACCGAATCTGTTAGGTTAGAATGTACCAGATTTATTTAGTAACAATGTTTTATTTTGTGTCTCGCGCCGTGGCGTCATGGTCTAAGGCATCCTGCCTATTACTCGCATTACGGAATGCGCGCTGGTTCGAGTCCTCATGGGCGAAGAAATTTTCTCATGAAATTTCGGCCAGTGTATGGGACCGGTGCCCACCCACTATCGTGATGCACTTAGGGAGCTACAATAGGTAGCGAAATCCAGTTGCGAATACCAGCTATAACGGCTGGGGGGGATCATCATGCTAACCACACGATACCTCCATCCTGGTTGGATGATCGTCCACCTCTGCTTCGGCATGTGGGCGTGAGACCAGCAGCAGGCTGGTCGGTCTAGGCCCTTCACGGGCTGTAGTGCTACGGATTATTATTATTATTATTATTATTATTATTATTATTATTATTATTATTATTATTATTATTATTATTATTGCTTTATTTTGTACATAAACATAAAGATCTTTATTGTAATTAACAGTTTGCTGTTTCCAGTAACATACGATTTAAAATGATGCACATGGCTACGAAAAATCTACCAGTTTATCAAATAAGTTTTATGTGATAACATTGCTGTGTACTGTAAATGAAAACTCCCATTTCACTATCTACCGGTATTTTGAAGAAACATTTTGCGCAGTGACAGTTCTTTCTATTTCCGCAATCAGGATACTTGTATTTAATATGTGCAGCCATTGTAATGTAACAGACATAAACAAATCTGTAACTAAAATTAAAAAATTCAAAATCTTTTAGTGGAAGCTGCTTAGAGTTAAAAGCGATTAACAGGAAAAAGATTGGATTGAACCCCTCTCTCCTGTTATAGCTCTCTTGCTTCATTATTTACAAAATAACTCTATAGAGATTAATAGCTTTATCTATATTTAATGGCCCGGGTTCGAATCCCGGTCGGGGCAAATTACCTGGTTGAGGTTTTTTCTGGGGTTTTTCCTCAACCCAATATGAGCAAATGCTGGGTAACTTTCGGTGTTGGACCCCGGACTCATTTCACCGGCATTGTCACCTTCATATCATTCAGATGCTAAATAACCTAGATGTTGATACAGCGTCGTAAAATAACCCAATAAAATAAAATAAAAAATCTATATTTAATGAAATACAATAAATCTGCACAATTATACAGTATTTCAGCATCATCAAATCCTTACATTAATGCAAGAACTAGATAATTCAATTTTTTTACATTGAAGGTGACGGGAGGGGGGAATAAGTATAACAGTAATGTTGCCTGGACTCAACACTGATTACAATACTACACATGAAATCTTTTTGTATTTTCTGGTAAAAGATTATATTCCACGTGTTGTGTTGTATTGTGTGTTTTGTGTGTGTGTGTGGTTTGTGTTCTGTTGTGTGTTTTGTGTGTTGTGTATGTGTGTGCGTGCGTGCGTGTGTATGTGTGTGTGTGTGTTTTTCTTTTCTTTTTATTTCTTTTTAATGCGATAACCATTTATTTTAGCTGTTATGTATTGTCTATCCCTGTAGTGATATTGAATAGTTTGAAAGCCCTCTTCTGTTATATTATTATTTTTTTTTTTGGTTATGTTTTATTTAATGAAGCTCGCAACTGCAGAGGTTATATCAGTGTTGCCAGATGTGCCAGAATTTTGTCCCGCAGGAGTTCTTTTACATGCCAGTAAATCTACTGACATGAGCCTGTCGCATTCAAGCACACTTAAATGCCATCGACCTGGCCCGGGATCGAACCTGCAACCTTGGGCATAGAAGGCCAGTGCTATACCAACTTGCCAACTCCCTCTTCTCCCTGTAGACATTTCAGTGTTACAGACTTAAGTAAAAGTAGCCTACGTCAGTAGATTGAATTCTTATGTTGTTAGTATGTACTATTGCCCTGGTGTCTGCACTATAAGCAACTGTAGTTGACTTTAAAAAAAATACTTGATGAGTTTGTTTACTAGTTTTGTCTTTGTTTTCGATCATATCTGTATTCTACATAATTGTTAAGGTATTCCTGCTTTTCTTTTTTTTTTTAGTTGATGATTTAACGACGATGTATCAACTACGAGGTGATAGTGAGATGGTATTTGGCGAGATGAGGCCGAGGATTTGCCATACATTACCTGGCATTCACCTTATGGTTGGGGAAAACCTCGGAAAAAACCCAACCAGATAATCAGCCCAAGTGGGGATCGAACCCGCGCCCGAGCGCAACTTCAGACCGGCAGGCAAGCGCCTTAACCGACTCAGCCACGCCGGGGCTTATTCCTGGTTTTATTTGGATTTGGCTCCTAACATGAATAGTTGTAGATTGTATATTGCTCGTCGGTTTTCTTTGTTATATGAAGGAGTATTTGGGGTATCTGTGTTATGTATTAAGATTGTAATGTTTATTCCACAGTGACATAGACTCTGAAGACACCGATGTGAACTACCCACAGATTACCAAAGAGGAGACAGATGTATCTACGAAATGTGGAAGTAGTGGTGTTGACCATGGACTCCAAGAAACGTGTTCCCGTGCAGAACCTGTAACAGAGTCATACCACTGTGGTCTCTGTGGTGAAGGGTTCAGTCATCGAGAGACGTACACGAGACATACTCAGATACACACAAATGAGACGCTATTCAAGTGTGATGTTTGTGCGAAGTGTTTTCATCAGAAGGAAAATTTAGAAGCACATACCTGCATTGCTGTTGGTGAAAAGAGATTCAAGTGTGATATATGCGGCAAAGATTTCCATCAGAGATGGCGTCTTGTGAGGCATGTAGGTGGCCATGGTGGGGAAAAACGGTACAGATGTCATATCTGCGGCAAAGAATATAGAGAACGACATTCTCTTGATGAACACACCCGTACACATACCGGGGAAAAAAGTTGCAAATGTGATCTCTGCGGCAAAGAATTTATTTACCACAGCAACCTGTCGAGACACATCCGTATCCATACTGGGGAAAAGCCGTTGAAGTGCCTTTTCTGTGGGAAATGTTTTACTGTTCGGACGACCCTTGTGAAACATGTACGTATTCATACCGGCGAAGAACCGTTCAATTGCGGTTTTTGTGGGAAAGGATTTAAATGTTCCGGCAATCTTGTGAAACATGAACGTACCCACACAGGGGAAAAACCGTTTACTTGTGATTGTTGCCAGAAAAGTTTCAGCGAGCGTACAAGCTTAATAAAACATCTTCGTTCACACACGGGGGAAAAACCGTGCAAATGCGACGTATGCGGTAAGGAGTTTAGTTACCAGGAGAGTCTCAGGAGGCATACGCGTACTCATACAGGGGAAAAACCGTATAAATGTGATATTTGTGGCAAATCCTTCAGTGAAAAAGGAACTCTGGTGCATCACTACCGCACTCATACCGGTGAAAAACCGTACAGCTGTAATCTTTGTGGTAGAAATTTCGGTCACAGAAACAGTCTTTTCGCGCATTCTCGTACCCATATGAAAGACAGTGAAAGAATGCTTCAAAGTGGAATTGTTATTGAAAGCAATTTAGTTACAGCAGTAAAGTAAAATTTCCCGTATTACAGGGAATGAAGGTCCATGGGACAGCGGGACATTAAGGCTTCCGTTTTGGTGTACAGTTGCTGCCAGTGTTACATTCTTGCTATCTTTACCATTAAGAAAAACTCACCTGATAGAAGGTGCGTTTTCAAGGATCGATGTACGACAACTGGCCTGGGTGACATTCATGAATCCGATGCTGACGGGTGGGCCACCCTTCCTTAGTCTTGATAGAGCCAGATTTTGTCTTCAGACGAGTACCTGATAATCCCTAGGGCCTGGAGCCCCAAGCTCCTACATCAATATCCTACTACCCCCAAGACTTTACCCGAGCTTATCTTTAACCATTCCAGACGATAGATGAAATGAGGGGCCAAAATTTGTATAAGCACTTCTTTTGACATTATTAACATGGCAAAAGAAAAAAATGTAACTTTTTTATCTGTCCCCATCAAAATACTCCTTGCGTGACACAAGCGAGTAGTTCTGCAATACATTTCATCTCATTGTGGCATGAATGATAAGTAGGGAGCGGATTTTTATGTGCTAAAAAATTGAAATATATTTATTTTTTATGTGCTAAAAAGTACAAATATATTTGCTAAATATAATTTTTTTAAATATGATAAAAATACCTTACTTAGCTTGGAAAAAAAAAAATGTTACTAGGTACTCACCAACAACACTTGAATGCTAGTAGTTGGCCGAGAATTGCAGTGAACAACAAAGGTCATCTCCAAATTCTCCATCACAAATGCTTGCCAATTATCTCTCAACAACGACTTACACGTGAAAACGTCAGACGTCATATTTAAAAAGAGGAATGTCACAAACACAAACACCGTCAGTTTCACCTACAGGCACACCCTCCAATACTTGAGCAACTTTACACATTTTTTTATATCCACTGTTTTTCCCAAACACATTCTGGAATTTGTCCCTTAGTACTTGTAGTTCTGAACCTGGTAGCGAGTCTAGTTTAATTTCCACGGCACGCACCTCCCTGTTTCAGACAACAGGTTTTTGGATGTTTCGAGTTTTTTTATGGTGTCACACAAAAAGCTTAGATTTGCTAATAGGAAAGCCAAATCGTTTTTTAAACAACCATCTTTCAGTATATCTTGAAGGATATCACAACAAGATATATTGCCTTACTTGATGGACATGAGCGAGAGGCGAGAGATTTGTTTAAATTAAATAATGTTCATACCCCAGCTCTAATCTGTTGTGTTTCACAAACAAAGCGTGGAATGAAATCATCTTCAGCAACAATAAACATTCCTAATTATGTGTTGCAAGATCTCTCTTTCTTGTCCATGTTATTTATTCTCTAATAATAACATTGATATTCTGCCTAGCAGTTCTCAGAACTTGAGGCGATACTATTATAAAAATGGATCACGGATACACCAGACAGCGCTTAGAAACACAAAGCAACCAAGAATTCTTAAAAAGATAACGTACTTCTGAGTGACATAATTGATTCAGTTTTAAAATGTTTAAGAGTTCTTGTAAAAAATTATTTAAGTAAAAAAAACTCCAAGATTTATGTGTTTATAATAGATTTCCTGGAAATATGTATTTACATAAATTTTTTTTGAAAATATGTGTTTTTATGTGAAATGAAATTCGGGTTTTAAACTTGAAACTTCATGTGTGGAATTTTTAACTTTGTTAATTGTGTTTTATCACACGCAAAAATAATATTTAATTACATAGAAATCCGCTCCTTAATGATAAGCTTGCAAAGAAAGATACTCAGAGCCACCATATCTGGGTCAAGTTCTGTGTATCTAAGGAGTGATCATTATGGAGCGGATTTTAATGTGCTAAAAAATTTAAATATATTTATTTTTTATGTGCTAAAAAGTACGAAAATATTTGCTAAAAATTTTTTATATGACAAAAATACCTTACTTAGCTCGAAAAAAATGTTACCAGGTACTCACCAATCACACTTGAGTATCAGTTGCTAGTAGTTGTCCGAGAATTGCAGTGAACAACAAAGGTCATTTCCAAATTCTCCATCACAAATGCATGCCGATTATCTCGGAACAACAATTCATACTGTGAAAATGATCTTTCCACATCACAGGACGTCAGACGTGCATATTTAAAGAGAGGAATGTCACAAACACCTACACCTTCAATTTCACCTACAGGCACACCCTGCAATACTTCAGCAACTTTACACACTTTTTTATATCCACCGTTTTGCCGTGAATGCACACGTGAAGCAGCGGCAATGTGCTAGTTTCCAGACAAATGTTGGGTTACTTGAGAGCTTTGATCTGCACTTACTGATTTACCACATGGTTGGCAAAATAACACTTTTCCGTCAGTAGTAAAAATGTTTTTAAATTCATCTACATATTGCTGTAGACGCGATCTTAAACTCGATTTGATTTTAGGCTTCTTAAGAGGCTAATATACATAAGTGTTAACGTAAAAAAATGTTTCTAGCTACTGACTGACAATGTCGGAGGAAAGCTTCCTATAGCGACGCCACCACGTCTACACTACGCAGCTTATGATTATGGTCCGATAATGGGGAATCACAACAAGATGTATTTCCTCACTTCATAGGCATGAGCGAGAGGCGAGAGATTTGTTTTGAATTAAATAATGTTTATATCCGAGCTCTTATCCGTTGTGTTTCACAAACAAAGCGCGGAATGAAATCATCTTCAGCAACAATAAACATTCCTAATTATGTGTTGCAAGATCTCTCCTTGTCCATGTTAATTTCTTCTCATATAATAACAATGATATGCTGTCTAGCAGTTCTCAGAACTTGAGGCGATACTATTACAAAAACCGATCATGGATACACCACACAGCCCATAGAAACACGAAGGAACCAAGAATTCTGAGTGATATAATTGATTTAATTTTAAAATATTTAAAAGTTCTTGTAAAAAAATTATTTAAGTAAAAAAACTCCAAGATTTATGTGTTTATAATAGATTTCCTGAAAATATGTATTTACATAATTTTTTTGTGAAAATATGTGTTTTTATGTGAAATAAAATTCGGGTTTTAAACTTGAAACTTGACATTCGGAATTTTTAACTTTGTTAATTCTGTTTTATCACACGCAAGAAAAATATTTAATTACATAGGAATCCGCTCCTTAGTGATCATACACCAAAAGGCTATTTTCACCTTCTGGAGAATAAAATAAAAGAATGTCACTGGTAAGATGAAATAAAGGCTGTAACAGATTGGACCAGAAGAGGAGCAGTTGCAAGATTCCATCAAGCTACAGGTCATGACTATTTGATCAACATGTGCACCATATCTCAGAGTCCAGTTTGTATTCTCTGTAACCATGGCAACAATATGGATTTTCCACATCTTAGCAGTGGTCCTGCCCTAACAAGAACAACATTGGTGGATTGCGATTGGGAAGCTGGAGAAAAAATTATAATTGCCTGCAATTACCGGCCAATTTCAGTTTTTAATCAATTTCACTGTTTTGTTCATGCTTTAAGATACATTCTTTGTGTCTCCATGTATTTTATTCCTTCTCATTGTGGCTAATGATGAATTCAATATCCCCTGCATTAAATAAATAAATAAAATACATTGTTGATGTAGAGATTTACTGGTTTTTTACACTCACAGCTGCAAAATAATATGTTTTTGCATTGATAATATATAAATTTAGTGTTTTTGTAATTTTATAGCCTGTTTTCAAGAACCGACTTGACAACAGTGTGTTTATGTTGTGTTATCAGTAACCTTGTGCCCATACAGCTTAACAATTAACTCAAATGAAAATTTACAGAAAGAATTACAATCACTAACATGTTATGGTTTGTAAATAGACTCTGTTCTTTGAAAATGCCATTAAATAAAAGTAACTATTATTGTCACTGAAGTGTCTGTACATTAAAAGGGACGTAAAATAAAAAATTAAAATTATAATTTTATTGTCTTTGATTAGCCTCTATAGATCAGTAGTGAAATGACTTCACCTAGCCTTTGGGTTTGGAGGTGTACCGTTTCTACTATTCGATTTATGACGTCTCTATCTTCTTTCCCATCCTATAGGTGTCCTTATTCTTCCCATCGTCCAAAGAATGATGTCTCAGAAGTTTTATTTATTCGTTGGAAAGTGACTTGTCTCAGTGTTTTGTCTTCTGTCTTCAGAGAGTCAGCTATACCTCTGGCTCATCAGTGGGGATGCATCAATATGTAAGTAAAACTGTCCTTTTATTTTATTCTCGTTCGTTTCTCATTTCATAATTCTAAAGTTCTCAGCTTACAAATCCATTCTTCCCGCCTAGCAAAATGTAAGTTTGTTTTAGTCAGAATTATTACTTTTATTTTTATTATAAACTTTTCTTATATACAGGATGATTCAAAACCTCTGCGACAAACTCTGAAGGGTGATAGATCTAACATTAAGGAGCCCTTTTTGTTAAACAACCTATATCATTTGGCATGTCATTTCGAAGTTACTGTTGAAAATGTTTTTGCACGGCCATATGTCAATGTATGCGAATGTGTGCACCCCTGTTTGTTTGTTGAGATGTTTGTAAGGGACCAGAAGGGTTGTTGTTTGTTTACGTTTAATGTTCCATACCTTTTCCTTTCAGTTCAGTCTAATCATCAATTGAGAATGGATGTCTAAGCTTTTCCTGAGTTAGCTGACATGGTAATGTGTTATGGGGAGGCTCGCGGAAACGGAAGAAGAGCTCTCCACATGTACCAACATCGTCACCACACAATGTTTGCTCGACTTTATCAGCGCCTTCGAGACAATGGGTCTCTTCGTCCCCGGCACATTGGTGGAAGACCGCGTAGACATCCATTCTCAATTGATGATTACACTGAACTGAAAGGAAAAGGTATTGAACATTAAACAAAAACAAACAACAACCACCCTTCTCGTCCCTTACAAACATCTCAACAAACAAACAGGGGTGCACACATTCGCATATATCGGACGTACACCGTGCAAAAACATTTTCAATGGTAACTTCGAAACGACGTGTCAAAAGACATAGGTTGTTTAACAAAAAGGGTTCCTTATTGTTAGATCTATCACCCCTCAGAGTTTGTCGCAAAGGTTTTGAATCACCCTGTGTAGGGTGAACTGTAAGTAATGTTATCAATTTCAGGGGGTTATTCTTTGAGATATTTCAAATAAAAAAGTTTAATACAAATTTGCTCGTTTTTACTTCCTTTTCGAGATAAAATTGTCTTATATGAAACACTTCATAGCGTGTTGTGGAAAAGCCATTGATTTAATTCCCAATATGCTCAGTCAATTTAGGAAAGCAGAGTATAATGATAATAAATGATTGAAAGAATTTTAGTTTGGGCTTTTAAATATGCTGAAATTTGATCCGAACAAATGTAACTTTTCGTTCTGCGAAGGAATTTTACAAAGTTACATTTGTTCGGATTAAATTTCTGCACATTTAAAGGACAAAACTAAAATTTTTTCAATAATTTATTATCACAATACACTGCTTTCTTAAATTGAATGAGCATATTGGGAATTAAATCAACGGCTTTCCCAGAACATGCTGTGAAATGTTATATATAAAACAATTTTTATTTAAAAAAGGAAGCAAAAATAAGGAAAACTGTATTAAACTTTTTTGTTTGGAATATCTTTTTATATGGTATGAAATGGTTCACATTGAGGACACAGGACATGGAAAATAATGTAAATTTTTCGGAACGAAATAAAAAATAATTGACCACAGTTAAATTTCTGACAATTCAAGTGGCAACACTGTGTTTGTGCTGTATAGAGTCAGAAATAATGGATTGCAGTAAGATCATCTGTTCCTTTGCAGAGAAGAAAGTTCATTGCATGGCAATGTAACTTGTGAATTATAATGCATAAAAACGTACAGTTGGTACTTGTCTGTTTTATAAAGTCAAAATACGTTAAATAAATAGAAAATGAAAGTAAAGTTTTCTGTTAATTTATGAAAAAGGAGACCCGACTCTCTTAACTGCTAGAGGCCCTGGGTTTCTTAACTCTGGGCCTATTTTAACACATTCATCTGTCTTCCTAATTATTGAAAGCAGATTGCTTACATCTGTTGATATAAGTTAGTTTTATTACCTTCAATCTGCGTTATGTAAATCTTACGATTTGTTACCAGCTTTTTGTTCAGTTTTAATATCATTTGTGGTACTAATATTTACAGAAAGAATAATTAATCCACTTTTCACTTGTCTAGAAAGGCTAAATAGGTACAATGTATGAATATGGGGATACGGTTGATTGCTGTTAATGCAATTGTTTTACTTTGAAATATTACAAAAATTTGATGTTTGCACAAGCAACACATTTACAACCAAACATTTTTCCGCAAGACCTTGCCACAAAGTCGTGATAGTTGTTTTCTAATGCCAGGCATTTGTCAATAAAGTCATTTGACCTCTTGCACTCCGATATTTTTCAAAGATATTGTGATTTATATTAGTAACAACAATGTAATTAATTCGTCACAACAATAATTCCTTTCTACAATTCACCTTAAACGCTCTCGTCAACAATTGGATCTTCACTCAACACAGTATTCGTTATAGCACTCCACCGACGACAATGACAATTTACTTGGACTATCACGCACAACAATGAACTGTTAATCTTAACTAATATTTACAAAGCACTATTTACAAATCAGAACTACCAGTTGTCAGTTCACAGTTCTTCTATCTCAGTCACTCGAGTTCACAGTATCTCGAACCAGAGACCTTCAGAGACAGTTCACTGTACTCGAACTCGGGTCCCTCCAACTGCGATCCACTGCACTCGAACTCAGGTCCCTCCAACTGCGGTCCACTGCACTCGAACTCAGGCCTTCGGATGCTGACGCAGATGCGGACGCACACTCGAGTCGAACTCCGGCACACAAGTCTGGCTTGCTTGCTCTGGCTTACTCACTGACTGAATAACTGAAAACTCTGCTCTAGTTCGCTGGCGCTTCTTCTTTTATAGCAAAATCATAGTTGCGAGAAATTTCTACAGGTGTGTAGAGAATTATCTCGATATCTCCACTTCGACGGACTTCTGGAATAGTCGAGAAGGTCGTTCTACATTCACTGCGTTAAGTAGCAGCTGCGCGCGCAGCCTTCCCTCGCGTGTAGGCTCCTTTCCCATTTCCCCGTGAAGCCCGCGCGATATGCTCTCTCGCGGGACGCTGGTCGTGAGTTAGAATCTCACGTCGCTGTCACAATATTATCATGGCCAGCCACTGAAGCACAGATTTTGAGGTGTTCCGAATCCATTTCTTGGTTTGAGTTGCACAATGGGCAGTTAGGGGACTGATATATTCCAATTCTATGCAGGTGTTTGGCCAAACAATCATGGCCTGTTGCCAATCTAAATGCAGCTACAGACGATTTTCGTGGTAAATCGGGAATTAACTGTGGTTTATGATGCAGAGAGTTCCATTTTTTCCCTTGGGATTGTGTTATCAAATTTTGTTTGTTGAAGTCTAAGTATGTAGATTTAATAAATCTCTTCACAGAGTAATACGTAGATTTAGTAACAGGTCTGTAAGTAGCAGTGCTGCCCTTCTTTGCTAAAGCATCCGCATTCTCGTTTCCCAGGATTCCACAGTGGGATGGTATCCATTGGAATACAATTCTTTTATTGAGTGATATTAATTGAGAGAGCATTTTAGTTATTTCTGCTGTTTGAGATGAAGGTGTGTGTTTAGAGACTATTGATAGAAAAGCTGCTTTGGAGTCTGACAATATAACTGCATTCTTAAATTTATTGATGTGGCATAGAAGATTCCTGAGACTTTCACTTATTGCAACGATTTCACCATCAAAACTTGTTGTTCTATATCCAAGAGATCTATAAAGTGAGAAGAGACAGCACGTAACACCTGCACCGGCACCTTGTTCTCTGGAGATCAAGGATCCATCGGTGTATAAATGAAGCCAGTTTTGTGGAGGGTACCTAATATTAATTGTCTCTAAAGTCAATTGTTTCATTATTCATGTCGTGATAGTTTGAGTTTGCATTTCAACAGTAGATGGATTGGCCGTGATGGTCCCATACTTTGGCGTACCCCGCTCACCTGACATTACACTATTGGTATTTCTTCTTGTGGGGTTTTGTCAGGGCTAGTGTGTACACAAGTAAAGTGTCTAGTATCAAGACAAAGCGAATCAGGGATGCATATAGGGTGTAACTGCAGACATGCCATGAAACACTTTGAAGAATTTGATTAGCATCTAGATATCCTGCTGGCAACTAAAAGAACCTGTCTTGGATTGGAGAGTATACCAACTTTTGTGGTTGAAGATTGTAATGCAAAAAATTATAAGTTCTTAAGTTGTAGACTTCTGGAATACTGTGTAGTACTAATCCTACCTGGGTATAAAAGTTTCACGTCTGACCTTGCATTGAAATCTCCTATAAATAGTAGTATAATTTCCAGGGCTTCCTATAAAATACAGAGTTTCAAAAGCTGAAAAGGATGGGAAAAGTGAAACAACCTGAGTCCTATTCCCCATTAAATTTTGCAGCTTTGCAACATTTCACTTCTCAACTTTTGAAAAGTGAAAATTCTTTCTGTTCCTCTATAAATTACAGACTGCCTTGCACATTTCCTTTCATTCTACGAAGTCTTTGCATATCAGTGGACACTGGAGGTCCATATTGTTTAGCTCCATTTTCTAACCAATGAAGACATAGATGGAAAAGATAAACTACTTCTTGTTTTTCGTTGTGGAATAGGCCCATTCTATCAAGAACATGATATGCTTGAGTTGGCGTAATTCGAAAACATTTACAGAACTGAGACAAACTTTGGTTATAGAAATTTATCTTGTTTTTTTTTTTTACCGGTCTCATTTTCGGAGGGTTCTTCGTCACTTGAATCAGCTAATAGTAAATTTTTTTTCTTTGTCATATTTCTTCTCTTAAATTATTTTGAATCAAAAGCGAAAATATAATGAATCCAAGCTTAATGGCAAAGAGACTTGGTTCTTTGCAAAAATCCTATTTACTGTTCAGCATATGACTTCACTTTTCAAAATTATTTTAATGGTGAAACAAGGGTAATAATATAAGGTATATGAAAAGTTTCCTCTGCTTTTTCTTTTCACTTTCGTATATTGCGCTTCGAAGTTCAATACTTGCACAAGTCTGTTCATAAACCATCACGTATCCTGCTCTGCAAGGTTTGGCAATGTTGAGCTCGACTCTCTCTGGCTGATATAAATAGTAACTCGTGATTGCAGGAATCAATGAAGAGAAGTGTCTTCAGTTTCTGGTTCAGGCACACTGGTTGAAACTCTTTTTATTGAGATTTACATACATACTTGAAAATATAGAATCTGCTTAACTAGAAAAAGAGTTAAATACTGCCTTAATCTTACAAATGGTAACCATCTTTGTACAATCCTCTTTATCTGAGAAACTCCTTTTCAAAAGGCACTGAATTTAATAACAGTTGAAAATGTGTAGTTATAAAAATAATAGGCCTATACATCTTTACAGAGTTGCCAAACTGTTACCAGGGTTGTGCTCTAAAAATTTATACACTCCTTATGATCTGTGCTTTTAAAAGGAATGACACAAAGTTTACACTTATTTTCTGATTATACATTTTATAACAATTTAGTTACTTCGTCATGTTACAAATGTCGCTACTGTTTACAGTTTTTTTTTTCTGAAGGAATAATCGAAAGAATGATATTAACTTAGGTCTTGTTTCAGTGGCTCATTCATGGTTAAAAATAATATAAACGACAAAAGTCCTAATCATATCAACAATGTTATTATTTTAATTTTGTGTTATTTCTGCCAAGGCCCCATGAAACTCGGCATTAAATAGAAGAGAATTAAAAATAAAACAATTGACACTAGAAGAAACAAATGTAAAAAAGAAAATAATTATTAGTAAAACAAATGAAGTTATATTTTAGAATTTTATTTAATGTATCAATTTCTCTGAACGTATAGAAAATAAAATAGTGTTGTTGGGGCATTTTGATGTATTTTTAGTTCCTTAACATTTTTTCTTATACAATTTTCCTGTGAAACATGCAAGGAAAATGGTATTTACAAATAAGTAATTTCTCAAGTCCCTATACTTATAGTAAACTGAATTACACAATATATACAAATAATTACGGAAGTCATAGAATAGGTTTAGTTGTGTTCTGGGCATACGTTTATGGATTATAATTCGTTTTGGCTTATTACCTGTTGGTTTTTTCCTTAGGTTTTTGTCCAATTGTAAAGCGACCAGCCTCAGAGTTATATCGTCAGAATACTGTCTCATCAACAATTTTAAATTGAATTACATAACCGTTCAGCAGATAGAGTATCATTATACAGTCTCTAAACGAAGATTGTCTGATGAATTGCGGTGCTGTTTCAACTAAAACGCTGATAACGGTATAGAGTTTGTAACAGTTTCCGTTAGTTAAATTCAGTGCCATTTACTTTATGTACATCTGAAATATTTTAAAGAAATTCAAATATCCGTTTGAAGTGTGGTAGATAAAATGTGAAGTCAGTCTGTTTGCACCATCTCAACAAGTGAATAACAAGGATTGCGGCTGATCCGCGTGTCTTCTGGATGCCAGTTGGTGTACCCCGTCTACGAGTTGCTGCAGAAGTCTCTTGATCGGGTAGCTGTCCGACAGCTTCCGGCTGACTCTTGACCAGTGAATGTAGTACCTGCAACAGCATAGGATCAGTCAATATGAGCACCACGTTATCAAACAGTACCACCCCTCAACCTTGTCATTGCCTATTCGTCATTAATGTCCACACCTGTGGAGTAACGGTCAGCGGGTCTGGCCGCGAAACTAGGTGGCCCGGGTTCGAATCCCGTTCGGGGCAAGTTACCTAGTTGAGGTTTTTTCCAAGATTTTCCCTTAACCCAATACGAGCAAATGCTGGGTAACTTCCGGTGCTGGACCCTGGACTCATTTCACCGGCATTAGCACCTTCATTTCATTCAGACGCTAAATAACCTAGATGTTTATAAAGCGTCGTAAAATAACCCAATAAAATAAAATATTCGTCATCAAACTCTCAAACATTTTGGTGTAGAACTAAGGCTTTTCTCTCACCAGGTACGGAATTGACAGTGCCATAAAAATGCAAGCTCCTCCCTTGTTCTTGTATTCCCTTTATGTTCCTTGTGTTCCCCTTGTTCTCCTGTCTTCCTCTTGTTCTTCTCGTCTTCCCCTTGTATTCTTGTTTTCCTTCTATTTGTCCCATTCTCCATGTTTCCCCCTTGTTCTCCTTGTGTTAGCCTTATTCTCCGTATATTCCCCTTTTCCTTCTTGTATTCCCCATGTTCTCTGTGTTCCCTTGTTCTCCTTATTTTCCCTTCGTTCTCCTTGTATTGCACTTGTTCTTCTTATATTCTCCTTATTCTTGTTTCCCTTGGCCTTGCGTTCCCCTTGTTCTCCTTATTTTTCCGTCGTTTTCCTTGTACTGGTACTCTCCTCATTCTCCATGTGTTATTTTGTTTTTCTAGTATTCCTCTTGTTCTACTTGTCTTCACCTTGCTCTCCATATATTCTCCTCTTTCTTCATGTATTCCCCTTGTTTTCTTTATGTTCCCTTTGTCATTGTCTTCCCCTAGTTCTCTTTATCTTCCTCTTGCTCTCCTTATATTCCCATTCTTTTCCTTGTCTTCTCCTCGTTCTCCTTGTGTTCCCCTCGTTCTCTATGTATTCCCCTTGTTGTCCATGTGTTTCCTTTGTCTCCCGTTTTTTTCTCCATGTCTTCCGTTTGTTCTCCTTGTCTTCGCCTTTTTCTCCCCTTTTCTTATTATATTCTCTTTGTTCTCCTTGTGTTCCCCTCGTTCTCTATGTATTCCCCTTGTTGTCCATGTGTTTCCTTTGTCTCCCGTTTTTTTTCTCCATGTCTTCCGTTTGTTCTCCTTGTCTTCGCCTTTTTCTCCCCTTTTCTTGTTGTATTCTCTTTGTTGTCCTTGTGTTCCCCTCGTTCTCTATGTATTCCCCTTGTTGTCCATGTGTTTCCTTTGTCTCCCGTTTTTTTCTCCATGTCTTCCGTTTGTTCTCCTTGTCTTCGCCTTTTTCTCCCCTTTTCTTATTATATTCTCTTTGTTCTCCTTGTGTTCCCCTCGTTCTCTATGTATTCCCCTTGTTGTCCATGTGTTTCCTTTGTCTCCCCTTTTTTTCTCCTTGTCTTCCCTTTGTTCTCCTTGTCTTCGCCTTTTTCTCCCCTTTTCTTGTTGTATTCTCTTTGTTCTCCTTGTGTTCCCCTCGTTCTCTATGTATTCCCCTTGTTGTCCATGTGTTTCCTTTGTCTCCCCTTTTTTCTCCTTGTCTTCCCTTTGTTCTCCTTGTCTTCGCCTTTTTCTCCCCTTTTCTTGTTGTATTCTCTTTGTTCTCCTTGTGTTCCCCTCGTTCTCTATGTATTCCCCTTGTTGTCCATGTGTTTCCTTTGTCTCCCCTTTTTTTCTCCTTGTCTTCCCTTTGTTCTCCTTGTCTTCGCCTTTTTCTCCCCTTTTCTTGTTGTATTCTCTTTGTTCTCCTTGTGTTCCCCTCGTTCTCTATGTATTCCCCTTGTTGTCCATGTGTTTCCTTTGTCTCCCGTTTTTTTCTCCATGTCTTCCGTTTGTTCTCCTTGTCTTCGCCTTTTTCTCCCCTTTTCTTGTTGTATTCTCTTTGTTCTCCTTGTGTTCCCCTCGTTCTCTATGTATTCCCCTTGTTGTCCATGTGTTTCCTTAGTTTCCCGTTTTTTTCTCCATGTCTTCCCTTTGTTCTCCTTGTCTTCGCCTTTTTCTCCCCTTTTCTTGTTGTATTCTCTTTGTTCTCCTTGTGTTCCCCTCGTTCTCTTTGTCTTCCCTCTTTTTCCTTCTATTCGCCTTGTTCTTCTTGTGTTTTCTTTATTCTTCTTGTATTCCCACTGTTCTGCATATCTTCCCCTTATTCTCCTTGTATTTGCATTGTTCTTATGTTAACCTTATTCTCCGTGTCTTCCCCTTATTCTCCTTGTATTTGCATTGTTCTTATGTTAATCTTATTCTCCGTGTCTTCCCCTTATTCTCCTTGTATTTCCATTGTTCTTATGTTAATCTTATTCTCCGTGTCTTCCCCTTATTCTCCTTGTATTTCCATTGTTCTTATGTTCATCTTATTCTCCGTGTCTTCCCCTTATTCTCCTTGTATTTGCATTGTTCTTATGTTCATCTTATTCTCTGTGTCTTCCCCTTATTCTCCTTGTATTTGCATTGTTCTTATGTTAATCTTATTCTCCGTGTCTTCCCCTTATTCTCCTTGTATTTCCATTGTTCTTATGTTAATCTTATTCTCCGTGTCTTCCCCTTATTCTCCTTGTATTTGCATTGTTCTTATGTTAACCTTATTCTCCGTGTCTTCCCCTTATTCTCCTTGTATTTCCATTGTTCTTATGTTAATCTTATTCTCCGTGTCTTCCCCTTATTCTCCTTGTATTTGCATTGTTCTTATGTTCATCTTATTCTCTGTGTCTTCCTCTTATTCTCCTTGTATTTGCATTGTTCTTATGTTAATCTTATTCTCCGTGTCTTCCCCTTATTCTCCTTGTATTTGCATTGTTCTTATGTTAATCTTATTCTCCGTGTCTTCCCCTTATTCTCCTTGTATTTCCATTGTTCTTATGTTAATCTTATTCTCCGTGTCTTCCCCTTATTCTCCTTGTATTTGCATTGTTCTTATGTTCATCTTATTCTCCGTGTCTTCCCCTTATTCTCCTTGTATTTCCATTGTTCTTATGTTAATCTTATTCTCCGTGTCTTCCCCTTATTCTCCTTGTATTTCCATTGTTCTTATGTTAATCTTATTCTCCGTGTCTTCCCCTTATTCTCCTTGTATTTGCATTGTTCTTATGTTCATCTTATTCTCCGTGTCTTCCCCTTATTCTCCTTGTATTTGCTTGTTCTTATGTTAATCTTATTCTCCGTGTCTTCCCCTTATTCTCCTTGTATTTCCATTGTTCTTATGTTAATCTTATTCTCCGTGTCTTCCCCTTATTCTCCTTGTATTTGCATTGTTCTTATGTTCATCTTATTCTCCGTGTCTTCCCCTTATTCTCCTTGTATTTGCATTGTTCTTATGTTCATCTTATTCTCCGTGTCTTCCCCTTATTCTCCTTGTATTTCCATTGTTCTTATGTTAATCTTATTCTCCGTGTCTTCCCCTTATTCTCCTTGTATTTCCATTGTTCTTATGTTAATCTTATTCTCCGTGTCTTCCCCTTATTCTCCTTGTATTTGCATTGTTCTTATGTTCATCTTATTCTCCGTGTCTTCCCCTTATTCTCCTTGTATTTCCATTGTTCTTATGTTAATCTTATTCTCCGTGTCTTCCCCTTATTCTCCTTGTATTTCCATTGTTCTTATGTTAATCTTATTCTCCGTGTCTTCCCCTTATTCTCCTTGTATTTGCATTGTTCTTATGTTCATCTTATTCTCCGTGTCTTCCCCTTATTCTCCTTGTATTTGCATTGTTCTTATGTTCATCTTATTCTCCGTGTCTTCCCCTTATTCTCCTTGTATTTCCATTGTTCTTATGTTAATCTTATTCTCCGTGTCTTCCCCTTATTCTCCTTGTATTTGCATTGTTCTTATGTTCATCTTATTCTCCGTGTCTTCCCCTTATTCTCCTTGTATTTCCATTGTTCTTATGTTAATCTTATTCTCCGTGTCTTCCCCTTATTCTCCTTGTATTTGCATTGTTCTTATGTTCATCTTATTCTCCGTGTCTTCCCCTTATTCTCCTTGTATTTCCATTGTTCTTATGTTCATCTTATTCTCCGTGTCTTCCCCTTATTCTCCTTGTATTTCCATT
Organism: Periplaneta americana; assembly: GCF_040183065.1. NCBI lineage: Eukaryota > Metazoa > Arthropoda > Insecta > Blattodea > Blattidae > Periplaneta > Periplaneta americana. The sequence continues at coordinate 10,705,826 of NC_091118.1, read as the reverse complement.
GTTCTTATGTTAATCTTATTCTCCGTGTCTTCCCCTTATTCTCCTTGTATTTCCATTGTTCTTATGTTAATCTTATTCTCCGTGTCTTCCCCTTATTCTCCTTGTATTTCCATTGTTCTTATGTTAATCTTATTCTCCGTGTCTTCCCCTTATTCTCCTTGTATTTCCATTGTTCTTATGTTAATCTTATTCTCCGTGTCTTCCCCTTATTCTCCTTGTATTTGCATTGTTCTTATGTTAATCTTATTCTCCGTGTCTTCCCCTTATTCTCCTTGTATTTGCATTGTTCTTATGTTCATCTTATTCTCCGTGTCTTCCCCTTATTCTCCTTGTATTTCCATTGTTCTTATGTTAATCTTATTCTCCGTGTCTTCCCCTTATTCTCCTTGTATTTGTATTGTTCTTATGTTCATCTTATTCTCCGTGTCTTCCCCTTATTCTCCTTGTATTTGCATTGTTCTTATGTTCATCTTATTCTCCGTGTCTTCCCCTTATTCTCCTTGTATTTGCATTGTTCTTATGTTCATCTTATTCTCCGTGTCTTCCCCTTATTCTCCTTGTATTTGCATTGTTCTTATGTTAATCTTATTCTCCGTGTCTTCCCCTTATTCTCCTTGTATTTGTATTGTTCTTATGTTCATCTTATTCTCCGTGTCTTCCCCTTGTTCTTCTTGTATTTGTATTGTTCTTATGTTCATCTTATTCTCCGTGTCTTCCCCTTATTCTCCTTGTATTTGTATTGTTCTTATGTTCATCTTATTCTCCGTGTCTTCCCCTTATTCTCCTTGTATTTGTATTGTTCTTATGTTCATCTTATTCTCCGTGTCTTCCCCTTGTTCTTCTTGTGTTTCCCTTACTCTATCTCTATTTGCCTTGTTCTGCATATATTTTCCTTATTCTCCTTGTCTTCCCCTTTTAGCCTACTTGTATTTCCCTTGTTCTCCTTGTATTTTTGTCATTCATCAATAGCAATAGTATTCGCCGCATTCTTGCATATTCGTCATCAGTCAGTGACATTCCTTTCCATTTTTGTCATATTCGTAATCTTTTAGGAATACCCATCTTCATTCTTTTATTCGTCATCTATCAGTGATACTCGTTTTCATTCAACCCCCACCAATAAGTCCTGCACACTTTCATTCTTGTCACATCCGTCATCATTTAGTCATAGGCCTATTCGTCTGTTATTGTCATATTCGTCATAAACAGTGAAACTCGTCACCACCACCACTACCACCAGTATTATTCTGTACTTGTAGTCTCTAAACTGTTTAGCTGGCTTGAAAGACTTTTCAGTGCTTTGTTGTCATTTTCAAATCTCCATAGTGCTCCATTAATGATGTACTATAACAGTTCTTGTGAATGAATATAGTACATTATGCAACGAACCTATAATGGTAGTAATTAAGACGCGAGTATGTTTATGAAACGAGCACAAGCGAGTTTCATGATTTTCATACGAGCGTCTTAATTACCATTATAGTCAAGTTTCATACGACTTTTTATGCTCGACCATATTTCTAACTTGAAATTATTCATGTTATTCTTATCTGACTGAGGAGCGGAACTGACCTTGTGCAATACCTCGTAAATTGTGAGATGTGCGCAGACGCGAAAATATTGATTTTTTCCGAGAAACAAATGTCGACATTGACCTTGATATAATCAAGAGAGTAAAATAAACATTAATCTTGATATAACCTTGAAATTGAATTAGACATTGAAAAACGAGATGACAAATTGAATTTATTTGAATATTATTTACAATTAACGCTAATGATTATAGTAACAGAACTAGTTGTCTTTCGATTGCATATCTGAGAATAATCGATACTTGCGCTTTCATATTGCTACAATGGTATTTTCTGATTGGTGGAACACCTGAACATTAATGAATAGGTGTACTTTAATGAGGTCCATTAATACGTTGACTGCCGCTTGAAGCGTATATACGTCTCACAGCACATATAGGGATGTATATACGTGTCAAGTGGCAGTCAACGTGTTAAAGGGCTGCTACCAGGTGTATAATTACGACATTTATGCATGGTCGAGCATAAAATAAAATAAGGTGTTTGGTTTCCAATGCCTCTGTGTACCATTAACAAAGACCTTCCTGAACTCTGCTAGTCTGAATGAGTCAAGACTTCCATTCCTAAGGCAGAATTCACTACGATGATAGAATGGCAGACGAGAATGGTGCATAAAAGAGCTGAATTTTAGAAGTGTGCGAAAATCGACCGAAAAATTTGTCCGCAAGTCTCTCATTGAAAGGCAGGATGCTGTAAATGTACGGATTTGCCCCCAAACTAAGTCGTGCTATCTTATGACACTTAGAATAAAAGTTGTTACGAACCTGAATTCCTCTTCGAACTGCTCCTGGATGTAGTCCTGCACCCTCGTGAGGCTCTCCATGAGGCTCTTGAGGACGTAGAAGTGTTGATAGACGAGAACTGCTTCCAGGGGCTTGAGCTTGTGGGCCTGTGGTGGAAACAGCATCCCGAGCAGCTGCGTCACACTGCGCTTCAAGTGGCATTCCTGTGAATTCCAAGTTTGACAGTTGACATACGATCAAAATGGATGGTACCTACTGTTTAAATTAAACTCGAATTTCCCTGCCTGTCAACAATAATATAGGCCAGATAATGCAATTTTCTGTCTTCTACTTGCCAACATGACAGATCAGAATGTTTCTTTGTATTATGGTGACAAGTCAGAGAAAATTCGGTAGTGCGCTAAGTTCTTGTTTTCTAATGCCAGGCGTTTGACAATAAAGTTATTTGACCTCTTGCACTCCAATATTTTTCAAAGATATTATCATGACCAGTCACTGAAGCACAGATTTTGAGGTGTTCCGAATCCATTTCTTGGTTTGTTGCACAATGGGCAGTTAGGGGACTGATATATTCCAATTCTATGCAGGTGTTTGGCCAAACAGTCATGGCCTGTTGCCAATCTAAATGCAGCTACAGACGATTTTCGTGGTAAACCGGGAATTAACTGTGGATTTTGATGCAGAGAGTTCCATTTTTTCCCTTGGGATTGTGTTATCAAATTTTGTTTGTTGAAGTCTAAGTATGTAGATTTAATAAATCTCTTCACAGAGTAATACGTAGATTTAGTAACAGGTCTGTAAGTAGCAGTGCTGCCCTTCTTTGCTAAAGCATCCGCATTCTCGTTTCCCAGGATTCCACAATGGGATGGTATCCATTGGAATACAATTCTTTTATTGAGTGATATTAATTGAGAGAGCATTTTAGTTATTTCTGCTGTTTGAGATGAAGGTGTGTGTTTAGAGACTATTGATAGAATAGCTGCTTTGGAGTCTGACAATATAACTGCATTCTTAAATTTATTGATGTGGCATAGAAGATTCCTGAGACTTTCACTTACTGCAATGATTTCACCATCAAAGCTTGTTGTTCCATATCCAAGAGATCTATAAAGTGAGAAGAGACAGCACGTAACACCTGCACCGGCACCTTGTTCTCTGGAGAGTTTTTCATATTGAATTAGTGCTTTTTCTTCTATTGTCATTTTGATGCTGTGCGTTAAGTGAAATGTATTTGAGAATAGCTTAGCCACAAGAAAATTATCAGTTATTTTGAATTAGTTTTATCAATGATGCGAAGGAAAAATGTACCGGAAGTGTACTGGATAAGAGGGGCTGTGCACCATTGGCCTGCAAAAATGTAGTGAAATTCATATTTTTTTGTATCTCAGGTACTATAAAAACTACATGTACAAAACTCTTGATGCTCAATATACACTTTATAAATCACCATTCAGAATATTAAAATAGTTATTAATTACCTGTAAAATAATATCAAAGTTGCATAATTTTTTTTACAACCATAAAGTATTCACATAATAAAATAGAAGGTGGGTCAAAAGTCACTTTCCCCAATATTCATTCTTAGGTTTCATACAGATGTCATAACTTGAACAAACGAATAGCTGGTGTAGTAAGTGGTGGGTTGACAACCATGTTCATGCGTCAACTGTTTTTCCGATGCCACGTCTTGTTATTGTTGTTGTTTTATGTTTATTATGTTGAGTTACGTCTGTACGTAAGAACTGGTAGTTTCTTGCATTCGACATGAAACTGATCCTTACTTTTGGAAAACAATTCTATGGACTGATGAAGCCACATTTAAGCTAAATGGTAGAGTGAACTGGCACAATTATTTATTGTGTTTACTGAACCAATGAAAATCCACATGAAATTATCTCAAAACAATTAAACACTCTGGTGTACTGTTTGGGGTGACATTTAGATTTGTTCATTTAGCTTTTATAGTAGATGAGATATAAAAAAATGAATTGCACTAAATTTTTGCAGGGCAATAGTTACCTCTCCCTTAAGCAGTGGGTTGAAGGACAAGCAATTTTAACAACTGATGGTATCACAGCATTCTTATGTGTAACAAAAAAATAATCAATAATAGTAATTTTCCTAAAATAAAATAATTTTTTTTGACAGCACATATTTTGTTATTTCTAGTGCATATATCCTCGTTTTTAGGTGCATACGTGCATACAAATTTTGATTTTTTTTGTGCATATGAATCCGCCCTCTACTAATAATACATACATAGATACAGGGACTTTATAGGGAATTTCACATTAAAAATAAAGCATTGGTTTTATGGGCCTTGCGTAGTACAATGTACAAGCTATGTGGTAGGTAGACGTTTCTATGGCAACTAGTCATTTGATGGAATAGCCCCATATGCTCAATGCTTTTTTCTCATCGTGAAATCCTCTATAGATAAAATTGGATTTATGTGACCCTAGCGACATGAAATTGAATTACTGGTTAGTATATTTTTTTCTGTCACCTACAATTTCTAGCCTGAAGTCATGGAAACGTGCTTTTTAAATAGTGTACTCACCAGAGCTACTCCTTCTAATAATTTGGCCAGTTTGATAGTTGAATTGTTATGAATGAGTTTACGTAGTGTTAGAAGTAATTCATATAAGATGGAGGTTGATATATTCGTCACCTCTGCCAGCAGTCTGATCAACTGAAAGGAGAAATTTAATCAATACAGTAGGTGAACCTATATTGTCATACTAACGTATGGATTTATTTTTCAAAATATATTTAACACAGAGAATATTACAAGAGAACAAAGAAATAGGACAATTGTTTTCAGTGTCGTACTCAAAACCGAAACAATGGAAAATAAATAACCAGTGTCATTACATGACGAAATGTTTTTTACAATTTAATGTAGAAACTAAAATTACCAGCATTTCAAGTAAATATCTCTCAAATATACACACTCATATTATTACAAAACCCTGTCTTACAATAAGTTAGAGCATTCTTGATGGTAAAGTTACCTAGCTGGCCATATTTTTAACCTAGGGATCTAAACTCACAATAACAAAATATAGTTACCTGCTGTCCTCCGAAACTATTTCATAAAAGTCTGATTTCTAATCCTCAATAACCGTGACATTGTCTACTAACCGGCATTTAAATGCACACTTACATATTTACAAATGGCTTTTAGAGAACCCGGAGGTTCATTGCCGCCCTCACATAAGCCCGTCGCCTGTCCCTAACCTGAGCAAGATTAATCCAGTCTCTACCATCATATCCACCTCCCTCAAATACATTTTAATATTATCCTCCCATCTACGTCTCGGCCTCCCCAAAGGTCTTTTTCCTTCCAGCCTTCCAACTAACACGCTATTCACCCATACATGCTACATGCCCTGCCCATCCCAAACATCTGGATTTAATGTTCCTAATTATGTCAGGTGAAGAATACAATGCGTGCAGTTCTGTGTTATGTAACTTTCTCCATTCTCCTGTAACTTCATCCCTCTTAGCCCCAAATATTTTCCTAAGCACCTTATTCTCAAACACCCTTAATCTCTGAATAATTTGAACAATTTAAGTCACACAGAATTTGTGTGCACTCAAAGTTGGGTTCTGGCGTCTTGTCAGCCCATTTGAGTTGTGTGGATATAAAGAAAAAATTGTGACGGTGTAGTGTATAGTTCCTGGAGTAGCTCAGTCGGGAGAGCATTCGTACGCTAAGCGAAGGGTCCCGGGATCGATACTCGGCCCCGGAACAATTTTTCCTTCAAATTATTCAAACCTGCTTTACAGGGAGGTACTAGCTAAAAGCCAGATTTGCACCCTTAATCTCTGTTCCTCTCTCAAAGTGGGAGTCCAAGTTTCACAACCATACAGAACAACCGGTAATATAACTGTTTTATAAATTCTAACTTTCAGATTTTTTGATGGCAGACTGGATGACAAAAGCTTCTCAACCGAATAATAACAGGCATTTCCCATATTTATTCTGCTTTTAATTTCCTCCCGAGTGTCATTTATATTTGTTACAGTTGCTTCAAGATATTTGAATTTTTCCACCTCTTCAAAGGATAATGTTAGACACACTGTGCTAAATAGACGACTGTGATCACTTGATAGCAAATAGATACCAGGAAATTTTATGTTTCTTCTGGAATTAATGATGTTTTGTTTAGTCATTTTCAATTATTTATAAATGTGTTATTTCTTTTTCTTTTCCTTCTCCATTGTTTTCTTTATTTTCCATTATAATTACCAGTGGCGTAGCGTCAATGTAAGCTAAAAAGCTTAGCTTCCCCAGTTAATAATAATTTCATAATAAACCTGCAGTTTTCGGAGAAAATTATTTATTAATTTTAATAGAATTTATATTTACGCTTTAAATGTTGTGATGCGGCAGCTCAGGATGATTTGTGATGCAGCAGTAAACAAGAAGCCTGCACACACCAGCTTCCAAGCAGACCGGTTTCTTCTGTGTAATCCACCCCGCAGATTTTCCGTCCATTTCTAACTAAACTACCCTGGTCGCAAGGCTCGCAAGAAGCTAGCTTTAACATTTAAAATAAGTAGTTTCCGAGTTATCCCTTTTCGTCAGTTGTGTTCAGTTGAAGTGTTAGTGTGCATTGTGGCTGATATAATAAATAATGAGCGAAATAACAGTTCCTGACACTAATTTACTTGAATTTTTTAGGACAATTGTATTATCAAGACAGACTTACGAACAAAAGTGTGATTTAAAAAACAAATGACCGACTCCCTTGCTGTCAATGAAGGACACAACCAAAAGACAGACGCATACTTACGTAATGATACTAATATTGTGATTTCTCTAAGTATGACAGGGAGTGAGCTAATGTTATACGTATACGTGTCTATTTGTTAAGAGATATGTGTAAACCGTGAAATCATATTTTACTACGTATCATTTGAGGTCATGCCTTATTGGTGTTACTTACGAGGTTCCAACCAATCTTCGACTGCTGACTTGAAATTGACTACTATTTATTTAAGACTGTATTTTTGTAATACGTTTTCTCATATTGCATGAAAGACAACTTTAGTTAGCTTCCCCTGCTCAAAATTTCATGCTACGCCACTGATAATTACCTACCATTTACTAAAAAAAACAACAATTTTATGGTAAGCTTTGTCATCTAGGCAGCTTTCACTTGGAGGAAGCTGAATAAAATTTATTCAAAATAATAAATACTGTACGTTTTTGGTATTAGGAATAATTTCTCTACCTTTCATATAACAATAAATCAAAAAGCTATAAATGAAAATTACTGGAAAATATAAAACATTATGTTTTTTTACTATAAAAGTGTGGCTTTCATGTTTTCCATACTGCACCTCTGCCTCTGGAAGATTACTCCAACCTGAAGAACAAAACTCGTGGAAATCTTCCAACATGCGTGAGCAAGTGTTATAGTATCTATGGGGGATGTTAGGAGGAGTGACTAGCAAAGTCAATAATGCCTTCAGCACGCTTCCACCGTTGAATTGCAGCATCTGTAACAGATATCAGTAGCTGGTCAGATATGAAACCAATGGGGTTATGAGACCGCTGAACGCCAAGGTCATTTTATTGAGAGATTATAACAGAAGCTTATGGATCAAATTTTATAATCAACAGACAACTGTGGGTGTAATGAATCCATTCTGACAGTGATGATATCACAATTCGGGTAATTTTTTTTTCACAATATCTCAAAACAAAGGGACTTTGGGAATTGATTGCTTCATATTTTTGACTGCTTTTTGCCTATATTCTGATACACCTTAAGGGAACACTCCACTAAAAATGGCAACTTTTTTCCTAATAATTTTTTCAAGCAAATTTTGAGAGCATGTTTACTATGTAAAGGACTAGATAAACTCCAAATTTTGAACTCCCAAATGTTTTTTGCTTTTGATTTTTTATTTTTTTCTGTTCTTTTTAGAAATAAATATTTTCAAACCCAACATTTTAGTAGATCTCAATTTTTAAGTTTCGTTTTTTGTTACATTCGCAAGACACAGAGAAACATTTCTAAGCATTCATTTTATGAAATATCTCATTTATTCACTTTGAAAAATTTTTGTGAAATTTTGAAAATGTTATTTTTCCTATAATTCATGAAAGAAATATTAATAAAATAAACTAGCAGCATTTCTTACAAAATATATACATAGAAACATGCAGCTACCTCATAAATACTTGCAGTAGAAACTTCATCCAGATTGATTAATATTTGGCATAAAAAAAAGTTGGTATTGAATGAAGAAAAGTAAATTTCAGGAAAAATGGCTTTTAAATTAAAATTAATAATAATAATAATAATAATAATAATAATAATAATAATAATAATAATAATAATAATAATAATAATAATAATAATAATAATCCATGGCGCTACAGCCCATGAAGGGCCTAGATCGACAAACCGGCTGCTGGCTTCACGTCCACATGCCGAAGCAGAGGTGGACGATCATCCAACCAGAATGGAGGTATCGTGTGGTTAGCACGATGATCCCCCTAGCCGTTATAGCTGGCATTCGCAACCGGATTTCGCTACCTATCGTAGCTCCCCAAGTGCATCACGATGCTGGGTGGACACTGGTCCCATACACTGGCCGAAATTTCATGAGAAAATTTCTTCCCCCATGAGGACTCGAACCAGCGCGCATTCCGTAACGCGAGTCCTAGGCAGGATGCCTTAGACTACGACGCCACGGCGCGGGAAAAAATTAATATTTATGTAAATTAAAATTATTCTCGGCTATATTCATCTAGTAACTTCAGAGAGCCAACTTTAGAACGAAAAGTTACTAGATTTGTGATCGCAAATTTGTAAAAAAAAAAAAAAATATTTGATGAAATAATAATTTTGACAGCTATTTAAATGCCACATGCTCTCTTAAAGCCTTAATTTAAGAACAGTTTGCGACATATTTGTAATCAGAGTTCAATTAAATCCATTTGGGGTATGAAAATATACACTCTAAAGTGAACTAGCCAATTATTTGTTTTGGCCATTTTCATGATTTTCAGTGGAGACTTCCCCTAAACATTTGTGAATCAAATTTTGCAATCAAAGTAGGCTATCTAAAGTTCCTCATATTTTACAGTCTTTATATATCATAAATGATAAGACTTATAGCACTGATTTTCCGACATTTTCGGCCCAGTATTATCAGCAGAACGCAACCTAAATGTTTTTTTTATGAAAATTCACAAATAGCGAATAGAACTGAATTAGCGTCGTGCATGTTCGGTTCAAGTTCGTTGAATATGTTGAAGTTGAATATTCGCCGATGTTCGCTGTGCAGAAAGAGGCCTATCGTGTTTGTTCAGTCTTCTTATAAAATATTCTCTGTCCTGTACTTCCATCCCTTCATGTTTTAACCGTTGAACGGTTTTAGCACATTTTTTTATTAGTTTTTCATATGCAATAAGACGAAGTTTGTAATGTTTTGGTTGCCTCTCTTATGTTAACATTGCAGGACACTAATCTGAATTTCAAAACACTCTCATTTTTGCACTTGAATATCTCGTAAACCAAGAGCCCTAGGAAAATACTTTTTTCAACATTTTGGACAGTCCTTCTTGTAGAACACGTCTCAAGGAAGAGTAACTTATTATGCCTGAAATTACTAATTTTTTCAGCTCCATATAAATTATCGTAAACTATAAGACATAGAAGATTGAGTTTTTTTTCCATCTTCAACTGTTCTTCTAAAACATAACCTAGGCAACGGCTAGTAGGCTACTGTAAGTCTCAAATCGCCCGAATTTTTGCACTTTCATATCTCGTAAACTTCGAGACATAGCATACTGCTTTTTTCAACACATTCAACTGTTCTTGTAAAGAACGCCAAGCAACACCGAATCTGCGTATTCCGAATCTCACCGGTCCGGTGGCATCAATGACGTCACGTTGCAACGAAAATAAGGAACAAAACTTCTGGAAGAATCGATGCTGTCATAGCGACTGTGTAAGTGGTTATCTGTGCTACGCTAGCAAAATTTTGCGAAATTTCCGTACTGCCATCTCGTTCAAATAAAAGATATAAACAACTTATTTCTTGATCCAGTAGTAATAACTGGTCCGTTGACATGTTCGCTCATAAGCCATTAACATATTATTTTTACGTTGTGCTCATTACAAACAATACAGCAGAACACACCGCCATGACACAACAGTGCACGATGTCATTCGTCTGCTAATTCCCGCCCTATACAAGAACCAATCTGATTCACTGATGGCGGCTGATGGAGACTTTCACCACCTCTGCGAGTTGATGGCACTGGTGCGACACCGGTGGAGCATCAATGACGTCATCGGTGGAATTCGGAACACCGTGATGCCATCGGATTGCTCACCGGTGAGATTCGGAATACGCTCCATAAACCATAAACCTCAAACCAATTGAATTTTTTCATCTTAATATCTCGTAGACTATGAGATATAAAGTACAGCTTTCTTAAATATTTTCGACAAATTCTCCTGCGGAACACGCTGCTAAATTTTTTCTGTCGAATTATTTGAGTTTCGAGATGCACCTGCAGCTTGTCGTGGATGCAGTCGCTGTCCCTGAGGGTCGCTAACAGGATGTCCAGCAGCAGTGTCGCGGCCTCCAGCTCGTCGACGCGGGAGGCTAGCAGATGGTCGGGGTCCAGCTTCACGAGTGGTGTGCACGGCTCCATCAGGAACAGCTGCAGCCTCTGCGTCAGGAAGTGGTACAACATCTGATCCTGCAATCAGTCAGGCGGTGGACTGTCACCAAGAAACACAGTGTTTGGTCTTCTGAGTCTTATGGCGGCTGAAAGAACTGAGGCATTTCCCATCCGTTTATACATTCTACTCTAGCCATTCACCCGGATATTTCTGTGTATTAATCAAATCATCCATATATTCTTCCATACACGCCTTTTTTCATCCATCCATCCATTCCTCAATTCATTCATTCATCACTCCATCCAATCATCCATCCATTCATCCATCCGTCCATACATTCATTCATCCATCCATCCATCCATCCACCCACCCAATCATCCATCCATCAATCCATCCGTCCATCCATCTATCTACCCGTCCATCCATCAATTCATTCATCCAACCATCCATCCACCCATCCGTTCATTCATCCATCCACCCACCCAATCATCCATCCATCTACCCGTCCATCCATCAATTCATTCATCCAACCATCTATCCACCCATCCGTTCATTCATCCATCCACCCACCCAATCATCCATCCATCTATCTACCCGTCCATCCATCAATTCATTCATCCAACCATCTATCCACCCATCCGTTCATTCATCCATCCACCCACCCAATCATCCATCCATCTATCTACCCGTCCATCCATCAATTCATTCATCCAACCATCTATCCACCCATACGTTCATTCATCCATCCACCCACCCACCCAATCATCCATCCATCTATCCGTCCATCCATCAATTCATTCATCCAACCATCCATCCACCCATCCGTTCATTCATCCATCCACCCACCCAATCATCCATCCATCTACCCGTCCATCCATCAATTCATTCATCCAACCATCTATCCACCCATCCGTTCATTCATCCATCCACCCACCCAATCATCCATCCATCTATCTACCCGTCCATCCATCAATTCATTCATCCAACCATCTATCCACCCATCCGTTCATTCATCCATCCACCCACCCAATCATCCATCCATCTATCTACCCGTCCATCCATCAATTCATTCATCCAACCATCTATCCACCCATCCGTTCATTCATCCATCCACCCACCCACCCAATCATCCATCCATCTATCCGTCCATCCATCAATTCATTCATCCAACCATCCATCCACCCATCCGTTCATTCATCCATCCACCCACCCAATCATCCATCCATCTACCCGTCCATCCATCAATTCATTCATCCAACCATCTATCCACCCATCCGTTCATTCATCCATCCACCCACCCACCCAATCATCCATCCATCTACCCGTCCATCCATCAATTCATTCATCCAACCATCTATCCACCCATCCGTTCATTCATCCATCCATCCACCCACCCAATCATCAATTCATTCATACAACCATCCATCCGTTCATCCATCCATCCACCCACCCAGTAATCCATCCATCTATCCGTCCATCCATCAATTCATTCATCCAACCATCCATCCGTTCATCCATCCATCCACCCACCCAGTAGTCCATCCATCTATCCACCCACCCAATCATCCATCCACTCGTCCACCCACCCATCCGTTAATTCATCCATCAATCAATCAATCAATCAATCAATCCATCCATCCATCCACTCAACTATCCAACCACCCATCCATGCATCCACTCACCCACCCATCCATCCATCCGTCAATTCATTCATCCAACCATCCATCCACCCATCCGTTCATCCATTTATTTATCAATCCATCCATCCATCCATTCACCCATCCATCAATCAATCCATTCATCAATCCATCCGTTCATCCGCCGTCCATCAATTCATTCATGCAACCATCCGTTCATCCATCAATCAATTCATCCATCCACCCACCCACCCATCCGTTCATCCATCAACCCAACCAGCCATTCATCCATCTACCAGGTGGCCCGGGTTCGAATCCCGGTTGGGGCAAGTTACCTGGTTGAGGTTTTTTCCGGGGTTTTCCCTCAACCCAATACGAGCAAATGCTGGGTAACTTTCGGTGCTGGACCCCGGACTCATTTCACCGGCATTATCACCTTCATTTCATTTCGACGCTAAATAACCTAGATGTTGATACAGCGTCGTAAAATAACCCAATAAACAAAAATCCATCTACCCATCCGTTCATTCATCAGTCAATCCACCCATCCATCCATCCATTCATCCACCAATTCATTCATTCACCCATCCGTTCATCCATCCATCAGTCAATCTATCCATCCAGCCAGCCACCCATCCACCCATCCATCCATCCATCCATCTAACCAACCATCCGTCCATTCATATCATGTGTCTCTACATCCACTAATTCATCCCGCATAGTTCGGCTTGCCTTCCAGAAGACCTTCTTGAGGTCCACGTTGCGCTGCAGCCCCACTTGCAGCTCCTGCAGTAGGTCGAAGCTGTGGTCCAGCGAGTTGGCGGGGTCCATCAGCTCCCGTTTGTACTGCTCGTACAGCGTCTCCAGCTGGTGCACGTCGCGACCCTGCGATGGGGACGACGCCTTCTTATCTGCGAGCTCTAGCGTCGAACTCTAGCGGACAAACAGTGGAAGCTTACAATGAAAATAAAATAAAACCTAAATCATTAGACATATTTCTACAACAGACTTTTAAACCTTAACTGCAGCCCCAATATGAATAACAAAACTAAAATATAAACAAATAAATTAGTGTCATTTGTTTATAGGTTTCATGTGAAAAGATGCCCTTTATCACCTATCCTGTTCAACATCTACTTGGAGAATTTAGTGAAGAACTGATTTCAGAACGAAATATATTATGAGAAAGACCTGAAGGTTTTACGGAGACAGTGTTGCTGCGAATACCGTAGAAAAATAATACCAAGAAATGTAACGAGTTAGGACTATCAGCCTGATATCGCACTCGGCAAAGATTCTCCTGCGAATACTGAATCGACGTTTATATTCTAAGACGGAAGGACAGTTGGAAAAAGGACAATTTGGCTTCAGGATCAGAAAAGGCACGAGAGATGCGATTGGACTACTGCGAACAATCGCCGAAAGATACCGAGAGAAGAATAAACGAGTGTATGTAGTATTTGTGGACCGAGAAAAGGCATTTGACAGAGTGGATTGGAATAAACTGACGGAAATACTGAAGAAAATTGGTGTGGGTTGGAAAGAGAGGAGGCTGTTCAGTAATCTTTATATAAAACGAATCAAAGTCAGGATAGGAGAAGAAATGTCAAAAGGAAGTGAAATAGGGACAGGAGTACGTCAAGGATGCCCTTTATCACCTACCCTGTTCAACATCTACTTGGAAGATTTAGCGAAGAGCTAGTTTCAGAACAAGGAAGGGGTGATAGTAGGAGGAAGAAGAATAAAGTGCATAAGATTTGCTGATAGTATGGTGTTAGCAGAAGAAGAAATGATACTAAGGCATATGCTACTGGAGCTAAATGACAGCTGTGAGCAGCATGGGATGAAAATAAATGCAAAGAAGACGAAGACCATAGTTATCGGAAAAAATAAAGAAGATAAACGTATTTTATAATAGATTTACACTACCTTGTTACTTTAAATCCAATGTTGTAGGACGCTACATTGTTACTTTAAATCCAATGTTGTAGGACGCTACATTGTTACTTAAAAATCCATTGTTGTAGGACGCTTCATTGTTTCTTTAAATCCAATGTTGTAGGACGCTACATCGTTACTTTCAATCCAATGTTGTAGGACGCTACATTGTTACTTTCAATCCAACGTTGTAGGACGCTACATTGTTACTTTAAATCCAGTATTGTAAGACACTACATTGTTACTTTCAATCCAATGTTGTAGGACGCTACATTGTTACTTTCAATCCATTGTTGCAGGACGCTACATTGTTACTTTAAATCCAGTATTGTAGGACGCTACATTGTTACTTTAAATCCAGTACTGTAGGACGCTACATTGTTACTTTAAATCCAATGTTTTAGAACGCTACATTGTTACTTTCAATCCAGAATTGTAGGACGCTACATTGTTACTTTCAATCCAGAATTGTAGGACGCTACATTGTTACTTTAAATCCATTATTGTAGGACGCTATATTGTTACTTTAAATCCAGTATTGTAGGACGCTACATTGTTACTTTAAATCCAGTATTGTAGGACGCTACATTGTTACTTTAAATCCAGTGTTGTAGAACGCTACATTATTACTTTAAATCCAGTGTTGTAGAACGCTACATTATTACTTTAAATCCAGTACTGTAGGACGCTACATTGTTACTTTAAATCCAGTACTGTAGGACGCTACATTGTTACTTTAAATGCAGTACTGTAGGACGCTACATTGTTACTTTAAATCCAGTATTGTAGGACGCTACATTGTTACTTTAAATCCAGTACTGTAGGACGCTACATTGTTACTTTAAATCCAGTACTGTAGGACGCTACATTGTTACTTTAAATCCAGTATTGTAGGACGCTACATTGTTACTTTAAATCCAGTACTGTAGGACGCTACATTGTTACTTTAAATCCAGTACTGTAGGACGCTACATTGTTACTTTAAATCCGTATTGTAGGAAGCTACATTGTTACTTTAAATCCAATGTTTTAGAACGCTACATTGTTACTTTAAATCCAGTATTGTAGGACGCTACATTGTTACTTTCAATCCAATGTTGTAGGTCGCTACATTGTTACTTTAAATCCATTGTTGTAGGACACTACCTTGTTACTTTAAATCCAGTATTGTAGGACACTACCTTGTTACTTTAAATCCATTGTTGTAGGACACTACCTTGTTACTTTAAATCCATTGTTGTAGGACACTATCTTGTTACTTTAAATCCAATGTTGTAGGCTATGTATTAATCAAGTTCTTTATTTTTAACTTATTTCACGTGCCGTACCTATAAATTGAAGAGAATAAAAATATAGTGTGAAAATAAAGGGAACGCTAATTTTTTTTCTTTCCTTTCTTGTACGCGGGAAACTGGAACATTTATGCGTCCAAAGAATTATTTTCTAGGCGCAGATCTCGATTTCGATACAGTCCCGAGGAAGTCCGAGGCATATTTTGAAAACCTTAAATTTAGAAGAGTCTTTATTCAAATTTGACAGAAATACTCAAATAGGCCTACATTACTAGTTTGTCCCATATTACGTACTTGGTAAATATCCGGTAATAGGGAGGATTCTGCAAAGGAATGTTTGCACATACCAGCAGTCTGGCGCACCAACAGCTCTGCAGTTGGCTCAGCAGGTTGGATGAGCTGCCTTGAAGGACGTAAACGTGGATCTCAGATTCTCGGACGAAGCTGGGCTTGGCCACGTTCAAAATATCTTCCAGTTCCTCCGCTCTTTTCGACCTGGAATGTATAAAATACTCAAGGGAAGGCACCAGTACAGTGTTGTTTCCGATCTCTGATAACAAATTTAAATGACATCATGTGCGTCAGGAGTCACACGACAGCTGAACTGTGGCGCGAGGTGACAGACCAGTAGTGAGTGATTTCATAGTCTGAGTGCACGGCGACTCACAGCAGAAATTCCCAAGAAAATCGAGCCTTTTTGGGAGGGGTACATTACGACCCTTTCCAATGCCAAGTACAGTTAAGTGAAAATAAAAGAAGCCTACAATAAATGAGGTTTTGTTATCTCCAAGAAAGGCATCTTCTGTGTATTTAATAAGATTGGTAAAGCTCGGATGGAATTAATTTGTATCATCTCGTGGGGTGCGGTGACTTGCGACGGGGGTAAATTTGCTTGCTTTTTCCACTCTGGAATTAAATCCCATCCGAGCTTTGCCAGTCTTATTAGGTACACACAAGATTCCTTTCTTGGGAAAAACGAAACCACGTTTTTTGCAGGCTCCTATGATTTTCAAGTAACTGTACTTGGCATCGGAAAGAGTTGTTATGTACAGTAGTGGCAAAAAAACCGGACCGACCTTTGTAGCTGATTTCAGGGCCTTCTTCAATCCAGAGCACGATAGACTGCTAACTAAGACTTTCGTGGTTCGAATCCTGCCTGGGAAGGAAACTTTTTTTTTGTTCCTTATTCAAATATATTCCCAATACTTTTCGATTGCTGGTAAAATTCATGTTCTGGGAATAATAAGTTAATTAAGTAGTAAAATATCGCTGCAATCGAAAAATATTGGGAATAAATTTGAATAAGGAACAAAAAAAAGTTTCTTTCCCAGGCAGGATTCGAACCACGAAAGTCTTAGTTACCAGTCTATCGTGCTTTGAGTGAACAAGGCTGTGAAATCAGCTATAAGAGTCTGTCCGATTTTTTTTATCACTACTGTACCCCTCCCAAAAAGGCTCGATTTTCTTGGGCATTGCTTCTGTGATACACCGTGCACTCTGATTATGAAATCACTCACTACTGGTCTGTCATCTCTTGCCGCAATTCAGCTATCGGTGTGATTCCTGACGCACATGACGTCATTCAAATTCGTTATCTGAGATCGGAAACAACCCTGTGTTTTTACGTCAGAAGTAGAACCAAGGAAATCGTGAAAGCTAATTTAGGCCTATTTGCAACGTCGTATTTATGCAAAATAAGATTCTCTTCTCTGATTGCCATCATAACAAAAGCGAGAAATCTGCTTGAACTAGTAAACGATATCACTGTGTGTGTATCGAATACAGAGTCCAGATTTGAGAGACTATTTTCTGGGGAAAAAGAGCACATTTGTAACATTATTTGTTACTACTAAAACATTTTTGTTATTTATTAGCGTTACTGTTTAGCCTATGTTTCTAAACACAACATAAGTGTACGGTGTATTAATAAGGACCCCAGGGGGTCGTGACCCACACTTTGGGAACCACTGTCCTAGACATTTGGTCTTTATATGAAGCGTGCAATTTTTATAATAATTGCCGAACTGCTCAACGCGATATAATGGAGAAAGTCGACATGATGACGGACAAACCCGCCATCGGCGAGAGCTTCATGAATTATTATTATTAGCAAGTCTTGCGGGTGGCCGTACATCTGGGGGCTCCCACGCTACCTACAGAGATGCGTGCCTTTCGTCACATGATCACCAGATTCATATTACATCACAATAATCTTGCTTTCAAAACGAGTTTAAGAGTTTCATATTCGTAATATATAAATATCCAAACCTACATTATATACTCTTTTCTGTACAGAGGTCTTAAGTAATTTATATACCTACCGTGTGTTTTTATGGGTACAGGACAGAGGTCTGCATCGGACGTTTTCGCTCGAGCGCCAAGTAGTTCATAGCATAATCCGATAGGTAGCGCACATGCATGATGGGTAAAATTGTCACTAGCGATAAATCCTCGAACGGTATAAGCCGAGCGTTAGACATTCGTTCTTGTTACAGTGATGAACTGTGTAGTAACATCATAGATGTTTATCATTTCAAAACTTTGCAGTGTTTAACTAACCTCTCCATAGTACAAATACAAAACTTGCTTTAAAATGTAATAGGCCTATAAATGTTGTAGGTAAATGTTTCCCCCCCCCCCCCACACACAGGAGTGATTTTGTTTTTGTCACATCTGATAGATGTTATTGGATGTAAATGTAATTATTATAAACGGAGAACACAATCACGATAATGCAAGAACTGTATCAAGTTTTCTAGTAATAATAATAATAATAATAATAATAATAATAATAATCTCTAATAAATAGTGTATCAATCTTTGCGTCTGTAACAGTTGTGCAGCATGATTATTCGTTTTATTATATTTTCTGTGACGTTATCTCTGTGTTAATATTGTTATTAATCTACTGCTATATCAATAATATTTTGTAAAACGTTTCTACATTGTCGCAGTATATAGGCGGAACACTATGTATGGTTCTATCATATTATATATGCGGTAAATCAAATATTGAATAATTATTAATTAGCAATAATAACTGTATATCGAAGTTTTTCATACTATTTTATTTATAACTTCATGATCCTGTTTTGGTACGTTCCATTGACTGTTCCATTAAACGTTTGTCATAAACGCAGAAAATAAAGCCTTATTTTCACCGTGTGAGCAAAACATATGTGTATCTTATCTGTCGCCTTCCATACAAGATAAGACATGTCGGTGAGATGACCTTGTACTGTGCTTCTATTTATTACGAGCGTATCACGACCGATCGTGTCGTTATGTGATTGTTTACAGACGTATGTATGTATGTATGTATGTATGTATGTATGTATGTATGTATGTATGTATGTATGTATGTATGTATGTATGTATGTATGTATGTATGTATGTATGTATGTATGTATTTTTTATTTCAGTAGGTTATTTTACGACGCTTTATCAACATCTTAGGTTATTTAGCGTCTGAATGAGATGAAGGTGATATTGCCGGTGAAATGAGTCCGGGGTCCATCACCGAAAGTTACCCAGCATTTGCTCATATTGGGTTGAGGGAAAACCCTTGAAAAAAACCTCAATCAGGTAACTTGCCCCGACCGGGATTCGAACCCGGGCCACCTGGTTTCGCGTATATGTATGTATGTATGTATGTATGTATGTATGTATATGTATGTATGTGTGTATTTTTATTTCAGTAGGTTATTTACGACGCTTTATCAACATCTTAGGTTATTTAGCGTCTGAATGATATGAAGGTAATAATGCCGGTGAAATGAATCCGGGGTCCAGCACTGAAAGTTACCCAGCATTTGCTCATATTGGATTGAGGGTAACTTGCCCCGACCGGAAATCGAACCCGGTCCACCTGGTTTCGCGGCCAGATGCGTTAACCGTTACTCCACTGGTGTGGACGTATGTATATATGTATGTATGTATGTATGTATGTATGTAGCCTATGTATGTATGAGGCCACCGGTGGCTCGGTCGGTTAAGGCGCTTGCCTGCCGGTCTGAAGTTGCATTCGGGCGCGGGTTCGATCCCCGCTTGGGCTGATTACCTGGTTGGATTTTTTCCGAGGTTTTCTCCAGCCGTAAGGTGAATGCTAGGTAATCTATGGCGAATCCTCGGCCTCATCTCGCCAAATACCATCTCGCTATCACCAATCTCATCGACGCTAAATAACCTAGTAGTTGATACAGCATCGTTAAATAACCAACTAAAATAAAAAAATGTGTGTATGTAGGCATACCAATATGCATTATTTTAACCTTTCCCTGCGTATTTTATGTACGCCTCTATTGTGTTGCCTTGCTTTTGAAACACACTGTAGGGTAAATAGCCTGTCTGACAACCTGTGGCGTGTGTTTGGCTGCAATGTTTATCAGTTGCCATGTCAACTGGAGTGTGTCAATGTCATGCATGATCAATACCCCCTGTAGAAGCTCGCACGCGCGCGGGGGTGTATTTGGTTATTTGAAACTTGACCTTATTCTTAAGAAGCCGGAATAGAGTCAGCTAACGTGACCTCCAATTGCCACTTCCCCCATCAAGAGTTCCCTTACCCCTGCTGGTAGTTTCACCCTGACATTAGACTAGCATACTCTGGGTAGACATGGTTCCGGCGTCAGGACGCACGGTGGGGCTTTTGTGATTTCAAGCACACGTCAGTCAAGTTTCTGGGCCGGTGACCAAACTATAGCCAGTTCTATTAAAGAGAGCGGGAACTGGTTTCAGAACTAATTGAAGTTTGCCTAATATGAATAAAACTCAGTGTAGCCTATGTCTCTTTCCGGTTACATCAGCTGCTTGTTTATGCGGATGACGTGAATATCTTAGGAGAAAATCCACAAACTATTAGGGAAAACACGGGAATTTTACTCGAAGCAAGTAAAGAGATAGAATTGGAAGTAAATCCTGAAAAGACAAAGTATATGATTATGTCTCGTGACGAGAATATTGTACGAAATGGAAATATAAAAATTGTTGTTGTTTTCTAATGCTAGCCGTTTGACAATAAAGTCATTTGACCTCTTGCACTCCAATATTTTTCAAAGATATTATCATGGCCAGCCACTGAAGCACAGATTTTGAGGTGTTCCGAATCCATTTCTTGGTTTGAGTTGCACAATGGGCAGTTAGGGGACTGATATACCGTATTGGTCCGAATATAAGCCGCACTTTTTATTCAAATTTCAAACTCGAAAAGTTGG
The DNA here is from genome assembly GCF_040183065.1 of Periplaneta americana. Lineage (NCBI taxonomy): Eukaryota > Metazoa > Arthropoda > Insecta > Blattodea > Blattidae > Periplaneta > Periplaneta americana. Next base: position 10,684,751 of record NC_091118.1, on the reverse strand, counting down.
GGTGCGGCTTATTTGCGCGGCCGATAAATTTAAACTTGAAATGTGGCGCATTAGAGATGGGTAAAAAATAACACAACAGTTATTTTGGAACTGTTCCGGTCTCGGAACTGTTTCAAAAATGAACAGTAGGTCGGAACCTCCTGTTCCGAAATAACAGTGTTCCGACTCCGAGCTGCTCACTCGCCCAGCTGTTGCGGGCTCGCAGTACCGCGTTGCACAAGGTATGTTCCGACTCCCTCGGAACTGTTGCAAAAATGAACAGTAGGTCGGAACCTCCTGTTCCGACTCCGAGCTGCTCACTCGCCCAGCTGTTGCGGGCTCGCAGTACCGCGTTGCACAAGGTATGTTCCGACTCCGAGATAACAGTCGGAACGTCGGAGCTTGTTCCGATGAACCAACGACAGCTGCAGTTACACTGTTCTCGTTGTTCTTTATGTTGTACTTGGAACTTCGTTGGATGAAGTTGGTACTTGAAACTCTCACGTGGTTGGAGGGGGGCGCATGGAAATTGAAATCCTTGCGGTGGCGCGAACTTTAATATCAATATTTGTAAGACTGGCCAATCATCTGTAATGTTATAGTAAGTATTTAATAATCTGTAATATTCATTCCCGCTTTATGGTTTATTTCACCATTAGTTGACTAATTCTGTTTTATAAACATTCTACAAAGTCATAAAGTACGCATACTATTATTAATTCATTCATCAGCTGATTTTATACAAAGGTTAAAGTCGTAAATGGTAATGAGTGGTTTAGTTACAATGTCTGTATGTCGTTTGTTGAGGTTAAGTCTGACAAGCACAAGTTTTTGTGATATCTTCTCTGTTATCAAAGAACGACAAAAATGTTGTAGCATTATTTGTTGGAAACTACCCATATAAGTACTGATTTGGAGAGCGAGGTTTAATGCGAAGTTTAAATTACACTTTGGTAAAGATGCGATTCCAACATTTTACTAACCCATTCCGGGGTTTCCAGGTTTCAGTACTGCCAATATATATATTTTTTATTTATGAAATTGTAATATATTATTATTATTATTATTATTATTATTATTATTATTATTATTATTATTATTATTATAACTGTGCATTAAGAAAAGTAAAAATAAAAATTAATGGTTTGTTTTTTTTTATTATGTAATAGAGAGAACAGAAATTACATACCATATGTTTTAAATGTTATGTTATTTTTTTTTTTAGTTGGCTACCATGTCTTTATAACTTTATGTACGAAAACAAAGTGTTGTATTCTGTCCTTGTAGTCAACAGCTGTGTAATTACTAACATTAAGCTTTTGAGTTCTGTCCGCATGCACAGCAATTTTCCAAAATCGATTCGAATGTGCATTGCAGTGCCATCTATAGATAAGGATATGTACTATGTCATGCCTATGAGTGCTCCAGTGTGAGCAGCATGGTGAAGAGGGAGGGTACTGTACCGTTCGTTTGAACGACTCAACGACTCCGACTCATCACCACTGGTGACTGTTATTTCGGAACTGTTATTTGGAACATAGTATTTTTTCGGAACCGGAACAGTCGGAACTGTTCCGGGAAAAGAACAACTTCGCCCATCACTATGGCGCATGTTGCTACCGGTAATTTTGTCATTTTGAAATGGAGCAACAATGCCACGCGCCCGTGTTTGAAATTGTCAGCAGTCGTATGGTATATGACGCAACAATGTACCAGTCTTCATATTACAGTGATCGTACTCTTTTGTATTATAGGACAGATTAAAACAGTTTGTACGTAGCTACGGGTTCAGCCATGAGCGGAAACGTAGAAAGAAAAGCTTCAACAAGCTTGGGAATTCGGCGCAGTTATGACGCTAGTTTCAAACTTGCAGTTATTCGTCATGCTAGGAGTACGTCTAATAGAGAAGCCGGCAAAAAGTTTAGTGTGGATGAGTCTAATGTGCCGCGCTGGATCGCCTCGGAGGATAAACTGAAAAATGCCAATACAACCAGAAAATCTTTCAGAGGACCCAAGGCTGGGAAATACCCTGAACTAGAACGTAGGGTCCTTTCCTTTGTACAAGACAAAAGGAAAGAAGGGATGCCTATCTCTCGACAAGTAATCCAGGTAAAATCGTTGGAAATAGCGAAGACCCTAAACATTCCACAGACAGAATTCCATGGGAGTATAGGTTGGTGCCGCAGGTTTATGCGTAGAAGTGGCCTTGTTTTCCGACGAAGCACTTCATTAGCACAGAGACTGCCAGAGGATTTTACTGAGAAACTCGTCAACTTCCAGAGGCACGTCATTGAATTGCGTCAGCGCCACTCTTACCCATTACACCAGATCGGCAATGCCGACGAGACGCCCGTATTTTGGGACATGCCGAGCAATATGACAGTTGACAATAAAGGGGCGAAAAGCATACCATTGAGAACAACTGGAAATGAAAAACAAAGAATCACTGTGATGCTGGCGGTTACGGCAGATGGAGGAAAACTGCCTCCGTACGTTATTCTGAAGCGTAAAACTATGCCCAAGGATAATTTACCTAAGGGATTAGTGATTCGTTGCCAAGAGAAAGGATGGATGACAACCGAACTAATGGTGGACTGGCTAGCTACGGTTTGGAATCGCAGACCAGGTGCGCTGCTCTGTAAGAGGGCTATGTTAGTATTGGATGCCTTTGAAGGTCACCTCACACCCCGAAGTAAAGAAGAAAATTACTGCATTGAAGACAGACCTAGTCGTCATACCTGGAGGTATGACATCAAAATTGCAGGTGCTTGATGTCGTCGTGAACAACCCTTTTAAAGACCATCTCCGAAAACAGTATTCGGATTGGCTTCTAGAAGGGGGTCATGCATTCATTCCATCTGGGAAGATCAAGAAGCCATCTGTCAGCCTTATGTGTGAGTGGATTCTCTCTTCATGGCTCACGATATCACCAGATTCAATCATCAAAGGCTTCAAGAAATTGTGTTATCAAATTTTGTTTGTTGAAGTCTAAGTATGTAGATTTAATAAATCTTTTCACAGAGTAATACGTAGATTTAGTAACAGATCTGTAAGTAGCAGTGCTGCCCTTCTTTGCTAAAGCATCCACATTCTCGTTTCCCAGGATTCCACAATGTGATGGTATCCATTGGAATACAATTCTTTTATTGAGTGATATTAATTGAGAGAGCATTTTAGTTATTTCTGCTGTTTGAGATGAAGGTGTGTGTTTAGAGACTATTGATAGAATAGCTGCTTTGGAGTCTGACAATATAACTGCATTCCTAAATTTATTGATGTGGCATAGAAGATTCCTGAGACTTTCACTTATTGCAATGATTTCTCCATCAAAACATTTTGTTCCATATCCAAGAGATCTATAAAGTGAGAAGAGACAGCACGTAACACCTGCACCGGCACCTTGTTCTCTGGAGATCAAGGATCCGTCGGTGTATAAATGAAGCCAGTTTTGTGGAGGGTACCTAATATTAATTGTCTCTAAAGACAATTGTTTCAGTATTTCAGTGTTTACTTCTGATTTCATTATTTCTTCTGTTAAATTTAGATTATATTCTATATTTAATAGAGTTAAAGGATTTGGTTTAATTTGTAGGTTTTCTTTTAAATTCGGGATATTGATTTTCTGTTTTAATTCTTGAACCATGGATATGAAACTTTTTTGAGTTTTTAATCTACAGAGAGGACTGTATGAATGCCAATTGTTTCCTGGTAATCTGATAAGTTTTTCATATTGAATCAGTGCTTTTTGTTCTATTGTCATTTTGATGCTCTTAATATTAGTGAGGAATCTCATAGAATCTATTGGAGTTGTTTTGATTCCACCAGTAATGAGTCTGAGAGCTTGGTTTTGAACATATTCTATGTCGTTTATGAAAGGTGAAGTAATTAAAATTTCTCCGCAGTATGTCAGCACTGGCTGTATAAACATTTTGTATGTAGTGTTCAAAGTATTTCTAGAGCATCCCCATTTAATCTTGCTCAGAATAGGGACCAATGGCGGGCTTATGTGAGGGCGGCAATGAACCTCCGGGTTCTATAAGAGCCATTTGTAAGTAAAATAATATGTATGTGATGTAAAAGAGGTTGATGCTCTGAATGAATTTAAAGTCTTGTGTGTTACATTATACTGTTAACTGTTAGATTGTCTCTACCATTTCAACCTCAATTTCGGAAAAGGTAATCTAGACTTATAAAAAGTTAATTTTTAATTTCAGAAAAACTAATCTCAATATGGGTAATTGTTAATTGATATTCTGAAAAAATGAACTTAATTTCGAGAAAGCTAATCTCAGTTTCGGAAAATGAAGATTTATTACCAGAAATTATACCAGATTCAGAAAAAAATGAAGTCAATTTAGAATTTGTAAGTTTTTCTAATTTTTTTTTCAGTTTTTTTACAACGTCTAAGTGACGATTTATTTCGTTTTGTTCAGGCCTAGTGCATAATATTACGAAGGCTTAAGATAGTGATGCATTATGAACAATTACGTGAAATGTTATAAGATTGTTACATCTTATTTTAGTTTATAAAGCAAAGTTTCAAATTAGGTTCATAATTAATTACAATTAGTACATAGATCTAAGGCCATTGTTATTGTTACAAAATATGAAAACTCACATAATCTAATGAAGAAAAGTAGCTAGTTATTCACGGTGTAACTACAAAGAGAAAGTACTTACGTATACTAAATTTTTCATAACTATTTCTTTCCAGATACATAATTTACTGAGAAATGCAGGAATTATAAACTGTCCACATTTCCACAGACTTCGGTTGACATCCACGCCACCTATGCACCTGCATTATGCTTGGTTGGTTCATTTCCAATGCGGTAAATAAGTAATACAAGTTGAACAATGCAGCATCGGTTATAAAGTTTTAAAAATAGCCGCTAGGATCGCTGAGTAATAATATTTTATGAGGACGACAATTCCGCAGCACGCGACTCGAGTTTCTTTGTTTAATGGCCACGTCCTGTCCTTCCTCATGCAGTTTTTATGAACGGACGGTATTGCTTCAGTCGCCAGCGCATTAAAAACTCCCCTCTGTGGATTAATAGTAATTTCCTTTCAAATGAAAATGTCTGCTGCCTGGCGGAAGGACATAGGCTACATCAGTTCATTGTTGAATAAAACTTATTGGATTTGTAGCTGGGATCGTCAGTATTTGAATCTTATAAATACGTAAAAAAAAAAAAAAAAAAAACATTTTGCGCTATACTGGAGAATTACCACGGTAGCTTTGAACCGTGCCGTTACGTTTACCACCAAACTTAACTACATACACAATGTTGCCAACATAAGAACATGATTTTGGTCTGTGGTGACATTAGAAGGAAAAATTTGTTTCTTTTTCTCTCTACCTCCTTCGTTCTGAACATTACTGAGAGATAGCACCACTGTTACTCTCATCTATTGCAATGATTTTTCCCTGGGCACCAATTTGCTTGGACGACATTTCTACATAGAAGATTCAGACAGATCTTACAAGCGATCTCCAGTTACTAACAGTATGGTCATCAAAATTGTGTGTCCATTTTATCTCGAACTGAAATCTCTCTAGCATTTTCTTTTGTTTCATCACGGCCAAATGGATTTATCTCTTCGGTATCGATGTTTCTAGTCGGTCATGGCCTTTATGACAGTTTTTGTTTCGTAATATTGGTAAATAATAATATAATTAAAGCTGTGAATAATTTCATGGGCCCTAAAAGTTTTTTTTTTTTTTTTTTCGTAAAAGGCTAGGTATTTTCTCTAGGCCACAAATAAAACTGCAACGCGGTCATAATTATGTACTTAATGCTTTGGCGAACATTAATTGGAAACTTGCTTTCCGTTATTTAAATGATATTCCGTGAACCACACCTTTTTCCTCTTTATTTCGTTGTCATAACCTACTTTAAGAACTTACTACATAAGCATTTTCTTTTAGTGCATTCAAAACATCGTCGTTGTACTGCATAAATCTTGCACTTGACTAATAGAGTGATTTATTTAAGAATATAGTCGCGAATTTTACTACCACCATTTCGATTGTCTTTTGTTTGGCACGGCTCGGTACGGCCCGGTGACTAGTGGCCAGCGAGTAACGTCGACTATCGACATTGCTCTGCCGTGGGTATTATCCAGTTCCACATTTTGTGGCTGACTAATCCATAATTGTTCTATTTCTCCATGGATACGATATATATATATATATATATAATACAGTCCATTATACCTTTGCGGGCCTAGAAATCTTTTATAGGCCCTAGGGCAAAAAAGTCTCTTAGATTTAATTGGCAACAACTTATCTTCGGCTTGTTTGGCTTTAGTACAACTCCAGAAGGAATTTCTGTCTCAACAGATCCCGACATCATTTCCAACATAACAGAACATTGTTTATTAAATTTAGAGACTGGTAACTTAGCAACAAAGAAATAATAGCATCATGCATGGCCTCCCTTAACGAATAATTTTTATTCTACGTATTCTTTTTTTTCTATTATACACAGTCCCTGGATACCAAAACAAAACACGTTTGACAAGACATACAAGCATAAAGGGAATTTTTAACTTAAAACTCTTATGAAAAAGTTTTAATTTATTCAGTTACAGACTAGTGCGCGACAAAATAATGTATGAACCTTTGGCGAAATTTCATGTTTAAACCTCGGGCCACTTGCACTCTCGGCAGAAACCCCGTAGCCCTCGATATAAACGTCTTCATTTCGCCCTTGATACATAAATTACTATTAATGATCAAGAAAGTAAAATACTAGACAAGTGGATGAAGAAATAAACGTGGATAAGTGAACAATCTACGAATGAATGAATGAACGATTGATAAAAATAAATAAATAAATAAATAAATAAATAAATAAATAAATAAATAAATAAATAAATAAACACTTAAATAAATAGATGGATGGATGGGTGGATGGATGGACGAACGGACAGACAGACAGAGACAGACAGACAGAGGTGAAAATGGATGAATAAGAAATAGAAAAAAGAATAAATGTATGAGTGATTAAAATGAATAGCCCATTTAATACAGAAATGAACGAACAAGTAGCTTACGTGAGTGAATTAAGTATTAATCAATAAATCAGAGGTTAAATACATGACTGTATGAATTAATAAGTGATCGAATGATTGAAAAGTCATGAGTGACTCAATGAGTGAATAAATGAAAAATTGAGAAAGTGAATAGACGAATGAATGGAGTGGAAAATTAAATGAATGAACAAGGAGATGAACGGCCGAGAAAATAAGATAAGGGAGTGAATGGGATAATAAATGAACGAAAGGTAAATTAAGAAATGAAAGGTCAGGAAATGCATAATTAGCTAAATTAGCGAATAAATGAGTTGTGAATGAATTAGTAAGTGACTGAATTAACAGTTAGTGAATAAATGAATAATTTTTATTTACTTAGTGAATGAATGAATGAATGATATATTGATTAAATAATGAGTGAATGTACTGTGAATGGATTCATGAGTAAATGAATGAACTGTGATTGGATTAATGAGTGAACAAATAAATGTGAATATATTGGTGGATGAATAAATGAACTTTGAATGAACTAGTGACTGAAAAATTGAACTATGAATGAATTCATGAGTGAATATATGAATTGCAAATGAATTAGTGGGTGAACAAATAAACTGTGAATGAATTAGTGAGTGAATAAAATTAATTTCGAATGAATTAGTGAATAAATGAACTGTGAATCATTTAGCGAGTAATCAAGTGAATTGTGAACAAATTAATGAGGGAATGAATTGAATTAAGTGTGATTGAATGAACTGTGAATGACTTTTGAGTGAATAGATGAACTATGAATGGGATATTGAGTGAATAGATGAACTATGAATGGGATATTGAGTGCATAGATGAACTATGAATGGGATATTGAGTGAATAGATGAACTATGAATGGGATATTGAGTGAATAGATGAACGATGAATGTGATACTGAGTGAATAGATGAACTATGAATGGGATATTGAGTGAATAGATGGACTATGAATGGGATATTGAGTGAATAGATGAACTATGAATGGGATATTGAGTGAATAGATGAACTATGAATGGGATATTGAGTAAATAGATGAACTATGAATGGGATACTGAGTGAATAGATGAACTATGAATGGGATATTGAGTGAATAGATGGACTATGAATGGGATATTGAGTGAATAGATGAACTATGAATGGGATATTGAGTAGATGAACTATGAATGGGATATTGAGTGAATAGATGAACTATGAATGGGATATTGAGTGAATAGATGAACTATGAATGGGATATTGAGTGAATAGATGAACTATGAATGGGATATTGAGTAAATAGATGAACTATGAATGGGGTATTGAGTGAATAGATGAACTATGAATGGGATATTGAGTGAATAGATGAACTATGAATGGGATATTGAGTGAATAGATGAACTATGAATGGGATATTGAGTGCATAGATTAACTATGAATGGGATATTGAGTGAATAGATGAACTATGAATGGGATATTGAGTGCATAGATGAACTATGAATGGGATATTGAGTGAATAGATGAACTATGAATGGGATATTGAGTGAATAGATGAACGATGAATGTGATACTGAGTGAATAGATGAACTATGAATGGGATATTGAGTGAATAGATGGACTATGAATGGGATATTGAGTGAATAGATGAACTATGAATGGGATATTGAGTAGATGAACTATGAATGGGATATTGAGTGAATAGATGAACTAAGAATGAATAGACGATCGAAAAAGAGATTTATTTCCCTGACAGCCAATGAGTGAATGAATATGGGTAGGTAAATAAGTAAATGGGTAATGTAATTATAGAATGGGATCTGAACTATTTCGTGGAAGAGGAAGAATTAATGTTCCTCGGTTATTTCTTAAGCCGGTCACGTGTTTAAGTAGTGCAGTGTAACTTTACTGAAGTTTCGTTATTCTGACACTAACCTATTATTAAGTGCCGTCCGATCTATACTTATTATTTCTGTCGTTCAAGAAATACTCGAGATCCAGGACGTAAAAATTATTTATTTTCTAATAACAGAAAATTAAACGTTACGCAAGAACGTCAATATTGCTAGTAAATGGCCTCTCGTAATCCAGGATTTCCCCGTTGCCTAGCAACAGTGTAATTGGTGTTAGCTGCCGTATTCCAGGTTAGCCATCTTATGTTACACTCCTGTTATTCATTTCCCTACTCTATGTAGTCTATGGAATGGAGGGGGGAAATGAACTCGCCGCCCTACCCCATTACCTCCTGGCTTAATTGCCTCATGAATGATCACTTATTGGTTTCACTTTTTAGGTCCCAACCTGTCTTCGGACTGTTGACTAAACATACATATTACAATGCTCAGTTGTTGTTGACCATTTCCTTTGCTTATTCGTCCATTTGTTTATCGTCTGGTTTCTATTTATGCTCCATTGCTTGCTGCCTCCATCTTCTTGTGTCATTCATGTATTTGCCCCTTTCTTTTTATCTCCTTTGTTTATTCTTTAATTTTCTGTCTTCCTTGTTTATTTTATGATTTATATTTGTTTCTTTTTTATATTGTGATTAAAGTTTTTTTTTCGTTTCTTTATTTCCTAATTTAGTTTTCTCTCGATTCTTCATTTTCTGATTTGTTTTTGTCAATTTTTATACTCTGATTATTTTTTACTTTCATTTGTTTATTTTCTGATTTATTTTTGTCTCGATTCTTCATTTTCTGATTTGTTTTTGTCCATTTTTATACTGATTATTTTTTACTTTCATTTGTTTATTTTCTGATTTATTTTTGTCTCGATTCTTCATTTTCTGATTTGTTTTTGTCCATTTTTATACTCTGATTATTTTTTACTTTCATTTGTTTATTTTCTTATTTATTTTTGTCACGATTCTTCATTTTCTGATTTGTTTTTGTCCATTTTTATACTGATTATTTTTTACTTTCATTTGTTTATTTTCTTATTTATTTTTGCCACGATTCTTCATTTTCTGATTTGTTTTTGCCCGTTTTTATATTGATTATTTTTTACTTTCATTTGTTTATTTTCTTATTTATTTTTGTCCTTTTGCTTTTTTCTGCTTTATTTTTGTCGCGTTTGTTTACTTGCTCATTTATTTTTGTCTCGTTTGTTTATTTTTTATTTGTTTCTTCTTGTTTGTTTATTTTCTCATTTATTTTTGTCTGGTTTATTTATTTTCTGATTTAGTTTTCTCTTTTTCCATATTTCCTGATTTATTTTTGTCTCATTTGTTTATTTTCTGATTTATTTTTTCTTGCTTATTTATTTTAAATTTATTTTTGTCTCTTTTTATATTGTGATTAATTTTTGTCTCGTTTTTCCACTTTCTTTTGTCTCGTTTTTCCATATTGTGATTAATTTTTTTCTCTCGTTTGTTTATTCTCGCATTTATTTTTGTCTCGTTTGTTCATCGTCTGATTTTTTTGTCTCGATTTAGATACTGATTATTTTTTTTGTTTCGTTTGCTTATTTTCTGATTTATTTTTGTCTCATTTATTTTTGTCCCGTTTCTTTATTTTCCCATTCATTTTTGTCCCGTTTGTCTATTTTCTGTTATATTTTTGTCTCTTTTTTTACTGTCTCATTTATATTTGTCGTTTGTTTATGTTATAGTTTTTATTGTGCTGCTTTTTTGTTTCGTATGTTTATTTCCTAACTTGTGTTTAATTCGTTAGCTTTATGTTTATCGGTCTCATTTGTTTGTTATTTGTTTATTGTTTCCAGTAGTTAATTTGGATGAGATTTATTAAAAAGTGTGCACACCTCTTCTTTCACCAATATAATATCATCAGAATGTCAATCCTCTCATTCTCTGTTAAGAATAACATCTAATATTATGTTGATTTCATCAATACTAGGACTAGGTAACTAAATAGGGTTTAAGCTATCAACAATAAAAATGTTACCATAGTAACCATAACCATAAGTTTCTCAGTGCTTGTGTACAGAACAAATGAAATATTACATAGAAACATGCTGTCTCAGATGATATTAAGAAACTATAGATGTCATTCAAAAATGTTCTCGATGACGTCATAACTCTCACAACAATAGTCGCAAAATATTTTTTTCCAAACAATTTTCTATTATAAATACACTGTTTGATGTGTCTGAACTTTGCTATTATACGTTACTTTTGGAAAACTCTGTAAGCCTATATTAGCAGTTCTGTGTCTGCGCATTTAGGAGACCGCGTGTAAAAAGTGTCGCTGTACTCACCGCGGCTTGTCGAGCGAACTGTGCGCGCGCCTAGTGACGTCAGCGTGTTGTGCGGGCTGCGTGTACTGCGCCAAGGAGCTGCGCGACCGGGGAATGTGGGGACGGGCCGAACCCACGCGCTGCAGCAGAGCTCCGATGTCCGGGGAATCCCTCGCAGCACCTGAGCAAACAAAAACAAAATGCAAACAAAAATTCATTATTTATTTCGAAAATGAAATAACATCGTTAATTTGCTTATGAAATACTGTTGTTAGCAAGGAATTTCATCCCGCTATCCAGTCCTGGATACACTGCAGCCTACTCACTTGCTGTGCTCGCCCTTGTCCTGTATTTTATAAACTCATTTCCTACTAGGTCCATAGAAGTCTCTATTTTTATATAACCTTACATCTATAGATACCGTGTTTCTACTTGGACAAATGCGGCAAGGACCAAAACCGTAACTAAAAAATATGACTTCATACAACAAATTCTTCTACATATTACTACAGATAAAATTAGGAAGGTACGGTACTTAAAAGTTCTCGCACTAAGAACATATTATCGTCAGAATTGCCAACTCGATTCTTAAAAACCCGCTAAGATACAGCGCAGAAACCGCTAAATTGCTATATTGTCAGTGTAAAATTAAGATTATTTTACCGCTGTGAGTGTTAAAAAACCCGATAAATCACTATATGAACAATACAAATTACATAAACTTTACCCGCTAGACTAACATGAAAAACGCTAGATCTAGCGGGAAAACCGCTGAATTGACGACACTGATTATCGTCGTAAATGAGTAAATAAATAAATAAATAAATAAATAAATAAATAAATAAATAAATAAATAAATAAATAAATAAATAAATAAATAAATAAATAAATAAATAAATAAATAAATAAATAAATAAATAAATAAATAAATAAATAAATAAATAAATAAATAAATAAATAAATAAATAAATAAATAAATAAATAAATAAATAAATAAATAAATAAATAAATAAATAAATAAATAAATAAATAAATAAATAAATAAATAAATAAATAAATAAATAAATAAATAAATCCATTAGCAAATAAAAGAGTAAATACATAAATAAATAAAAGTAAATAAATAAATAAAACCATTAGCATATATAAAAGTAAATACATAGATAAATAAATAAATAAATAAATAAATCCATTAACAAATAAAAAACTAATAAATAAATAAAAATGAATAATAAATAAGTAAAAAGTAAGTAAATAAATGAATAAATAACTAAATAAATTAACGAATAAATGAATAAACAGGTAAAAAAAGTAGACAATAAATAAATAAATACATAGATAAATAAATAAATAAATAAATGAATGAATAAATAAATGAATCCATTAGCAAATATAAAAGTAAATAGATAGATAGATAGATAAATAAATAAATAAATAAATAGATAAATCCATTAGCAAATATAAAAGTAAATACATAGATAAATAAATGAATGAATAAATAAATAAATAAAAATAAATAAATAAATAAAAAGTAAGTAAATAAATGAATGAATGAATAAATAAATAAATAAATTAATTAATTAACGAATAAATGAATAAACAGGTAAACAAGTAAACAATAAATAAATAAATAAATAAATAAATAAATAAATAAATAAATAAATAAATAAATAAATAAATAAATAAATCAATCAATCAATCAATAAATAATAAATAAACAGGTAACAAAACAAGTAAATAAATAAATATATTGGCAAAAAAGTAAATACATAAATCAATTAAAAATTAAGTAAATAAATGAGTAATTAAATAAATTAACAAAATAAATAAATAAATTAGCAAATAAAGATAGATAGAACTTTATTGTCGATGGCATAATATATGCATAGACATGGTCAAATATATACAATTACAATTTAATTTAAAATAAGTCAAATATAAAAAAACAATATTCATTTCAACGGCCCATGCGTGCATCCTCAAGACTGTAGGGACACAATTTTATTAATTTCGTTTTTATATAACTCCTAAATTTCAGAGAATTTTTTGTATATTTGATGTCATCAGGCAAACTGTTGTATATTTTGATACCAAAGACCATATATGTTCTACTAGTGTTTGTAAGGTGGTGAGCTGGAATAGTTAAACTATTTTTGTTACGAGTGTCGTAGGTATGGAAATCACAATTTTGATGAAAATCAGACAGATTTTTATAAATTAGTAGTAAAACATTAAAAATGTATAAACCATAAACAGTAAAAATATTATATTGTAAAAAATGTTCCCTACAAGAGGTCCTACTGTCAACACCCGCTATGCATCTGACAATACGCTTTTGAGCAATAAATATATCATTCAGCATGGTTCCAGATCCCCAAAAACAAATACCATATGAAAGCCTTGACTCGACGTGTGCGAAATAGTAAGACATTAATACATCGTGATTTATTATCGTCCTCAAAATTCTGATTTGATAACAAAGAGTAAATACATAAATAAATAGAAGTAAATAATAAATAAATAAAAAGTAAGCAAATAAATGAGTAAATAAATAAATGAATAAAAAAAAAAATAAATAAATAAATAAATAAATAAATAAATAAATAAATAAATAAATAAATCCATTAGCAAATATAAAAATAAATAAATAAATAAATAAATAAATAGATCCATTAAGAAATAAAAAAGTAAATAAATAAATAAGAAATAAATAATAAATAAATAAAAAGTAACTAAATAAATGAATGAATAAATAAATAAATAATTAAATTAATTAATTAAGGAAAAAATGAATAAACAGGTAAACAAGTAAACAATAAATAAATAAATAAATAAAAAATAAATAAACAGGTAACTAAACAAGTAAATAAATAAATACATTGGCAAAAAAGTAAATACATAAATAAATTAAAAAGTAAGTAAATAAATAAGTAAATAAATAAATTAACTAAATAAATAAATAGCCTAAATATACCTACAAGTAAATAAATAAATAAATAAAAAATAAATAAATAAACAGGTAATTAAATAAGTAAATAAATACATAAGCAATGAAGTAAATAGTATATAAATGAGTAAGTAGATACGGCAAATAAATAAACTACCGATTACATAATATAGTCAAAAATTCTCACCCGGTTCCGGCGTGAACGTTCGCCTGTGATCTGGACGTTCCCTTGGTGCCGCTACAGGGGGTATAGTTGCCAGAGACGCCGTATCGGGCTGTGGGGGAGATTTCCATGACTCCAGGGGGCTGAGAGAGTAGAGCAACAGGATCAAATCAGTAAAGACTTCAGTATTAATTGGAGGAGATATTGCTTGCATGTTTCCAAGCTGTTTCTTAATTACATGACCTGAACACCTATTAAGAGTGTTTCTTGAGGTGGAAATTTATATTATCAAATCATAATAATAATAATAATAATAATAATAATAATAATAATAATAATAATAATAATAATAATAATTTTATTAATTATTATTATGCCTGTTATTATTATTATTATTATTATTATTATTATTATTATTATTATTATTATTATTATTATTATTATTATTATTATTATTATTATTACAGAGATCTACTTAGATTTATCCAGCTTTTACGTCTATGCTATATCTCCACACAGTAGCACAGCTTTCTCTGTCCTTTTCTAGTTATGGGACGTATTTACAGATTTTTTTATGAATTATATTCTTGTTTACTTGGAGTTTAGTATGACTAGTATCTAACATGAGCTGCTGCCAGGAAGTCAAAAGATGGATAACAATGGCAAACGATTCTTTGAATAGAAAAAGGAGCATCTTCTGCGGATCTCTAGAAAAATAACTAAGGACGAGACTAGTGAAGTGCTTTGTGTGGATTGTGGCATTGTATGGATCAGAAACATGGACATTACGACGAAGTGAAGAGAAGCGACTAGAAGCATTTGAAATGTGGATATGGAGAAGAATGGAGCGTGTGAAATGGACAGACAGAATAAGAAATGAAGCTGTGTTGGAAAGAGTGGGTGAAGAAAGAATGATGCTGAAACTGATCAGGAAGAGGAAAAGGAATTGGTTGGGTCACTGGCTGAGAAGAAACTGCCTACTGAAGGATGCACTGGAAGGAATGGTGAACGGGACTTCAGCGCAGGAGAAGGTATCAGATGATAGGCGACATTAAGATATATGGATCATATGAGAAAGCAAAGAGGAAGGCGGAAAATTGGAAATATTGGAGAATGCTGGGTTTGCAGACCTGCGCTTGGGCAGAACACTAAATGAATGAAGGGATATTGTTACACAGACGAAACTGACAAATGAAGTGCTGGAATTGTAACATAGTTTTGAAGAGATTTATGAAGTTCAAGATGAGGTCACAGGCCCTATATTACCAATGTTAAATTAGTAATCTTTGTGTACGGTGATTTCATAAAGTATTATAGATAAGTCTACATTAGAATTTTACTGCTGATTCTTTATTATTTAAAAAAGTACCGACTTTTTGGTTAGTAAGTGCACTTTGTGAAAATAATAAGTTCTTCCTTTTTTTTTAAACGATTAATTTTTAAAGAAAATAAAATTAACTTATATTAATATTCATTACAAGCAAAGTTTTTACCCGAATGACGTCAAAGTAGAACCTCACAATCAATATAATAGTATAGCTAAACTGTAAAAAATTTATTATTTTAGCTTTTTTAGTTTCTGAGAAAAAGTTACTTATGTTATGAATTATTAACTCTCGAGGAAATGAGCAATAAAGTAAACATTAGGATATTTAATATTGTCGCCAACTTATGAAACAAATATTCAGCTACAAAACACGCGAAACTACAACATCTATTATGAAATAGTTTCAGAGATAGTTTATATCTTTATGCATTAGTACGGGACGAGAAGAAAGTAATTTGGTAAAATATTTTACGTATTGAAGAGTATACTAACAACTAGAATTTTTCAATAAATTATATGCCAAATTATACAGAAAATTTCAAAGGTAAACATTTAGACTATACATGCAACAGTTTGTATAGTTACCAGGAGAGTAAAATCCTGTATACTTCTGACATCTTTTGAGATGTTGGAAAACTAACTACTGCATTAGACGCAGAATGTAAGATACCATATTATACGCCATATACGTCACTTTTGGCCATAATGTCAGTTACCATGTTTTACGCCCGAGCCCCTCATGTCAGAATAATTTAATAGTACATTATGCAATGAGCCTATAATGGTAGTAATTAAGACGCGAGTATGTTTATGAAACTCGCTTGCGCTCGTTTCATAATTTTCATACGAGCGTCTTAATTACCATTATAGTCAAGTTTCATACGACTTTTTATGCTCGACCATATTTCTAACTTGAAATTATTCATAAGTATTTATGTTATTCTTATCTGACTGAGGAGCGGAATTGACCTTATGCAATACCTTGTAAATTGTGGGATGTGCGCAGACGCGAAAGTATTGATTTTTTCCGAGAAACAAATGTCGACATTGACCTTGTTATAATCTAGAGAGTAAAATAAACATTAATCTTGATATAACCTTGAAATTGAATTAGACATTGAAAAACGAGATGACAAATTGAATTTATTTGAATATTATTTACAATTAACGTTAATTATTATAGTAACAAAACTGACTTTATTTCAAATATTGATTTATTGTGCAATTGGTGAAATGAATTTGCGGGAATGTGCTTTGTGAAAGGCTTGAAGATGACGGTGAATTGATGTTAATTTGTGTGTTGTTTTTTTCGTCTGAGTTTAATATTGTATTTGAGATTTCAATTTTATTTTGGATCGATTCTTCAACATAACCTTCTGCGACAGTATTGGATTTCCAGCCTCCGTGACGTTTCAATGTTGTGATGTCGCCACCAGCGTCTACTAAAATTGTCGCAGAACTCCTGCGAAAACAGTTGTCTTTCGATTGCATATCCGAGAATAATCGATACTTGCGCTTTCATATTGCTACAATGGTATTTTCTGATTGGTGGAACACCTGAACTTTAATGAATAGGTGTACTTTAATGAGGTCCATTAAGGGTATATGTACGTGAACGACCACAAATATTATCAGAAAATGCAGACTCTAAATTTCTAAAATTTTATGAAGAAATGAACTCACAATTGGACAAAAATTACAAGGTACAACAACAAGACTTATTAGAACTTAAATATCTGATAAAATTATAAAAAATATGACTAATAATATTTTTCAAACCAGTTTTATCAGAGTATGAAAAATAACAAAAAATCTGCAAATCTCTCTGACACCTTTAATATTTTTTTCTGCATGTAATAAACACTTATTTCTGAAAAGTAGACTACTCTCAGATATGTAGAGTTGTTTATTCTAATAAAATTAATTTTTTATTTGTCCTGTATAAAATATATTAAAATTTACATAATATTTTGTGACCTAATTTTTCTATTTTCAAAGAAATGGGCATTATTTTAGTCTACCTTTTGCATAAAGACATGTTAAATCTGTGTACAATTCTATCTCTAATGGTTGTGGAGTTATGAAATAATATGTGTGAAAATTTTCAAATTTTGGAAAATTTAATTTAAAGTGAAAAGTGAATTCCATAAAAAAATATTCGTAGTAACCTGTTTTTTATACTTTTGTCAGATATTTAAGTTCTAATAAGTCTTGTTGTGGTACCTTATAATTTTTGTCCAATTGTGAGTTCATTTCCTAATAAAATTTTATAACCTTAGAGCCTGCATTTTCTGATAATATTTGTGGTCGTTCACGTAAACATATACCCTTATAGGGCTGCTACCAGGTGTATAATTATTACATTTCGGCATGGTCGAGCATAAAAGATATAAAAACATACAGTCTTATCCGTTTGGGAAGACAAAATAAAATGAATATAAAATTTATAACGGGAGTGCTGTAGAATTCATTTCAGTTCCAATGTGATTCTGAAGCACGGAGTTTTGTATCAACATTGTTACCGCATAAGAAACAAAAGAAGTTACTCAGCAACGACCGAATAAACAAAATGCTTCTTGAATAGATGGATATTTTCTGACGAAGCAACCTTCCATGCCAGTGGGCGAGTGAGTACCCATAATGCAATCATATGGGGAGGTGAAAGTCCGCTTGTCTCATATGAACTAGAACGGGCTAGTCCTAAAGTTAATGTTTGGTTCGCGGTGAGTCGCTATAATCTGTATGGGCCGTTTATCTTCACAGAAGAAACAGTTCGATCAGGACCATACCTGGACATGTTGAAAAACTTTTCGAACCACAACTGCAACAGGAAAACAACATGGGTATCGTGTTCCAACAGGGTGGTGCACCATCTCATAGGGCAACAGACGTCCGTGATTATCTGGATGACACATTTGATAACAACTGGTGCAGTCGAGAAGGGCCAATTAATATGTGTGGCCTCCAACGTCCCCAGACCTGTCACCACCCGATTTCTTTCTCTGAGGTTTTGTGAAGAATGATGTATATGATCTCAGAGCAAAGATTTTCTCAGCTTTTGAGAAAGTTACTCCTGAGATGTTAGACCACACAGGAGGAATTAGCCTCAAGATATGAACTGTGTCGTGTTCACAACGGTGAGCACGTTGAGGTTTAATTTGGACAAAATTCCCATTCTTCTAGAATGCATGTACAAATTATTTAGCACTAAATACTAACAGTTCTCATTTTATTATGTTTTTATTTTATGTCTTCCCAAACGGATCACCCTGTATAATGATGCTTTATAGACGTCGGAAAGTGACTTCCAGTTTCGATTTCGTAAAGAATTAAAATTACAGTTTAATTGTTATGTTAATATTTGCGAATAGGCTATGTACTTATTAAATTGGTTTGTTTTACGACGTTTTATCACCTGCATTGGTTATCTAGCTTCTGAATGAAATGTAGATAATAATAGTCTAGCATCGAAATGAATCCAGGCTCTACCGCTGAAAGTTACTAATTAATATTATTAATTATTACTAATTATTAAAGAGTCCTCTGAAGTTAAGTATTTAGGCATAATTTTCGATAATCATTTAAAATGGAACCAACACATTAATTACTTTCGTAATAAATTACGTAAAATAGTATATTATTTTGTTTTATTGAGGAATTACTTGTCAATAAGTTTATTACGCACAATATATTTAACTTTATTTCAATCGGTAATTATGTATGGAATTATAGGATGGGGTAGCTCATTTAAATCCAATTTTAATCCACTTTATTTATTACAGAAGAAAATAATTAAAATATATCTTCATAAACCTATTGATTTTCCATCTCAGAAATTGTTTTTAGACTTTAATGTACTTAACATAAGACAAATTTATTATATTGTATTAATAAAATTCATACATAAAAATCGAAATAATTTTGAATTGTATTCTCATAGTTATGAAACAAAAGGTATGAATTCTTTAAGATTGTTTGAACCGAAATGCAACACTACTACAGTATTTAATCATAGTAGTAATTTAGGCCCAAGAATATATAACAAATTTATATTTAAATATCCTAATCTTGTCAATTCTAATAGTTCTAGTATTAAATTTAAAAAGTTATGTATGGATTTTATAAAAATTGAAAAATTGCAAATTTAAATTTATATACTATAATTGCAAATTGTATTGTATAATTATTAATTTCAATTAAGGAATCCGCCCCTGAGCACGAGTTGTACTCTTTCAGGGGCGAGCTAAAGTGTTTCTGTATATATTATATTTTATGTTACAATTATTAGCAAAATAAAAATAAATAAATAAATAAATAAAAATAAATAAATTTGCTTTTAATGAGTTGAGGGAAAACGCCGGAAACAATCTCAACCAGATATCTTGCCCAACCAGGTTTTGAACCAGGGCCCGCTTGTTTCACTGTCATACAAACTAACAGTTACTCCACAGCGATGGAGTGCCTGTGTAGTTTAAAAGAAGCTTCAACTAAAGATTTACAGTTACAATTCTCGCCTACGAAGAGCCTCTATACTTTAAACATAAGAACCTTGTTTTTTGTATGATCTTGGTGTTACCTTGGGGTTGCTTCTTCTTCTTCCACATCTTGTAGGCTGTTTTTCCGGTGGCCCACACGAATGTGCTGGCACGTCTCTCTCAACGGGCCCTTCAGGAAGTCTGGGAAGTCGTGCTCCTGCAAAAATAAATTGATCGTGTTTTACGAGTTTGGTTTATTGTGCTCCACGATACCATATGGAAATTTTCTTTATATCTTCATGGGCGTAATCCACTTCAAAGCGTGATAGACTAGATCAGTAGACAGGGCTTTCATTTCAAAACTTCCCAGTCTGAATAACTAACTTATCTATTTCAACCAAATTTAGAAACCAGTGTTAACTGCATTTCAGGCTTCACTCACTCACTCTATCATTTTTAAATTTCAGTTGGCATACTTAAATTTGAAAGAGTATTCAATTGTTTATACATCTGATTCATTTGTTCTCACATCTTTTGTTTTCTATCGTCGTTTTGCATTTGACATTTCAAAAGATAACAGTGGCGGTTAGGAGTGAAACCTGAAATGGAATTAACACTGATTTTAAACTTTCTCATGAATATCTAAATTGACGTGTTTTTTTGTTTAAATTATTTTTTTAAATAACTATTTATTTAGAATGTTAAGTTTTGAAATAAAAACACGGTATATAACAAAACAACTTGATCTCTTGTCTCGATAGTTTGCCCAAAAGTCAAATAAATAAGTAAATAAGTATATAAATGAATAAATAAATAGATAGACCCAAGTAGATAAATAAATAAATAAATAAAAGTAACATAAGTAAATAAGTAAATAAATAAATGAATGTATAAATAATTAAATGAATATTTGAATGAAAAATAAATAAATAAATAAATAAATGTAACATAAGTAAATAAGTAAATGGATGAATAAATAATTGAATGAATATTTGAATGAAAAATAAATAAATAAATAAATAAATAAATAAATAAATAAATAAATAAATAAATAAATAAAAGTAACATAAGTAAATAAGTAAATAAATAAATAAATGAATAAATAATTAAATGAATATTTAATTGAAAACAGAAGCAGAAAGGAAAACCCGTGCAACGCTTTTAGCTAGTAAATAAATACATAAATAAATAAATAAATAAATAAATAAATAAATAAATAAATAAATAAATAAATAAATAAATAAATAAATAAATAAATAATTGAATGAATGAATAAATAAATAAGTAAGTAAATAAATAATTGAATGAATGTATGCATAAATAAATAAATATAAAGGCAAATAAGTAACTAAACAAATATAGGCCTAAATAAATATACAGGGTGTTAAAAAAGTATCCAATATTTTAGAAGGTGTTAGTATGCATCAAAACAAGAAAATAATGTCTAATAAACATGGATCCTACAACACATACTTTCTGAGATCTGAACACTTGTTCATAGGAGGTGCTCAATGTGACGTCCGTTCATGGCAATGCATTCCTCTGCCCTTCGGCGTAAGGAGTCACGCACTCTTTGAAATTTGTTTTAATACGTTAATAAGAAAGTCCTGATACCGAGCCCCAGTTAATCTCTGTGATAGCACATATGACCCTATTAATCTATCGCCAAGAACGCCTGCCTATATGTTGATTGAGAATCGGTGCTGATGCCTTGTTTCTTCAACTGC
This sequence comes from Periplaneta americana, assembly GCF_040183065.1. Lineage (NCBI taxonomy): Eukaryota > Metazoa > Arthropoda > Insecta > Blattodea > Blattidae > Periplaneta > Periplaneta americana. The sequence goes on along the minus strand of NC_091118.1, from coordinate 10,662,904 downwards.
ATGGGGATTTTCATCAGCCCACACATGCTGGTTACGAAAATTCACAACACCATCTCTGCTGAACCCCGCTCATATCCGCAACCAGACTTTTCTTTTTAGTATTCCTTGCGACGTATCAGTATTCCATGCCAGGGGTGTCAACTACGACATGATTATCTGGTAGTCTGCTGTATTGTAGGCAGAGAAATGCATTGCCATGAATGGACGTCACATTGAGCACCTCCTATGAACAAGTGTTCACATCTCAGAAAGTATGTGTTGTAGGACCCATGTTTATTAGACATTATTTTCTTGTTTTGATGCATACTATCACCTCCTAAAAATTGGATACTTTTTTCTTAACACCCTGTATAAGTAAATTAGTCCGCAAATAGCACATACGTATATAAGTAAATAAATAAAAATATAAATAAATAAATAAATAAATAAATTGATAATTAAATAAATAAATAAACAAATAAATATGTCTAGATTATATAAATAAATAAGTTACATGTAGGTACTTCAGTGAACATTTGGAACTCGATCCCTATCATAGATCTATACCACTGTAGCTATTCTGAGTTTTCTATAACGAGGAACTGAAAGACAGAAATTACAAATGTGGCGGATGTATTGGGAGAAGATCTTTTGTTCCCTATCATCCTCGTTCTTACAGGTATCAAACCTGATCCCCTTTGATAAGAAGCTAGCTGCCCACTAAGTGAATGCCGCTATTAATGTGACATGAATTCTGTGCATCCCTGAACCTGCAGAACTTCGAGATAAATCATTAATGTTAGATCAATGTTACGTAAAAACTGATACACTTCTCCGGGTTTCGAACTGTTGACATTTGTATTTCATGCAAGGACACAGTTATGTAACACTGCTGCATTGCATCAGTCCATATTACAGAAGGGAATAAAATAAGGATTCAAAGTGACTCATTTTTTCACCCTTGAGAGTTTTTTAAACGAACCGTTAGGCGAGTTTAAAAATTTCAGAAGTGAAAAAAATGAGTGACTTTGTGTTATATAAACTTAGCCTGCATATTTTTCTTCACAACTAATAATTTCAAAATAAATATAAGAAAATTGAAGATTAATTTTAAGATGTGAAGATTACTGAAATGGTAATAGAAGTGCGTTGCTAAGGACAGTTGCTATGGTTTTTTTTTATCGACGTTGATTTGTTTGGTTGCAATTAGCTCCTAAAGCGATAAAGTTTACAGAATTATAATTTGATTAACATAGCGAGGAAAGCGATGAAAATGCTGTATTAGATATTCAACGTGATATAAAAGGAATCGGCAAATAATTTTATATTAGAACTCCTTAATGAAAAGTCTAGACTTCAATACGAAAAAGAGTAGACCTATGAAGAATTTGTGAGTTGACGACAGTAAAAGAAAGTCCAGAAATGTCGGATTAAGTTCTTCTTGCTTATCTCGGTGGAAAATCTAATGTTTATAAGTGTTCGATCCTCTGGTAGAAGTTTTCTATGTTAAAATCAACGTTAGCCGTGAAGGAAAATATAGATATAGCATACAGTAAGTAATTGCCCTACAGTGAAAGCATTTCTTAGAAGACAAAGTGAAGTTATAATAATAATAATAATAATAATAATAATAATAATAATAATAATAATAATAATAATAATAATAGCCCAAACTACATTTGAATAATTTCAAGGAAAAATTGTTCTGGGACCGTGTATCGATCCCGGAACCCTTCGTTTAGCGCACGAATGCTCTTCCGACTGAGCTACCCCAGGAACTATACACGACACCGTCACAATTCTTCCCTTTATATTCACACAAGTCAAATGGGCTGACAAGACGCCAGAACCCAACTTTGAGTGCACACAAATACTGTGTGACTTACGCCACAATTTAAGTCACACAGTATTTGTCAGCCCATTGGAGTTGTGTGGAGATATGAAGGGAAAAATTGTGACGGTGTCGTGTATAGTTCCTGGGGTAGCTCAGTCGGAAGAACATTCGTGCGCTAAGCAAAAGGTCCCGGGATCGATACCCGGCCCCGGAACAATTTTTCCTTGAAATTATTCAGACCTGAAAAATATGAAAATTGACTTCAATAACCGAAGGAATCATGGCATTAGCAACTTTTTAGACAACTCTGACGTATCTTGTGCGATAAACTTACGACAACACTGTACTTGTTAGAAAGAGAGTAGAGTCGGAAGTGCTATGGTATAGGGTAAAGGCTGGTAATACAGTGATACGAGTAATATTGTGATAGTTCTTTTCGAGAATTTATTACAATTTTACTAAACGAGAGAAGGACCTGTTTTGTACAGAAACTTGTCCACGAACATTCCCTTAATACAGCGGTGACCAAAGCGAGTGTCGTGATTACATCGTGTAATCACAGACATTCAAACGGGTACGAGGAGATTTTTCTGTACATTGCTGTGTTTTTCATTCACGTACTGAAGGCAAGCAGTGGCGGTATCATGTCGTTCTACAAACTCTGTCTCTACAAGCTGTAAGAGGTGGTTTCGTAGAGAATGAGAAGGAGAACTTTTTTGTTGTTCTGTCGGACAAAATGTAATATGTTTACTTTGCTCAACGGTTCAATTAGGAGTATATAGAAACATTAATTGCCACGCTGAATAATGTATTATTATTGTTATTATTATTATTATTATTATTATTATTATTATTATTATTGTTATTACTAACCACTAAGTATGTGTTTCTATAATTCTTTTGTACGTGCGTGAATATTGATATTTTTAGATCTTTTCCTTAGAAGGATAAAATTATTAGGTTTTATCTCAATTTTAATCTTCTTAATCTTTAGATGAGGTTAACTATTTATTAGTTATTCATTTAATAATAATATTTTAGAAAAACTGATCCAATATTATGTGCCATCGAACTGTTAAACGCCAGGAATTGACATGTCTTAAATCATAGCCAGGAAGAGAAAAATGAGATAAATAAATGTAAGGAAGTCAGCTACCTAATGGGGTTTGAAATATCTCGTGCTCTGAAGCCTTTTAATACAACAGAATTTCTCAAAAGAGTAACGATTAAAATAATTTAAATAACTTGTCCATAAGAAGTTTTTAATTTTGAAAAACTACGAATTTCTTGACCAAGTATCGAGAGAAGAATTCAGAAAATTCCTGATTACATTCAAGAAGAAGGTTAAAAAAAGAAGCAAGAAAAATCGTATATTATTCACTGGCTCTTGATGACAGCAGTGACATTACTGATACAGCAAAGCCTGAGATTTTTATCCGCGGGATTGATCAAGATGTTAGAGCAGGAACCACCACTGGTTGTAGTTTTCATGCCAAGTACCTTTCCTCCGTCTCCTTACTTCATAGGCTGTCTGTCGCATGTAATCACTGCAGCTCGAGTTTTGGTCACCGCTGCCTTAATACATTGACGCAAAAAACTGATCTTCCTCTCGCCCAGTAAAATTCTCAAAAAGAACTACCACAATATTACCTGTATCAAAGTATTACCAACCTTTACCCTACCTCACTCTTTATTTTAACCTCTCATTTTTGGCAAGAGTATAGGCCTGCTAGGAAAGGTCCATAAAACCAATGTTTTTTTTTTTAAACCTGGAAGATGTTGAAGCTGATGAAGTTCAGGAAGATAGAATTGGTGAAACGAGTATTAAGGTGAGAAAGGAAGGTAGAGATGACCTAGAGTAATCAATGCAGGAAGGGGCGGAAGAAGTCCAGCGGGCACTTGCATGTATTGGACTTGTTTTTCCTGACTGACTCGTCTGAAGACTTCAACATGTGATTTGACTAACAAATTTCGCTGTCGTTGGAAGCCAGGAACTATCATGCGAGGTGCAATGGAATGACGTGGTGCAAAAATAAATTGAATTTACATGGAAACACGGAGAATTCAGTGACCCGCGTTGGAAGTGCTTAACTGCAGAACAAGGGTCAAGAGAAATCGATGTTTTCGTGTCAGTCCGCCTCTAAAAATATCGTAATTCACGCGAGTAGCAGCTCAACTGTTTCTGACATCTCCTGGCAACTGATCTCCAATAACAATTGCCGCTCACATTATCTTTTTCTCGAGCAACACAAATTGAAGGATTTTGTTTATCATTGCAAAAGAACATACGATTATTATTATTATTATTATTATTATTATTATTATTATTATTATTATTATTAGTATTATTATTATTATTATTATTATTACTTACTTACTTAATGGCTTTTAAGAAACCCGGAGGTTCATTGCCGCCCTCACATAAGCCCGCCATTGGTCCCTATCCTGAGCAAGATTAATCCATTCTCTATCATCACTTATCCCACCTCCCTCAAATCCATTTTAATAGGCCTATTATCTTCCCATCTACGTCTCGGCCTCCCTAAAGGTTTTTTCCCTCCGGCCTCCCAACTAACACTCTATATGCATTTCTGGATTCGTCCATATGTGCTACATGCCCTACCCATCTCAAACGTCTGGATTTAATGTTCCTAATTATGTCAGGTGAAGAATACAATGCGTGCAGTTCTGCGTTGTGTAACTTTCTCCATTCTCCTGTAACTTAATCCCTCTTAGTCCCAAATATTTTCCGAAGCACCTTATTTTCAAACACCCTTAATCTCTGTTCCTCTCGCAAAGTGAGAGTTCAAGTTTCACAACCATACAGAACAACCGGTAATATAACTGTTTTATAAATTCTAACTTTCAGATTTTTCGACAGCAGACTGGATGATGATGATGATGATGATGATGATGATGATGATGATGATGATTATTATTATTAGTGTTGTGGGATTTAATCGATTAATCGAGCAATTTCTGTTGTAAGATTAATCGATCATAAATATTTAATAGAATAATCGAGTCAATTAAAGTTAATCGCTTGTCGTTGATAGGCCTATTATTATTTTGTTAATACAAACTCATACTAAAAATTCCGATAATATTTCTCTCTCGGAAATTGCTTACTTAAAAGCACAATAGTACAGTTATTTTCTAACTGTAAACCAGGTAACATAGGAAAAATCTTTGCACAAACACTTCAGAAAGAGATGGAGATATGAGGACAGTGACCTAGTCTATCTCTATTGAAAGTTGAAACACAATGCGAAACCCTTATTAAGTTTTATGGTTTTCCAAGAAAACTTCCACCTTGTTGTCAGCTCACCTTCCTAGCATATGAAATACATACTTTTCTGGGATTCGTCTCCCTTATTCCTTATAAAATAGCCATGTCTACACTGAGTGCAAGCGAGAGAATAACTATCTTCTTCTCTTTCCAAAATCTGGTAATTCGATTACAATAGGGGCCAGTCTTCTGTTTCGACCGCTGTACTTTTGCAATATTGCAGTTTCTGTACTGAGTTTGTATATGAAAGTTGTGTATTTAGTTTGATAAAGAAAAAAAATCAGTTTTCTGTGGCTTGTGAAAAGTGTAAACTCCATTATGTCATATGAGAATTTGAGAGGTAAACTCGGTGAAACGTTTGGATTTAAATTGAACGATCGTGGAGAAGTGATTGACAGAAAAAAAGTTTTTTTTTTTTCCGTGTTTAGTGATGCAGGAGACATTGTTACTGAACGTAGAGCGGCACTTAATTCGGAGCATGTGAATGCACTCACATGTTTAAAATCATGGATAAAGCAGTATTAACTAGGTGAGTTTTCATACTTTTTGTTATTTATGTTTGTCTCAAAAATTCACGGAGAAATTGACACAATAAATTATAAGCCTCATAATAATTATGTTAGTAAGTAATTAAAATAGTTGTTTTGTTATATGACGATGCAATATAGGCTATACAGACATATAACATTTAATACGTCTTATGCTTATAACCGAACACAAGTTAAATTTAACAATAATTGTATATTACAATATATTAAAACATTTTTTTCAACTCGATCAAAACTCTATTAATCTATCGATTAATGGATTAAATTCAAATAGTTAATCGATTAAATATTTTGATCGATCAACAGCACTAATTATTATTATTATTATTATTATTATTATTATTATTATTATTATTAACAACTTATTATTATTAATTATTATTATTATGGTGAATAATTATGTAATCAATAAGTACCTATATAACCAATATCTACCACTTAGGCCTTACTTTGCTTATATTTAACAATAATTTTAGCCTACCATAAATACAGTGATGAAATGCATGGCATATTCATTCACTAGCATTCTCCAATCTTTCCTATTTTCTGCCTTCCTGTTTGTCTCCACATACGATCCACATATCTTAATGTCGTCTATCATCTGATATCTTCTTCTGCCCCGAACTCTTCTCCCGTTCACCATTCCTTCCAGTGCATCCTTCAGTATGCAGTTATTCTCAGCCAGTGACTCAATCAACTCCTTCTTCTCTTCCTGATCAGTTTCAGCATCTTTCTTTCTTCATCCTCTCTTTCCAACACAGCTTCATTTCTTATTCTGTTTGTCCACTTCACACGTTCCATTCTTCTCCATATCCACATTTCAAATGCTTCTATTCGCTTCTCTTCACTTCGTCGTAATGTCCATGTTTCTGCCCGTTTGTAATCTATAATCTGGAAATAAAATTATCCTACTTCGGATAGCCTTAATTATTTAAGGCTGAAGCTAAATCGTTAATTTATTAAACTAGAAACTATGATAGACCTAACACTGATTTCTGCGGAACTCCATGTTTATTTTCCTTCAATTCTCTACTTTTATTCTTTCTTTAATACATCTCTTTTTTCATTCTTTATTGCCCCCGCTGTTTTATTGTCTTATTAAACTAGAAACTATGATAGACCTAACACTGATTTCTGCGGAACTCCATGTTTATTTTCCTTCAATTCTCTACTTTTATTCTTTCTTTAATACATCACTTTTTTCATTCTTTATTGCCCCCGCTGTTTTATTGTCTTATTAAACTAGAAACTATGATAGACCTAACACTGATTTCTGCGGAACTCCATGTTTATTTTCCTTCAATTCTCTACTTTTATTCTTTCTTTAATACATCTCTTTTTTCATTCTTTATTGCCCCCGCTGTTTTATTGTCTCTTTATTGCATTTTTTTCCTTTTTCCTTGGAAGGGAATGTGATTTCGGGAGGAGGCATTACGACCCAACACTGCGATCTTTTAAGATCTGTTACGTTAACCCTCAAGCTAGGCGCATTCCTAAACCCCATCGACTGACTACACTAATGTTCGCTACGTACCCAGGTTTCGAGCATGCAACCCCATTCGTCCCTAGGTCTCGATTGCAGGCAATACTGTGGAATGATAGCGGAATGGAGAAATTTTGGCGGAATATAGAGAAATTAAAAATCCCAGGCTTCAACAGGACACGAACTCGGACCCCCTACGTGATAGGCTCAAGGTCCGGCTATTCAACTACCGCAGAGGTATTTCTTTTTGTTTGATTTCTTCATTGGTTTCGTAGAATAGTATAAAATGAATCCTCCTTCTGTGTGTATAAACAAATCCTGTTCCACGTAATCTGGGCGGACTCTCCCATGTTGCGCACACAACAGCTTCAACTTCAAGGCTGAAAGCGTCAGCCGCTCGATGTGTCCTATTAATAATGCAAACCCTACACTTGAAACTGCGTGATCTACTCCACAGGTACGCCAACTCTCGGACCAAGGTCAATTTCAGAAACCCTCAAATATTCACATGCGTGTTTTATAAAAAATTGTTATATAGGAGAGAAGTTATTAATGTTGTATAAATTCGCCCCTAAGGACAGTTCCTTTTACACAAACGTAATCAGTTTCTACGCAAGAAACATATGCTACCTAACTTATAACTCCAAAACAGAATTTCATAACATGCGTTAGAACAGCGTTTCTCAAACTTTTTTGAAGTGGGGACCACTTTTTTAAGTCAGAACAGTTCCGCGGACCACCTTACTCTTGTTCCCTTCGAAAGCTAATTTATCATTTTTGTAGCATATTTTAATATCAGCATACTTACATTTTAATGTAGAAATAATTAATTTAATCCAATTAATTTTATATTAATATTAACTAATTATGTTAATGTTAATAGAAGAAAATTTCTTATATCGTCATCTGTAAAAACAGAACTAAAAAAAAATAATGCAGAAACATGTCCAATTTTCAACAAGTAAAGATGCAATTTCTCATGTTCTATAATTGGTGTACGACGTACAGTACGTGCCCATTTCAATGTGCTGACTGGGTGTCGGCAAACTATTAAGAAAGTCATAAATACATGAAAAGGTTCGGTACTTTAGTCCTGTTATGAATTTGGGTAGTCCTTAGCTGGATTACAGGCACGGCGCCAGATGTGCAGGGAAAAGATAGCGAGAAACACCACGTTCATAGGTTAGTGCTTTAATTCCCTCTTGTGTTTTTGAAGGTAGAGTGGGAAGTCTTCTTTTGAGAAGATTAACTCCGTACGTAGATGAAATTATTGGGGATCATCAGTGCGGTTTTCGGCATAATAGGCCTAGATCGACTATTGATCAGATTTTTTGTATTGGACAGATATTGGAGAAAAAATGGGAGTATGAGGGTACAGTACATCAGTTATTCATAGATTTCAAAAAGGCATATGACTCGGTTAGGAGGGAAGTATTATATGATATTCTTATTGAATTTGGTATTTCCAAGAAACTAGTTCGATTAATTAAAATGTGTCTCAGTGAAACATACAGCAGAGTCCGTATAGGTCAGTTTCTATCTGATGCTTTTCCAATTCACTGCGGGCTAAAGCAGGGAGATGCACTATCACCTTTACTTTTTAACTTCGCTTTAGAATATGCCATTAGGAAAGTCCAGGATAACAGGCAGGGTTTGGAATTGAACGGGTTACATCAGCTGCTTGTCTATGCGGATGACGTGAATATGTTAGGAGAAAATACACAAACGATTAGGGAAAACACGGAAATTTTACTTGAAGCAAGTAAAGCGGTCGGTTTGGAAGTAAATCCCGAAAAGACAAAGTATATGATTATGTCTCGTGACGAGAATATTGTACGAAATGGAAATATAAAAATTGGAGATTTATCCTTCGAAGAGGTGGAAAAATTCAAATATCTTGGAGCAACAGTAACAATTATAAATGACACTCGGGAGGAAATTAAACTCAGAATAAATATGGGAAATGCGTGTTATTATTCGGTTGACAAGCTCTTGCCATCCAGTCTGCTGTCCAAAAATCTGAAAGTTAGAATTTATAAAACAGTTATATTACCGGTTGTTCTGTATGGTTGTGAAACTTGGACTCTCACTTTGAGAGAGGAACAGAGATTAAGGGTGTTTGAGAATAAGTTTCTTAGGAAAATATCTGGGGCTAAGAGGGATGAAGTTACAGGAGAATGGAGAAAGTTACACAACACAGAACTGCACGCATTGTATTCTTCACCTGACATAATTAGGAACATTAAATCCAGACATTTGAGATGGGCAGGGCATGTAGCACGTATGGACGAATCCAGAAATGCATATAGAGTGTTAGTTGGGAGACCGGAGGGAAGAATACCTTTAGGGAGGCCGAGACGTAGATGGGAGGATAATATTAAAATGGATTTGAGGGAGGTGGGGTATGATGATAGAGACTGGATTAATCTTGCACAGGATAGGGACCGCTGGCGGGCTTATGTGAGGGCGGCAATGAACCTTCGGGTTCCTTAAAAGCCATTTGTAAGTAAGTAAGTAAGTAAGAGTGGGAAGTCAATTGACGGGTATGGTAAATAAATTTCATAAAATATCAGTACTGGGAGAAAAGATGAAAGGCGATTGCCATGTGTCATTTACAAACTCTGAGATTTTTACTTATTGTGTGATACGCAATTCGTTTGAATTTTATTTTTTCTTCTGTCTTTTTTGAAGGACCACAAGAGCAGACCTCGAGGACCACAGGTGGTCCGCGGACCATAGTTTGAGAAATGCTGTGGTAGAATACAGAGAACTTATTAATTTTGTCTAAAACCACCCCTTTAAAATAGTAGTTCCTCTTACATAAAAGCAATAAGAGTTCGTACACAAAAAGTATGTGCTACCTATAAGAGGTTTTGGAAAAGGTATTTTTATACAATTCTGGTAATTAAATTTTCTCTACTCTTTGGTTAATAATCCTGTGACAGTTTCAATGCATTGTTGTTATTATTTGAATTTTTCGTATAAAAATACCTTTTTCAAAGCCTCCTTAGTAGGCCTACTGTACCATGTTATAAAATATCTGTAGATGCAGCAACTAATATGTGTGTCATTATGACAGTTATCATTAAATAACTTGAAAACGATTAGAGATATCTCAAAACGGATTGCACCATTTTTTCTTTGAGAAAATTTCACATGATTTTGAGTACCTACATGACCCTCTTTCCATTTAAAATTTCATTTCGGATAAATCGCAATATAGCGAACGCCAGTAGGGGAAGTTATCCCTACCCACATGAAATGTGCATTCGACACAAAACTCGCCTATCACGTAGAGTGTCTGGTGAGCTAGTAGGGGAAAAGTGGAAGGGGTCGTGGGCGGAGCTTCTATGTTCGCTATATTGCGATTTGCCCAAAATTTCAAAGTTGCATCCAAAATGCCGGCTTTTGAGATAGCTGAGGGCTAGAATCGAATGTGCCACTGGTATAGTCCCGTCGCTCTAATTTCCGGCAGCCAATCACGTTGCCGGTCGGCTACATTTAAACGTGTGCGTCTTGTGATTCGCTGATGTATTTCCTAAGGCTCGATAAATACTTAATATAATCGCCCGCCATTTTGGCTCTTTCGTTGGGTTCGCAGAAAGCACATGAGGACGTTATTTGCCGCTCAGTTATTTGCTCAATTACAGTGCGTTTGATTTATTATCATAGGAGCTACGACATGATAATGTTTAACGGTGCGGCAAATAGATCCCTCGTCTGGTAGCTCGGCAACGAAAGAACAAAAATGGCGAACGATATTACCTACCTAGACTTTATAGAGCCTTCACTTCCTAAGACGTAAGCAAAGAGGAGGAGTCATGCCGGGAATAACAGCGTCGCGACTATAGAGCATTTGGTCTTACAAATACTGATAACACCTGTACTAATAAAAAATCAAGCATATGGAAGATATTTATATAGTTTCAGACTTTTGATTCACTCTGTATTATGCGATAAATTTCTTTGTTTTGTACTATTTAGCCTACATCATTTCATAATAGATTACAGCTTATCGAATAGGCTATTGATTACTAAAAACGATAACTTCCCCTGATCTTTTTTGTGTAGTCTACTATGGTGAGGGGTGGTGTCTACAATACTCCTATTCCGCTACAACAGAGGGGAAACACTTCCGTCCCTTCTTCAAACCGGTTTCTATTTATGGTATGGATTGTCACTCTATCCCTCCAATATCTTTGCTAGGAGGTGGTACCATTCACAGCTAAACCGTATCGTTTGCTCACAGATTGGATGCAGAGCTCAACGTCAACCCAGATGGGGTGGCGACGGGGATAAAAAATTATATTGGCCATCATAGCAGGGATTGGTTTTCAGCTCTGTGTAACAGTGACACAATTCGTTCCCATTCTGTCAGGAGAGTGTGGCCATAGTTCTGCCACCCAATAGACGATCAGATATCTCACTTGTTTCTTATGCGCGCGCATCTATCGTAGACATCCTACAAGGCAAGGCGTTAAGCTGTGTATTGGTGTGAACCTTATTGTAGCCGGCCAGGGAGGTGTGGCAATTGTTCTGCCACCCAATAGACGATCAGATTCTCACTTGTTTCTTATGCGCGCGCATCTATCGTAGATATTGGACAAGGCAAGGCGTTAAGCTGTGTATTGGTGTGAACCTTATTGTAGCCGGCCAGGGAGGTGTGGCAATTGTTCTGCCACCCAATAGACGATCAGATTCTCACTTGTTTCTTATGCGCGCGCATCTATCGTAGATATTGGACAAGGCAAGGCGTTAAGCTGTGTATTGGTGTGAACCTTATTGTAGCCGGCCAGGGAGGTGTGGCAATTGTTCTGCCACCCAATAGACGATCAGATTCTCACTTGTTTCTTATGCGCGCGCATCTATCGTAGATATTGGACAAGGCAAGGCGTTAAGCTGTGTATTGGTGTGAACCTTATTGTAGCCGGCCAGGGAGGTGTGGCAATTGTTCTGCCACCCAATAGACGATCAGATTCTCACTTGTTTCTTATGCGCGCGCATCTATCGTAGATATTGCACAAGGGGAGATGTTAAGCTGTGTATTGGTGTGGACCTTATTGTAGCCGGCCAGGGAGGTGTGGCAATTGTTCTGCCACCCAATAGACGATGAGATTTCGCACTTGTTTCTTATGCGCGCGCATCTATCGTAGACATCCTACAAGGCAAGGCGTTAAGCTGTGTATTGGTGTGAACCTTATTGTAGCCGGCCAGGGAGGTGTGGCAATTGTTCTGCCACCCACTAGACGATCAGATTCTCACTTGTTTCTTATGCGCGCGCATCTATCGTAGATATTGCACAAAGGGAGGTGTTAAGCTGTGTATTGGTGTGGACCTTACTGTAGCCGGCCAGGGAGCAGTGGCAATTGTTCTGCCACCCAGTAGACTATCACATATCTCACTTGTTTCTTATGAGCGCGCATCTATCGTAGACATCCCACAAGGGGAGGCGTTAAGCTGTGTATTGGTGTGAGCCTTTCTGTAGCCGGCCAGGGAGGTGTGGCAATTGTTCTGCCACCCACTAGACGATCAGATTCTCACTTGTTTCTTATGCGCGCGCATCTATCGTAGATATTGCACAAAGGGAGGTGTTAAGCTGTGTATTGGTGTGAACCTTATTGTATCCGGCCAGGGAGGTGTGGCAATTGTTCTGCCACCCAATAGACGATCAGATTCTCACTTGTTTCTTATGCGCGCGCATCTATCGTAGATATTGCACAAGGGGAGGCGTTAAGCTGTGTATTGGTGTGAACCTTATTGTATCCGGCCAGGGAGGTGTGGAAATTGTTCTGTCACCCAATAGACGATCAGATTCTCACTTGTTTCTTATGCGCGCGCATCTATCGTAGAAATCCCACAAGGGGAGGCGTTAAGCTGTGTATTGGTGTGAACCTTTTTGTACCCGGTTAGGGAGGTGTGGCAATTGTTCTGCCACCCAATAGACGATCAGATTCTCACTTGTTTCTTATGCGCGCGCATCTATCGTAGATATTGCACAAGGGGAGGCGTTAAGCTGTGTATTGGTGTGGACCTTTTTGTACCCGGTTAGGGAGGTGTGGCAATTGTTCTGCCACCCACTAGACGATCAGATTCTCACTTGTTTCTTATGCGCGCGCATCTATCGTAGATATTGCACAAAGGGAGGTGTTAAGCTGTGTATTGGTGTGAACCTTATTGTATCCGGCCAGGGAGGTGTGGCAATTGTTCTGCCACCCAATAGACGATCAGATTCTCACTTGTTTCTTATGCGCGCGCATCTATCGTAGATATTGCACAAGGGGAGGCGTTAAGCTGTGTATTGGTGTGAACCTTATTTTACTCGGCCAGGGAGGTGTGGCAATTGTTCTGTCACCCAATAGACGATCAGATTCTCACTTGTTTCTTATGCGCGCGCATCTATCGTAGAAATCCCACAAGGGGAGGCGTTAAGCTGTGTATTGGTGTGAACCTTTTTGTACCCGGTTAGGGAGGTGTGGCAATTGTTCTGCCACCCAATAGACGATCAGATTCTCACTTGTTCCTTATGCGTGCGCATCTATCGTAGATATTGCACAAGGGGAGGCGTTAAGCTGTGTATTGGTGTGAACCTTATTGTATCCGGCCAGGGAGGTGTGGAAATTGTTCTGCCACCCAATAGACGATCAGATTCTCACTTATTTCTTATGCGCGCGCATCTATCGTAGATATTGCACAAGGGGAGGCGTTAAGCTGTGTATTGGTGTGAACCTTATTGTATCCGGCCAGGGAGGTGTGGAAATTGTTCTGCCACCCAATAGACGATCAGATTCTCACTTGTTTCTTATGCGCGCGCATTTATCGTAGGTATTGGACAAGGCAAGGCGTTAAGCTGTGTATTGGTGTGAACGCTTATTGTAGCCGGCCAGGGTGTTGTGGCAATTGTTCTGCCCCTTAACCCTAGCAGGCATTTGTCTAATAAGGTCGTGTCGACCTGGTTGGCAAGTTGGTATAGCGCTGGCCTTCTATGCCCAAGGTTGCGGGTTCGATCCCGGGCCAGGTCGATGGCATTTAAGTGTGCTTAAATGCGACAGGCTCATGTCAGTAGATTTACTGGCATGTAAAAGAACTCCTGCGGGACAAAATTCCGGCACATCCGGCGACGCTGATATAACCTCTGCAGTTGCGAGCGTCGTTAAATAAAATATAACATTTTAATAAGGTCGTTATTACATGCAAATGGCGCTACTATCCGCATTTCACGAGAAGATCCTAGGAACGAATTTAAGTTTTTCCCCCACTCTTACAACCTAATCCCGACATGGAACCGGCCGGCCATTGACATCACTCCCATTCACTTGTTTCTTCAAGAAAGCTGTGATACTGACTTACTCTCTCCTCTTACCCCGCAAGGACCATACTCCCCTCGCAGGGATGCTCTCGTGAAATTTGTGCAGTATGTGAAGTTGCATCTTCATGGACGAGGAAAGCTTAGTAAAGACAATTCATTTTTTTCTTTTCCGAGATTTCCGGAAAATCTAACAACCAGTTTAATTAAAAGTAAATCTAAAAAGGAAACCCCTGGCAACGCCGGGTGTTTTAAGCTAGTTTGTAATATAGGTCAGTTCAGCGCGGCAGGAGACTTTCAATTGTTATTAATGTTGGGGCACTAGAGAAGACATTATATAGTACACGGGTGTACTGTGGAATACTAGTATTTATTAGAAGATAGCACGAACTCCAGAAATCCACGATAAAGTCTCTCTAACAACGAATTGTTAAAGAAAGTTGCCGAAAGATAATTACTTCCTGTGTTATAGTAAGAAGGAAACGTGTCAAGGCCACCTCAAGCTCCCCAGATTTGTGCATAAATCGTAACTGATTTCAGGATATCCAACAGGCTGTGTATCATGTAACAATCCATAGCATATCGCATGTTATATTCCAATATCGAACTTCTGTTTATGTATAGACTAGATATAGGCTATGTTTCGTATTTCCTAACGTAGCATGCTCCCAGCATACAGTGAAAGAACTTGGGTTTGAATCTTCGAGGAGAAAAAATCTTTTGTACATAAGTTAATCTATATATATATATATATATATATATATATATATATATATATATATATATATATAATTTTAACTGGTAATGGAAATTACGGGAAAACGGCTGAACAGATTTTAATAAGTGACCCTACATTTTGAGGCTTGGAACACAACGTTTATCAGAAAAATAGTAGTTTTCAATGAAATGTCAATTTTCCACATCATTTCCCTATTTTTCAAAATCCATCTGTCGTCAGTTTTGAGAAATAATGGCTTTTCAAAATAAAACAAAACACAACACACTACAATGAACAATATTACACGAAGGCCATGACCTGCAGGATTGCTGACATGTTTAGAGTTCAAATTCAATTGGTTATTAAAAACTTCAAGGCTTACAAAAAAAAATTTACAGGCCTGATTCTGCGGTGTGTAATTTTCTGAATACAGCTGTGTATTGGATATTAAAATCTACAAAACTTGAGGTGGTTTGATGACATTATTACCATTAGAAATGAAATATTATTATAGTTAATGCCATGATGTGACTATTTTTCATTAGGCCTAATTATACATATTAATGCTATATTGATGATACGAAAGTGAAACGTTTTGGGGTTATATAGGCTAAATAGGGAATATATGAAATTAGATCTTCATTTCTATAATTTACTTCATTTCTATATAAAACTACAAAACTTACGTAAGATAATATTGTTATTAAAAATGAAATATTTTTGTAGCTATTAATCACTTGGGGTTGGCTCTTTTTCATATACTTAATGGCGGTGTGGTGTAGATATTTATATGCGTCATTCTCATCAGTATTGGCTCGAGAAAGCGCAAAAATTACAGTTCCTAAGGAAAGACTAAAAGGTATTACTTGTTGATAAAATAAGAGGCCTAGAAAATTATGTAGGCTCCTGATCATTTCACCAAGATCTCTTAGCAGGATAAATGATTTTACCCTCTACATTTCAAGCTCTACATGCAGCAGCTATACCAAGATGCTGTGTCTATTGTTCGAAAGCATAGCAAACCTGACATTTTTTTAACTTTCACCTACAATCCACAATGACCTGAAAGAGCTATTGTTTTACTCCCATATGAAAAACCCACTGATCGTTCTGACATTGTTAGTCTACTTGCGTTTTCACGTTGAAACTCAAAAACTGAAGGTGTATAGGTTCAAGAAAAAGTATTTGGCATAAAAAAACATTCAGATAGAGTATGTTTCATTGTTATGGAACCAAATAACTTTCAAAATGTGTGGTATTCTTCATTGAAAATAAATCTGAAAAATTTTTATTTGAACGTCTAATGAACTTAGTTTGCAGCATTTGCTGCACAAGCCACTAGTATGCTATATAAAACAGATGTTTTAGTAATAATAATAATAATAATAATAATAATAATAATAATAATAATAATAATAATAATTTGACCAGTATCAAGTGTTGTTTAGAACGTAGCGCGGTTTCTCTTCAAACTATTTATCTGGTCTATCGACCGGCCTTGCACACAGAAGGCTTTGGTAACACGCTCGTCGACTGTTATGCTTTCATTACTCACATGCTCTGCAGGGGGCCTTGTCATAATGCGATGCTCTGTTGTTCTATGTATGTAAACATTGTGTCTAGGGGATCCAGATAACGTGCTTCAGTCGACACTGAATATGCCCTTCAACGAGGCGGCATTTCTCTGTCTTGTGTAGCTAGATAGAATAATGCAACGCAATAGGCCTATAGTCATGATAGGCCTAATGCAGAAATTTTAGCGCTGAAAGCTAATGGACGGCATTTTGTTCAATCTGAAGAAATATTATCATTATAGTTATTATTATTATTATTATTATTATTATTATTATTATTATTATTATTATTATTAAAACATGATCAATAATACAAAAATGTTACAAACGTATATTGTTTACTTGTTTGAACGTAACATAATGGGTGTCTAGCTAAATTTACTGTAAGTTTCTTAGAAGGTGCGTAGACATAACGACAAATCGGATGTCAGTAATTGCTAAAGTGCCACGTCCTTTGGACTAATTTGTTTTGTTGAAATTTCCTGGTAGACTATAGAACCGAACTAGTTTCTTGGGAATACCAAATTATATAAGAATATTAGGCCTATATAAAACTTCTCTCTTAACCGAGTCATATGCCTTTTTGAAATCTATGAATACCTGATGTACTGTACCCTTATCCTACCTACTCCCATTTTTTCTCCAATATCTGCCGAATATAAAAACTCTGATCAATAGTCGATCTATTAAACTTACGCCTAAAGCCGCAATGATGATCCCCAATAATTTCATCTACGTACGGAGTTAATCTGCTCAAAAGAATACTGGACAAAATTTTGTACGACGTCAACAAAAGTGATAAGATTCCTCGAAAGTTACTACAGTTAGTCTTGTCCCCCTTCTTAAAAATAGGTAGGCCTACGATTATGGACTCCTTCCATTGTTCTGGTACAATTTACTTTTCCCAAATAGCAAGTACAAGCTTATAAATTTCGTTAAATAATGCTCTTCCACCCTCTTGTATTAATTCTGCTGGAATTTGATCGATACCTGGAGACTAGTACTTTTTCAGATTTTCTATCGCAATTTCGACTTCTGAAAGCGTGGGTTCGGGTATAAATGGCTCAGCATTTGTAACCTTATTCGTTTTACTATGATTTTAACATACTGTACTCCAACGCTAACTCTATTTTATTGCTATTAAAAATAAATACGCCTACATTTGACGCTATTGTACAGAAAAATACAGAAATAGTCTAGTGAAAGGAGAAGGGTCTAATGAGACATTATGTTAGGGGAAAGAAAACAATAAGTGAAGAAAGAGGAGAAGAAAATGCGATAAGATGAGGTAGTGCGACAGGAAGTGGAAGTGAAAGCAAGAAAGATAATAAACATATGGAGAATAGCAGGGAGAAAAGTAAAAGATAAAGATGGATAGGCGTAATTGAGAAAATATTGCGGAGGAAAATCCAGTAAATTTTAAATAAGGAAAGAAGATGAAAAATACAAATTAATATGGAAGAGATTAGGGTAAGAAGAGTGGCAAACTAAGAAGAGAATTGTAATGAATAAGAGCATAAAAGAGAGAGGAGAAAATTATATGCTAGAAATAGCCTACAGGAGAATGACATGGTGCAAGAAAGATAAATTGAAATTATGTGGAAGACGAAGAAATGTGCCACCGGCGTAGCTCAGTCGGCTAAGGCGCTTGCCTGCTGATCCGCAGTTGCGTTCGAGCGCGGGCTCGATTCCCGCTTGGACCGATTACCAAGTTTGGTTTTTCCGAGTTTTTCTCTAACCGTAAGGCGAATGTCAAGTGATCTATGGCGAATCCTCAGCCTCATTTCGCCAAATAGCATGTCGCTATCACCAATACCCTAACATCGACTCTATAAATAACCTAGTAGTTTATACGGCGTCGTTAAATAGGCCTAACCGATTAAAAAAGAGGAGAAAAGTATAAGATAAGGATCAGAAGATGTAGTAGGCCTAATATACATGATTTCACGTTAAGAGAAAAGCGTTGGTTTTATGGGCCTTGTCTAGTACATTGTACAGAATGATTTATATAGAACTGACACATTTCTTTCATTAATTGTTTCAAAACGAATTGTGCTAGCGACAACTTATTATACCTAAAATGTAGAGGAATTTTGGGAGATTATTTACCTCTATAGCATAAGTTGAAAATGTCCTCCATCCTGCATAAGGAACAACTCAACACATCGTTCCATGTTACTGGCCACTCGTTGGAGGACTCTGTTGTCAATAGCTTGAATCTCCTGTGTGATGTTGTGCTTCAGATCGTCCAATGTCTGGGGACGTGTGGCGTAAACCCTGTCTTTTAAGTAGCCCCAAAGAAAGAAGTCCGGCGTTGTCAAATCCGGAGATCTCGGTGGCCACAGGTTCCTGGAAATTATTCGGTCGTCAAAGAAACTTGCAATTAGTTCCATGGATTCATTTGATGTATGGCATGTAGCGCCATCTTGCTGAAAATATCCTTGACTCAGCTCTACATCGTCCAGTTGCTCAACGAACTCAAAGACAAACGTCTTAATGATTTTTTGGGTGACTGCTCCAGTCGTGCTCTTACGTCAACAACAACCGTGGGAAGACTAGATGAACGATGCTTGCCCTTTTCACTCACCAGAGATCCAGTTGTTTCCAATTTGTTTACCAGTCCCAGTATTGTGTTTCTTTTGGGAGGACTGCGAACACCAAATTCTCTCAGGTATGCCCTTTGAGTAGCTGTAATTGAATTCGTAATCCAGTATTGCTTCACAAGGAAGAGTCGTTGATTTAATGTGTACTGCATTTTCACGTTGACACAAAATGTCGAAAACAGCTGCCAACAATAGGAATAAAACATAAACATCTGCGCATCTTGTGACAAGGAATCGAAACTCCAGAACATTCTGCTTAATTTGGTGCTAAAATTGGGTCAGTGCTGCCAACAATAGGAATAAAACATAAACATCTGCGCATCTAGTGACAAGGAATCGAAACTCCAGAACATTCTGCTTAATTTGGTGCTAAAATTGGGTCATTGAATGAATTTCCAACGGAATAATTAAAGAAAGAAATGTGTCAGTTCTATATAAATCACTCTGTACAAGCTATGTGGTAGACAGGCGTTTCTATGGCAACTGATCATCTGATGGAATAACCTCATATGCTCAATGCTTTTTTCTTAACGTGAAATCCTCTATAAGAAAAAAGACAGAAGAAAGCCAGTTATGGAAAGATAGACAAGAGGAAATGGGTACAAAAAAAAAAAAAGACTGGAGAAGTAAGTGGCGAGTTGCTCGCTGGAAGTGATAGAATGAGTTGCTGTCTGTTTCCACAAGCCAGCCTGACGTCACGCGAGGCTTTTAATATATTCAATTTTATCAGCGGCCGTCTAAGAATATCTTGACATTGTGCTTACTACTCGTCCTTACGTCTCCGTTACCAAAACAAACCAATTTCAGTACATGGAGCGCTAGTTCAGCCTTCGACCGCTATTTTCATAGCCTTCAAGTTCCCACGTTCTTCATGTTTACACCTCATCCTCTGTTTCTTATCTTAAAAGCTTGCTTCATCTACAGTTTTTCATTATACCTACGAAGTTCACTGTTTTACTTCAATTATTGAGTCACCTAGAATCTAACTGCACTTTATCAAAAAATCTGATTTGTCAGAAAAGAGGGAATACTACTGCAGTTAGACTCCAGACGGTGATTTTACTACTAAAGTTAAGGCAGCTAAATTCCTATTTGACTCCAAACGAGCAGTTTATCACATTCCCAGCAAAATTCTGCATTTAAACATAGTCTACATTAATCCCATATTTCATAATTTGGAGAAAGTGCAGTTTAATTCTAGGCGAGTAGCCTATATTGTCATCTTCAGTGTCTTATCATCATCCTTATCTTCATCATCACAGCTCTTATAAGTCATTCTCTTTACCTTCAATTCTCGCATCAATTTTATTTGAATTTCTTTTTCATTTAAATTTGAATTTATTGCATTTACAAGTCCACACCTGTGGAGTAACGGTAAGCGCGTCTGGATGCGAAACCAGGTGGCCCGGGTTCGAATCCCGGTCGGGGCAAGTTACCTGGTTGAGGTTTTTCCGGGGCTTTCCCTCAACCCAGTATGAGCAAATGCTGGGTAACTTTTGGTGCTGGACCCCGGATTCTTTTCATCGACATTATCACCTTCATTTCATTCAGACGCTAAATAACCCGAGATGTTGATACAGCGTCGTAAAATAACCCAATAAAATAAAATAAAACTAAATATTGCATTTACAAATCACATTAAGTCTATATAGACCTATATATATATATATATATATATCTATTTGAAATATATAATTTGCACCCCAAACAGTAAATTCTCGTGCTTTGGACAGTTCTAGTTAGATGGGCCTTAATATTATAGACTTCAAGTTTATAAAACATTTTAAGTAGAAATGGATTAAAAAAGTGATAGTTAAAAAAACAAAAGAAAATATATTATGTACCTTATACTGTTTTCGCTATAAGAAAAATCCTAATGTAAACACAAGCACGTTGCTGTCATACCCGTGATTGGCTCTCAGTCGAAACACTCACATGACGCAGGAAAATGTAGTTCGTATTTGGAAACCACAATCTTGTATTATTTGAAAATAAAAAATTTAATTCTAGTTGTTAAATACGATAAAACACTTAACTTTACTCATATGTAAAACGCTATGTAAAAGAAAAGCTACTTTTATATTTTGTTATGTACTAGCCTATGAACGCGGATGAATACCAACAGTAATACCGAGATAGTCTGTTCTTCTAACAAGCTGGCGTCACTTAAGCTGACAGTTGTTCACGTAAGCACGTGGTACTGAAGTATGGCTTCTGCATCCTCAACTGTCCATTGTGAAGACATAAGACTTAAAAATAATTTAATTGCAGTACTTATAAAGTAAATGTTTCCTAAGCAAAGGAATGCATAGTAGTGAGGTTAGGCCTACTTGACGAGTAACGGGAAATGTTTAACATGAAACAGAATGTACAACAGTAGGCGGGAACACGTTCTGAGAATCTATGGCGACAAACAGCGGCCAATGAAGCCTCACTTCAGTCACGTGCTATTGTTTATATTAGGATTTTTCTTACAGCGAAAAGATTATAGGTATAGACGAAAAGGTTAAGTAATAAACAGTTTAAATTTAAATAAGTGAGAAGAATGGAGCGTGTGAAATGAACTGACAGAATAAGAAATGAAGCTGTGCTAGAAAGAGTGAGTGAAGAAAGAATGATGCTGAAACTGATCAGGAGGAGAAAATGAAATTGGTTGGGTCACTGACTGAGAAGAAACTGCCTACTGAAGGATGCACTGGAAGGAATAGTGAACGGGAGAAGAGTTCGGGACAGAAGATATCAGACAATAGACGACATTAAAATATATGGATCACATGAGGAGACTAAGAGGAAGGCATAAAATAGAAAAGATTAGAGAATGCTGGGTTTGCAATGAAAGACCTGCCTTGGGCAGAACACTATGAATAATTATTTAATTTTTTCTTAATGAAAATGTTGTTATTGGGGTTACTTAAATATGAATTTATTTTTATAAACTGTATAATCTTGTATTAGCCTATAGTATTATGAAATGTTTCTGTGGTAACTCATCTTTATAGGCCTACTGTGACTATTTTTATGAAAGAAGTTGAAGAGAGTTAAATTGTAAATTTGTTTAATATTATGCACACAAAACTCTGAAAAAAAAAAGGCTAAAATATGTTGGGAACTCAACAGGTTTTGACAAATAAATTTTAGGCCTAATTGTTCGTTTCTGAAGCAAATAGAACGGAATAAGATGTGATTTACTACTTCACACACAACCAATTATAGTCTACCATATCTAAGTATAAGTTAGACTCAAATATTGATAAATGGGCGCTGACCTTCTGTGCTCGAGGATGCGGGTTCGATCCCAGCCCAGGTCGATGGCATTTAAATGTGCTTAAATGCGACAGGCTTATGTCAGTAGATTTACTGGCATGTAAAACAACTCCTGCGGGACAAAATTCGGACACACCGGCGACCGATATAACCTCGGCAGTTGCAGGCGTCGTTAAATAAACCATAATTTTTTTCATAAATAGGCCTATACAATTTCTACTTTCCAACAGGCTCTACTGTCAATCAATCTTACATTTTATCGATTCCTTCCTTTTTAATATCTGTATGGTTTCTGTACCTTTACTTTTCACCTCCTTCAGTTGTTTTCTTTTTCTTTTACGTTCAATGTTGTCTTCTTTACCATCTTCTGTTTCTATCGTGAAATCTATTTTAGCATAAAACGTTTATGAACTTCATATTCGAGAAATCTGGTCACATTTTCTGTTAATATGATGACGTCATTAATTACAGTAGACTCTGGATGTCTGAAATTATGATGTGTTTAATAAAAGCACTTTCGAGTCCTGCCAGCCGTGATAAAACAAGGGAAAAATGGATGTCACTTGTAATAAGTTGATTATTATTCGTACACAAGTGGGGTGATTAATAAATGCGGGGAGTATAAAGACAAAAATGGTTAATTTAACATAGTATAATTATAAAGTACTTAATTGTGGCTTTAATTTCTAAATGTATTCAGTTCTTTGTAATGATATATTATTATTAATTACAATTTCAAACAACTCATTAACGTCATACTGATGTGTGAATCGTTTCGACTATCAATTGCATTGTTGTATGCAGACTAGGCCTCCTGGAATGAGGAAGCGATTATGAAGTAGTTAACGAGAAGGCACCGCCTTGTTAAATTTTAATGCGGGGAGTAGAGCTATGAAGACAGAAATGAAAAGAAATAAGGCCTGTCAAACTATTATTTCAAATCCCAAACATCTTTAAAATCCAACCATGCTCACAATAACAATAAAAGTCAATAAATCTTTACTGTTTTCGAAATTACAGTTATAAATAGTGAATTTTTGTTGCTCTAACCATATTCCGATTGTATAAAAATGTTCTCTTTCCGTGAACTACGATATAAACAAGCGTCATTTGTTTGTCGTTGCTATGGGTGCAGAAACTACGTAATGCTACGTCAGACTCTCTCGCTATCTCGACAGATCAGAGGAGGGGCAAAACTCCTGTTCAAGCAGTCCATTAGAAGTAGATTGCTTTGTGTAGGTACTCATCACAAAATAGAACCCATTTGTGGAAATTGATTTTTCGATCAAATAACGAAATGCCGTAACTTCAGCTTGCGTCACTTCTCTTAAGTCCTGAGCATGGCCTCCTATATTCAACATCAAACGTAAAATTTCCCTCATAAGAAAATGTCGTCGCCCAGTTGTTATGATTTTATATTTTTTCTCTTCCTACTCATTCTTCTCTTCCTATTCTATCTCCTCTATGTTTTCTTCTCATTTTCTTCTTTCCCCTTCTCTACTCGCATTTATTTTTACTTCATTCTTATGTTTCCATCTAGAGTTTCAAGCTCAGATGAATTATTTTTACTCGGGTGGTTGTTAATATAGGGTGTCGCAGTGAATCATTCAGCCCTCCAGTTACAAGCTACTCCAAAACTTTTGACACAATCATTAGTAAAAAAAAAATAGGAATTTACATCAAAGACCCAAAGATAAATAAGAGTAAGCTATGTGTCATTGTTATAACAGTGATCCTTCCAGGTTTCATTGAATTTTTAGGATGGAACTTATAAATATGCAGCAACATTTCTTTCAAAATATAATTACAGCTGAAGATGGTTTTTATGTTGGAAATTTACCAAACGTAGAAAAACAATGATCCTTATTGAAAATAAATTACATGTTATCTCTTGTCCACGTTGAGATTTGATGGTAGAAAAATGAAAAAAAAAGTGCATTGTTTACGTATAATTGGGATTGTACAAACCTCAATCTGCAATGTATTTTCACCTATAAATACAGAGGCTATTCATGAAGGATAAGATGATAATTGTAATTGTAATTCTTTATTTAACGTTCCTTTTAAACTACAGAGGCTATTCATAGACGATAAGATGATAATTGTAACTGTAATTCTTTATTTAACGTTCCTTTTAAACTACAGAGGCTATTCATAGACGATATGATGATAATTGTAATTGTAATTCTTTATTTAACGTTCCTTTTAAACTACAGAGGCTATTCATAGACGATGAGATGATAATTGTAATTGTAATTATTTATTTAACGTTCCTTTTAAACTACAGAGGCTATTCATAGACGATAAGATGATAATTGTAATTGTAATTCTTTATTTAACGTTCCTTTTAAACTACAGAGGCTATTCATAGACGATAAGATGATAATTGTAATTGTAATTCTTTATTTAACGTTCCTTTTAAACTACAGAGGCTATTCATAGACGATGAGATGATAATTGTAATTGTAATTATTTATTTAACGTTCCTTTTAAACTACAGAGGCTATTCATAGACGATAAGATGATAATTGTAATTGTAATTCTTTATTTAACGTTCCTTTTAAACTACAGAGGCTATTCATAGACGATAAGATGATAATTGTAATTGTAGTTCTTTATTTAACGTTCCTTTTAAACTACAGAGGCTATTCATAGACGATAAGATGATAATTGTAATTGTAGTTCTTTATTTAACGTTCCTTTTATACTACAGAGGCTATTCATAGACGATAAGATGATAATTGTAATTGTAATTCTTTATTTAACGTTCCTTTTAAACTAAGGCGTCCTTAAGGGTTGTGGAAATGCTGGGATTCCCAAGGTGTTGTAGAATCGATGTAGCAGGGAAGGGCGCTCTTGACCTTCTCATCGATCGGGCAGTGTGTTAGTGCAGCCACGACTACGGATTTAACGACTCGAGTGTTGCAGGAAGTATTTCCTGTGAGTGTTATTAATGGACGAAAGAGAGGTTACGCCACAGCAAACAATCGACGTCTCTCCTTCATACAGACTCGCCTAAACTTTGTATTACTTCAAAAGAGGTATTATTAGAACGGGCTTTAAAGCAGGAGTGTGAATGGAAGAATGGAAATATGAGAAAATGAAGACGTAAGAGAGCGCGACAACATCAATCACCTCAGAAACTAGCAGATCAAGTAATGCAAAAGAGTTAGGCTAAAATGATTTCATCGAAAAAAGAGAAAACCAGCTACACGTGCTAAAGAAAATTATACAACCCAAAAAAATTGAATTCATCAACGAAAAACAACATCAACCGGACTGCACCAGTCGAAACTGACCAACAAAATTAACATCATCAATTAAAACTAAACCAACTAATTGTAAACCAACTAAACTAACTCAACCAGATGGAACTAACCAATTAATCTGAATTCATCTATGCAAAACAAAGCCAGCTCAAATAACTAAATCAAATTATGCCAATCAACAAAACTAAATTCATTAATGAATAATAAAACAAATTAAATTGACTAAACCAACAAAATTAAATTTATGAATGAAAAACAAAACGAACTAAACTAAGTAAACCAAATTAAACCAATAAAAAAAACTAAATTCATCATTGAAAAATAAAAGCAATTATATTAACTGAACCAAATGAAGGTAACCAAAAAAAAAAATAAATTGGTCAATAGAAAACAAAACCAACTAAACTATTAATCAAATTTAACCAATCTACAAAACTAAGTTCATGAATTAAAAATAAAATCAATTAATTAGTCTAACTAAACCAGATGAAGCTAACCAATAAATAAATAAATAAATAAATAAATAAATAAATAAATAAATAAATAAATAAATAAATAAATTGATGATTGAAGAACAATCAACTACAGTAACTACACCAGATAAAACCAATCAACAAAATCAAATTCATTGATGAAAAATAAAATCAATTAGATTAACTGAACTTAATGAAGCTAACAAAAATTGAAATTGATCAACGATAATCAATACCAACTAAACGAACTAAATCAATTAAACCAATCTACAAAACTAAAGTCAACAATGAAACATAAAACCAATTATTGATTTAGTCTAACTAAGTCAGATGAAGATAACCAGAGAATTAAATTGATCAATGATAAACAAAACCAATTTAATTAACTAAATCAAATTAAATCAATCAATAAAACCAAATTCATCAAAGAAAATTAAATCTAAATTAAATAACTAACCCAGATGAAGTTATCCAACAAAACTAAATTGATCAATGAAAACAAAACCACATAGGCCTACTTATACTGACCAAACCAGATGAAAGCATCCATCAAAACTAAAATCATCAATGAAAAACAAAATCATCAATACTATGTAAGCCAGATAAAACCTATCAACAAAATTAAATTCATCATTGAAAAAACCGATTAAACTAACTAAACCTGATGACACCAAACAACAAAACTAATTCATCAATGAATAAAACATGCTATGAAATGTTTGATATAAAACAATCTTTTTTTCGAAAAGAAGGCAAAAAATAGCAAAATTGTGTTGAACTTTTATGTTTGAAATATCTCAAAGAATAACCCCCTGAAATTAATGATATTACTTATTTTTCACTCTGTATAAGATAAAGTGAAATAATTGTTTTAACTAAAATAAATAGCTAAACAACCAAACTAACCAACGAAACAAGTTGTCACAAGAACCAGCAATTAAATTATCCAATCAAATAGAGGGAAAAAATTAACCAACCAATTAAATATAACACCAAGAAAAATAACCAGGCAAACTAACCAACCAATTAAGTATAACATCAAGAAAAATTGCCAGGCAAACTAACCAAAAAATTAAGCATAACACCAAGAAAAGTAACCAGGCAAACTAACCAAAGAATTAAGTATAATACCAAGAAAAATAACCAAGCAAACTAATCAACCAATTGAGCATAAGACCAAGAAAAATAACTAAGCAAACTAACCAACCAATTAAGTATAACACGAAGAAAAATAACCAATCAAACTAACCAACCAACTAAGTATTACACCAAGAAAAATAACCAAGCAAACTAACCAACCAATTAGGCATAACACCAAGAAAAGTAACCAAGCAAATTAACCAACCAATTAAGCATAAGACTATGAAAAATAACCACCAAACTAAGCAAACAATTAAGTATAATACCAAGAAAAATAAACAAGCAAACTAACCAACCAATTAAGCATAACACCAAGAAAAGTAACCAAGCAAGGTAACCAAATAATTAAGCATAAGACCAAGAAAAATAATCAAGCAAATTAACCAACCAATTAGGCATAACACCAAGTAAAGTAACCAAGCAAACTAACGAACCAATTAAGGATAACACCAAGAAAAACAACCAACTAACCAACCTATTAAACATAATACCAAGAAAAGTAACCAAGCAAGCTAACCAACCAATTAAGCATAGGCCTAACACTAAGAAAAATAACCAAGCAAACTAACCAACCAATTAAGCATAGGCCTAACACTAAGAAAAATAACCAAGCAAACTAACCAACCAATTAAGCATAGGCCTAACACTAAGAAAAATAACCAAGCAAACTAACCAACCAATTAAGCATAGGCCTAACACTAAGAAAAATAACCAAGCAAACTAACCAACCAAATAGGCATAATACTAACAAAAGTAACCAAGCAAACTAACCAACCAATTAAGCATAGGCCTAACACTAAGAAAAATAACCAAGCAAACTAACCAACCAAATAGGCATAACACCAACAAAAGTAACGAAGCAAACTAACCAACCAATTAAGTATAGGCCTAACACTAAGAAAAATAACCAAGCAAACTAACCAACCAAATAGGCATAACACCAACAAAAGTAACCAAGCAAACTAACTAACCAATTAAGCATAACGCCAAGAAAAATAACCAAGCAAACTAACCAACCAAATAGGCATAACACCAACAAAAGTAACCAAGCAAACTAACTAACCAATTAAGCATAACACCAAGAAAAATAACCAAGCAAACTAACCAACCAATTAAACATAACACCAACCAAAGTAACCAAGCAAACTACTCCAGGAAAGTAACGAACGGCATATCCCTTCTTTTTTTTTTTTTTTTCCCCATGATCGAATTTTTGCCTGCAGAGATGAGACAAGTGTGGGGTTTTAAATATCATCATTTGTATGAGAGACGTTGCTGCTTTTAAGCTCCACGACACGGAGGGAAGTGTCACAGGAAAATCAGAATCGAGGTCGTTACTCTAATGATGGCGCCGGCATGCTGGACTTTGTCACGAACGTCGGCACCGAGGTCTGGCGTTCGAGTTCCATGCGTCTCGGGCCCAACAAACCAGGACATCACATCGCGTCGATATCTGAGTCCCTCTGCTTCTAAGGCCATCTAGCCAACTGATGGTTTGACACGAATCCTAGATGAGGACGATGGATTTTAAACAGTGATAAGTCCACCGCTGTGGAGTAACGGTTAGCTTGCCTGACCGTCAAACGAGCGGGCCCGGATTCAAATTCTGATTGGGACAAATTACCTGGTTGATTTTCTTCAGGGTTTTCCCTCAACCACTTGAAGTAGAATATTTCGGGGTAACTTTCGGCGTTGGACTTCATTTCGCCTTCATTAATTTAAGGGGACTGCATAGTCTAAGTGTAGGCCTATAGCTGTTGTGTATGAGTGAAGAAATTTTGCTATTACCTACTCTTAAACTTTTGAATCTAGCAATTTACAATTTTTACAACATACACACAATATTAGCACATATATTTGGGCTTTCAAGTATTTTCCTTTAGTTTATTAACAATTTTAAACCTGAAAGATATTAATTAAATTTAAGTTTAAAAGCCTAAGTATTTTAGGAACATTTTTCTTAGAAATTCTTTTCTTCTCTGCAGTTTTCTAAAAACTCAAGCATATTTCCAATGCAGTTGACTATAATTTTTTATATTTTCATCAAATTATAAATATCGCAGAACTGCACGCATTGTATTCTTCACCTGACATAATTAGGAACATTAAATCCAGACGTTTGAGATGGGCAGGGCGTGTAGCACGTATGGGCGAATCCAGAAATGCATATAGAGTGTTAGTTGGGAGCCAGAGGGAAAAAGACCTTTGGGAAGGCCGAGACGTAGATGGGAGGATAATATTAAAATGGATTTGAGGGAGGTAGGATATGATGATAGAGACTGGATTAATCTTGCTCAGGATAGGGACCGATGGCGGGTTTATGTGAGGGCGACAATGAACCTTCGGGTTCCTTAAAAACCCATTTGTAAGTAAGTAATTTGTGTATTTTTCTTCATTAAAGTCACTGAAACGTCTATAATTTCGTAGTTAAGGAACAATTATTTTCTATTTATTCATTGTACCATGCTTGACAATTTTGTACATACATTTTTTCTAACTCTCCAACTTAAAACAAAGAATGTATAAGTGACATCAATAAGGCATCGCTCATGAGGCAATTAAGCCAGGTGATAATGGGGTAGGTGGCCAGTTCCTACCTCCTTCCATTACATACATCGCTAACTAGCAACATGTTACACTAATCAGACTTCAGGTGTAGGCTATACAAACAATTGAAGTGCTTGTGAAAAGAAGGTTATCCCACTCTTCCAACAAAATGAATTGTTTTTCGAAATCTGGTAACTGGCACAATCTAGTGTTTAATTCCACAAGTTCTTTGTTGTGGAATAGGCCCAACCTTGCTATTTTTCTTGTTTACGAAGGGCAGAATAAACTCACAGTTCACTTCTTGGTGGAAGAAGGTTCTATTCCACATTTTCAACATTGATTGCCTAAATTGGTAGTAAGCTCAATTATGATTGGCTAAAAGGACGCCATAATTCTGCTTAGCTACAATAATACTACCTCTTGTTCCCATTTTCCAGTAAATAAACATGGGTGACATACTAAATTATTACCTTTAGTAGTAAACATTGATTTCTGTACTGCTCAATAGTACACATACTCTTTTTGATCAAGTATTCTAATAAAATGTTGTCGTATGAAAAGTTCATAATAATTCACATTTTTAAAATTAATTTATTCCAGATATTTTTATTTCCATCTTTTTATTTAATTTAACTTATATGATTTTATCCAATTTACTTGCATATTTGTAGACATAGGGGAGACTCGGCTAATTCCGCAGTATTAAGAAGTAAATCTGTCGTATTTTTATCAAAATATTTATTGAAAAATATTATCAAGGTATGTAGACATTACCAAATGAGATAAAGAGACCTATTAAAATGAAAATATATTTAGTTGTACACACATAACGTGCTCATAATTTGTGTGTACGTTTTGTAAGCAATGTTCGTAAATATGATCATATTACCCCATCCCTGGAAGCAATAGTTTGGCTTAAACTAGATAAGAAAAGAAATTTACATTCACTTCTCTTTCTCTTCGAAATCTTGAACTCTTCTATTCCTTCGTACCTGTCGTCTCGCTTCACTTACCTTTCTTCCCACCATAATCTGAACACACGCTCTCGTCATGAAACAATACTAACAATACCATCCCATCGCACCTCCTCATACTCATCTTCTTTCACAATAGCCCTGCCAAGACTCTGGAATTCGCTACCTGCTAGCATCAGGGACTGTCGAAATAAAATTGAATTCAAACGAAAACTTACTAGGCACTTGGTCAGTAATTGATTACTTGTAAATAGTTTCTTTAATCTATCACAAAATATTTCAATATTCAGTAATTTCATCACTATACAATTTTGTTATTCTAGATTTAATTTGTAATTCAGTAAATATAAAATAGTCTTTGTTTCTCTATGATAAATTATCTAGCTTTAATTATTCAGGTAATCTTTTCGTACTTTGATTTTATTGTAATTGTAAATTTAATACTAATTGTAATATTGTTTGTAATTGTAATTGTAAATTTAATACTAATTGTAATTTTATTGTTGATATTGTAGTTGGAATCTCCTGGTAGAGGGGCAGAGAAGGCCTGACGACCTTATCTCTACCAGGTTAAATAAATAAATACTACTACTAATACTACATTACAGTTGAAAAAGAACAACTCGGGTAATTCCCAACAGTGCGGATAAATCCGAATAGGACTTGGCTAATTCCGCAGTCGTAAATAATTATGAAACGCATTATGAAAGTAACATAAAAGGAACAATTTATATGTAACAATGCTCACTTTCTTCACAGCTGTGTAGCAAAACACGAAAAACAGCCAACTTTCGATGTTTCGCTGTATTGCCGACAGAGGTGTCGACCAATATCCTTGATTTTTTTCTATAGCACTGCAGAGGACATGCCTCCTGTTGACAGCCTCTCAAAACTTACGTTCACGCTATTGTAAAGCCGCAGTAAAATCATATATGCACTACTGCGGAATTACCCGTACTGCGGAATTAGCCGAGTTTCCCCTATTTTAAGAACTTATTCTCAAAATATGAAATTCCTACAAATATTTAAAAATTTCCTGCTCTAAAAGAACGTTGATTGCTTTTTCCTCTAAAGTTTTAAAATGTGGGATATGCCCTTCTTCCACCAAGCTCTTCAATTGTTCTCCCTTTGTTGCATATCGTCAAGTGAGATGTACTGCCTGATAGTAGGTGTAGGCCCTACATATCAGCCAGAAACTCAATCAGGGGTAATCTGACATTATTAAAAAATTGAATTCTTGGTTCTCTTCCTAACATAACAGTGGTGCGGTTTAAAATTATTCAGACTGATTGAACGAAATTTGTATGAGGAACGGAATTTCGAAAATTTACCCCCTTTAAAAACATCAATAACTGAAAAAATTATGTCTATGATGGTCAAATTTTGATAAATTTATTATGTTGTTAAGATTCATATATGTATCAAATATGAAAGCTGTATTTAAAAAATATGAATTAAATTTCATTTTCTCTATAGTTCACCCATAAAGTCTTCACATTGAGAGTGGAGCATGGGCCCCACAGTCCTCGCGAGAGAAGCGACTCGAGCCCTTGCACTGTGCGGGTGCCGCCGTCATGCGAAAACTAAGGCTCCGATTTCGAAGGCTTTAAGGGGACCGGGTAGTGATTAAAGGTAAAAAATCCGATTTTTTTATTTTGTGTTGTAAAATGTAGAAAACTTGCTCTGTAAAACAATAGGCCTATATATTTTTTGTGGGGGTATCTATGCAGATAAGCCCTTTAAATGGTCTCTTTAAATATGCCGGCGCTTGTAATTCGTACACCCTTCTTTTTTTAAAGCAGTTTTCCGTAAGTTGATCTTTTTCAAACTTAAGTGCATTTTTCTCTGAAACTACAGAATCAGTTTACAAGAAATTTTTACAGTGTTTTCTGCAGCCTGTGTTCTACAAAGTATACCAACGGATTTAAGAATGTCACACGCATAAAACGAGGGAAAAAATATATATGCATTGAAAAAATGGCAAAAATTGTTAATCAAAGTTAAATATTTTTTCCGTTTCACTAAGGGTGAAATATGTATGCTAACTAAATTTTGCTTTAGAATAATTTATAACATACTTTACTTGATAACTTAAAAAAATACAAGACATATGAGTGAAGATTGTAGCAAGTAATGAGCACCTGAAGATTGTGATACATTTAACAAAGTGGAAAAACAGGTTATGAGTTAGGCCTTTCCTTTGCACTTGGATAAGAAACTAATTAGTTGCCTTTTATACCACGGAATTCAGAATGATTTATTGTATAACCATGAAAATTTCTATACCACTTTCCACACTAAAAGCCTAGAAATATTGAACTAAACTTCTTTTTACTGAAATTCTTTAATTGTACAGCATCACTACCTACTTTCCTTAATTTGAAAAAAAAAAAAATGCCGAAATTTGTGTTGGGGGGAGATGTACAGAGCAGTTCACGACCTACTGTGACGATTAAAAACACGAGTTTTACGTTAAAGACTTACCGTCGAGCGGGGTGACTTTGTGCCATTCGCATATTTCATAAAAAGACGTAAGAAAGTAGTCTTTAAAACCGTCACAAGGTTTTAAAGTCTACTAAACGTAAGGAAGTAGACTTTAAAACCTTGTCACGGTCTTAAAGAATACTTCCATACGTTTTTCGCGAATGGCACAAAGTCACCCTCATGGCACAAAGTCACCCCTCGCGACGGTACGTAATTCGATAGCCGAAGCAGGAATCGAACCCACGCCTGATTACAGCTCCGGGTCAGCAGAAAAACACGCTATTATCTGAGCTACGACAGTGGATTCCGAACGCTCAAACCCTGGCACTGTTGAAATCGAAAGCTTCATTCTGCCCCGCTGCTAGAAGGTTCAATATTTTTGGAGAAATATACGGGCGATATTATCAGTGGTGTTAGGAATGACCTTGCTATCTATGTCACCCGCATGCCATTTTCACTCAATGACAGCAGTGCCTCGTCGAAAATCGAAAAAATCGAAAAATCGAAAGAGAATTGGGAGGAAAAATTTTAAAAGGTACTCAAAACGCGTCCTTGCAAGGGGTTGGGGGCTGTACAAAACTAAATATGTGAGCTCCAAGCCTGTTGGCCACTAGTCTCACTCCGGTTTACGCTGCTCCCCTGAAGGAGCTCTAGAAAATTTTGAAGGGGAAGCCGAAATTGGACGTAATCTCTTAGGTACCACATACGCGAGGGGGGCTGAGATTGATCAATTGATCACGGAACGGGGCGAGGAGTTGGCTGGTGTTTGCCGTTAGGATGGCAAGACGCTGTCATCTGTTGTTCGATGACAAAGCAGGTGAAGGCCGTCGGAAGAAGCGCCGTGAAATCTAAGCTGCAATTTGAGGTCCCTGTCCTTTCAATTTGCGACTTATTGAGTGACCTCGTATGTTTAATAGACTATTAATATTATCTGAACTAGGGCATACATAATTTATAATAAAGGTGGGAATATATATGGGGAAGGGCATATAGGTCCGTGGCCCATTTCTTATAGGGCTCATCCCGACATTTGTCTTACGCCTGAGGAAAACCACGGAATACCTTAGGCAGGATGAGTTGTCTCATATAAGAGACTAGCCAATTTGGCTATTATGTAGGAGGTCATGAGCCTTGTTGTGAACACCAGCAGCTATATAACTTATCCCCACCGGTAGCGCAATGCTATACTCCGCGTCAGACCAGCAAGTTACTGCAGCCTTTAGGGAATAACAAACCCTCACACCACAGCCACAGCCAAACAATCAGTAACAGTAATTGTCCAGGGGTGTGGGGGAGGGAAGTACGGCAGAGCGTACTGGCTCCTTGTGTATACTATCCGTTATAAAAATATGTTTTCTTTTACATTACGCACACAATTTACTAATTGAATTAAAGGATAAAATTAGTGTAACACCACAAATCAGGAAGAGGAGTGACTTCTAAATTAGCAGTGTGTTTTTCCTGTAAAATGAATGCATAAGACGCCTTATTGCAGTCTGAGTCATTGAGTCATATTTCTGCATTCTCGTCTTTGAATGCCTGGGCTTTTTTCACGGGTGTTGAAAGTTTCCCCTTCAATTTAAACTCATTTCTTATTGTTAGCACTAGTTTGTAAGAAACTGTTTGTGATTAACGCCGCATGTTTAGGAGCTTCAGTTACATTGAATAAAAAGGCAGTACGAAAGTACAAATTACACGTTTAAAACCATAGTTCTTTCATCGGAAGTCAATATTCTTTTCCGGGTTCGCAATTTTTTTTAAGCATTCTGGCGACTTCTCCATTGTTTCAGTACGACAAGAAAGAACAAACTAATTGAAGTTACTACACTGGCTTATTCTTACACAGCTATTTGAAGATGAACTAAACTAAACTAAACTTAAAACTATTTGTATACAAAAAACACGAATTATTTACATAAACTACAACAGCGGATAGATTCGCAATCGACATTTTCAAACAGGATAGTAGTACGTTTGTACGAGCCCAGCGACAAGCGGTAACTCTCAATCAAGGCGCGGTGGTGGTTTAAAGCTTACAATTCTATACCTGCTGAGTTGAAAAATACAAAGGTCCTTTAAATATTTCTTCCAAGAGCTATTGTTAAATGAGCGAAATAGTTCCCTATTCCAAATGCACAGTAACTTGCTGGTCTGACACGGAGTGTAGTCAGCGGGCTACTCATTTCACAGACTCTGGTTCGATCCCCGGCGTTTGCATATTTCATTCCAATCCACTTCATGCTAATGTATGGATACCAAACAATAGCGGTCAAACCAATGTATAGTTACATGCAAATTAAGGGTAAACAGAGATGAAATATTGGCATTTTTGGTGAAAAATTACGATTTTCCGTTTTTATTATAGCCCTTCACCTATTTTCATGTCCATAGAGTTGCCCAATCAGATGTTCTGTTGTACTACTCCCCCTCGAGGGGACAGGCACGGACTGGGGGCTGCCCTGGCACGACGTCTGCTTGGGTAAGCCCACACCCGGAGTGGAATGGTGTGGAATGGCCTAGGAATTGCACTTTAATTTATGCATCTTGATTACACAACTTTTAACACTGTATCACTTCGGAATATGTATGATAAGACTTTCCTGTGTTTAATTTCAAAGTACCTCGTTTACATATTTCGACCTATTTATGAGTAAGAATCAGTGGCGGCTCCTGCATATTTCTTAAGAGGAGGAAAGATATTAACAGCACTAAATGACACCTTCTTGAATGAAACATGCTACAAATTAGCCTACATGCATACATGTAAGACCAGGTAGTGGTGGGGTTGGGCTTCCCTTCTGTATAGCAATAATCTGTTCTTGTAAACTGAGTTTCCTAAATTGTCCAAAATATATTATGATTTCACTTCCATTCATTGTTGAATAATTGCACAAATTAACAATTACAAGGAAATTCACAACCTCGCAGCATTTCTCGAGCACACTACAGCATCACACGTGTTGGAAGAGACTATAGCTACTAACTCGTAACCGGAACCGTTTTACGGAAATGGAAATGGGAATGGGAAATAATCTGAGGAAAGCGAGAACACTGCACCCACCCACGTGGTCTGTGTTGACACATGTACATTTTAACAGTTCAGTATCACATACTTTTGAAGAATGTCAGTTCTTGTAAAGTCATACTATCATTATTGTTCAAAGCTGCCGGTGGCCGATTAATTTTTTATGTTAAAAATGATGTAGTTTGGAGTACCTACTTTCAATTTCAAATATATTTGTACAAAACTGACAACTTGGCTGTTGTCCTGTCTAGTAAACAATGAATAGAAGTGAATTTCAGGGGCCAACTACGTAAAACTACTTCCTCTTTGTTTTACATAAACCCGACTTTAACTTTCAAATATCCACGAAAGTTTCAAACCATGAATAGTAGCCTATATAAAGTGCAATGAATAATATTTTTGACTTATAATTAAAAAAAAGTTTACATGGTGTCTTTCATAGCGTTGCGTTAAAACTGTTTTTGTTGTGTCTCCTCCTAGATGTGTTATAGTCCGGTTGGATGCAGCATCGTTAGGTGGCAGCGGTAGCGAGCTTGCTGCACGACCAGTCGGTTTCTATTTCCCGCCCATGACTGATTCAGGGGAGGATCTCCTCCCTCTCCGTTCATTTACTCGCTTTAAAACTCTGCTTCTTTCTCTGGCCGCTAGTGCGCTGTTGTCTATGTGTGTTAACTGCAGTAGAGGAGGAATGGAGTGCCTTTCCTCTACACAGACAATCTCGCATTTTTCTCACAGTTTTCTACAGCACATGAGCGCGCGTCGTTTAAAACTCGATCAACAGAGTTTTTCTTATAGCTGTGAACTTAAAAATTATCGCTTCATTGCTCATGTAAGATTTATGGAATAAAATAAATGAATGAATGAATGAATGAATGAATGAATGAATCCGCTATGAAAAAAAAGCTTCTGCAGATAGGCCTATTGAGTTTTACGGAATATCGAGTTTACGGGACTTTCCCAAGCTTCATTCCAATCTATTTTTACTGTTGCAGAAGTTAGATGAAATGAGGGAAAGGTAGAGAATGTTGGTGGATTGATAGAGGGAAATGGGTGTAACCCGAGAAAAAATACTCTGCAACGTCTATAATGTCGAACGTAAATTCCATCACATCCTGACCGAGGATCGAACTAGGGACGCCTAGATGGACGACCATGCATGACAGACGCGGCGATGTCCACGAATATTTAACAGTGGCTAGTATCTAATGCAACAGAACACGCAATAGAATCGATTTC
Organism: Periplaneta americana; assembly: GCF_040183065.1. NCBI lineage: Eukaryota > Metazoa > Arthropoda > Insecta > Blattodea > Blattidae > Periplaneta > Periplaneta americana. The sequence goes on along the minus strand of NC_091118.1, from coordinate 10,625,161 downwards.
CCTCTACTGCCCAACGTGTTTGTATCGCCTGGAGTGTATACTGATCCGTAGTACCAAGATACAGGAGAAGTTGCTCTCCCATCACGGGGATTATCACAAAATCTAATATCAGAAGAAATCTTCATTTTGTCGTTAGGTTCAGGAGAGCGAAGCGAGTGATATGAAACCATAATAATAATAATAATAATAATAATAATAATAATAATAATAATAATAATAATAATAATAATAATAATAATAATAATAATCCGTGGCGCTACAGCCTGTGAAGGGCCTAGACCGACCAGCAGGCTGCTGGCCTCACGCCCACATATCGAAGCAGAGGTGGACGATCATCCAACTAGAATGGAGGTATCGTGTGGTTAGCACGATGATCTCCCCAGCCATTATAGGTGGCATTCGCAACCGGATTTCGCTACCTATCGTAGCTCCCCAAGTGCATCATGTTGCTGGGTGGGCACCGGTCTCATACACAGGCCGAAATTTCATGAGAAAATTTCTTCTCCCACGAGAACTTGAACCAGCGCGCATTCCGTAACGCGAGTCCTAGGCGGGATGCCTTAGACCGCGACGCCACGGCGCGGGACATGTGAAACCATACAAAACATTTCGTAATAGAATGAAGAAGAAAAGATGAAGAAAGAGCGAGATGAAAGCAAAAAAGCAGCTTATTTTTCTGTTATAAAATAATTGCAAAGGTATGTTAAAATTTTAATATATCCTTGAATTCGTAATAACTGGCAAACCTTTGTAATGGATATTGTAGTGAAGGTTCTGAAGTTTGTATTGCTAACAACCAACGACCTTGTTCTGCCACCTTAGGTTGCGTCACAGCACCAGACATCTTACCCCGATACTTCGAGAAGATGATCACTTTCTTTCGAAGTTAAATGGCACCTTGTTGCAAGAGTTTTATTTTATTTTTTTTTATTGTAGGGGATGTGTAAACATTACGTAAGATCCTCTTATAGAAGTCAGTGGATTGGGGGCAGTCTTCAACTTGCGATGGAACATGTTATAACAGAGGGTATGAACTGTTTTAGAGTATCGCAAGCATACGGGATTCCTTACCGTACCCTTAAACGCTTCCTAAAAAGGAATGATGACAAAAAATGTATTGGATTGAATTCATTGTGTGCAAGAAGTGATTTCGCGAGTCTTGCACACAGCAATAAAATATGTGCAATGACTGTGTTGCTAAGTAGTGATAAACGAGTGAGAAAGTGTCCATGAGCTTTAGATTAAGTCAATTTTGTTATATACATGTATCAAACCAAGTTCAGGCAAAATACATATACGGTATCAGCAAATGTGTTAATTGCATTTGCCGTCTTACCCGACTATCGGGGAAAGATGCCTACAGTGCAGACAAGAAGAAAACCTGTATCTATAAACAGGGCAATTAATGTTTTTTGTTTTGTACCATAAATATAGTTTCAAAATACCTTCCAGACCTTGTTATTTCAATACGAAATTCGAAACTAAATGAACAGTATCTTAAATTTTCAATAAAAAAAAGTCAGGCATCTTCCCCCGATCCAATCTACTATTCATACAAAAAACTGGATACTAATGAACGAATCTCTTATATACAGGCACAGACAAAGAGAACACATTGTGACTTCATTACATTTATTGCGATGAAAAGTTAGCTAATAGGAGCCGGGTAGTGATAGTCACAATTTTATTAAATGTTTGGGTATATGTACCGTGTGTGCAAAATGTCTCTTAGCACGCTAGAAGTTAGGAACAACATCTATCGTGTGTAAGGCACTGAGGTGGCGCAGTGTTAAATATTACCTGAAACTGCACCACTTTGCTTGAGGTCGGCACACACGGGCTGGCGCGATTTCGGCAGGAACAATTAGCAGCGAATCAATACGACCTCCTGCCCTTGCCGCAATTAGGCAGCACGCAACACACAGTATAGAGCCGTCAAAATATCTGTGTAATGCGCATCTTGCTCAATTAAATTTCTCGTATTGTACACACTTACCCCACATCCTTCATGAATTCTCATGTTAATCTTCCATTTCTCTCTATATTTTCTTCCTCTCTTCTCTCTGTCTTTTCCCCTCTCTGTCTCTAATCAATTGATCCCTATTTCTCCCTCCCTCCATACTGTTAACCTCCTCATCCTTGTCAATTTCTTTCCAAATTCACTGTTAATATTCAAGTCCTCCTTATCTTCTATTTATTTCCTTCCATTTTCTTTCCCTTTTTCCTTTTCCAACCACATTCCTTCTTCTCTTCTTCCTCTCTTCTATTCAATAATTCCATTTCCTCTTCGTCATCTAGCCCTTCTTATGGTTCTCCTCTTCGTGCCCACATCTTTCGTTTTCCATTTTCCCTCATTTTTCTCCAGTTATGTCTCAACATTTTCGTTTTCCCATTTTCTCCACTCCCTACATTATCTCTTCTTCTACCCCCTTTCTTCCTTCTTTCACCGTCATACTTCCGTAGTTTTAATCTCTTCTCCTTTCTAACTATCAACGTTCCCCTCTTTCTTCTTTATCTTTGCAATTCCATTTTAACGTTTCTTTCAAATTACAGTGGCTATTCCTGGATGATAAGATGATAATTGGAATTGCACTAATTTATTTAACGTTCCTTTTAAACTACAGAGGCTATTCATAGACGATAAGATAATTATAATTTTAATTCTTTATTTAACATTTCTTTTAAACTACAGAGACTATTTCATGACGATAAGATGATAATTGTAATTGTAATTCTTTATTTAACGTTCCTTTTAAACTACAGATACTTTCATAGACGATAAGGTGATAATTGTAATTGTAATTCTTTATTTAACGTTCCTTTTAAACTACAGATACTTTCATAGACGATAAGGTGATAATTGTAATTGTAATTCTTTATTTAACGTTCCTTTTAAACTACAGAGGCTATTCATAGACGATAAGGTGATAATTGTAATCGTAATTCTTTATTTAACGTTCCTTTTAAACTACAGATACTTTCATAGACGATAAGATGATAATTGTAATTGTAATTGTTTATTTAACGTTCCTTTTAAACTACAGAGGCTATTCATAGACGATAAGGTGATAATTGTAATTGTAATTCTTTATTCAACGTTCCTTTTAAACTACAGAGGCTATTCATAGACGATAAGGTGATAATTGTAATTGTAATTCTTTATTTAACGTTCCTTTGAAACTACAGAAGCTATTCATAGACGATAAGATGATAATTGTAATTGTAATTCTTTATTTAACGTTCCTTTTAAACTACAGAGGCTATTCATAGACGATAAGATGATAATTATAATTTTAATTCTTTATTTAACGTTCCTTTTAAACTACAGAAGCTATTCATAGACGATAAGATGATAATTGTAATTGTAATTCTTTATTTAACGTTCCTTTTAAACTACAGAGGCTATTCATAGACGATAAGATGATAATTATAATTTTAATTCTTTATTTAACGTTCCTTTTAAACTACAGAGGCTATTCATAGACGATAAGATGATAATTGTAATTGTAATTCTTTATTTAACGTTCCTTTTAAACTACAGAGGCTATTCATAGACGATAAGATGATAATTGTAATTGTAATTCTTTATTTAACGTTCCTTTTAAACTACAGAGGCTATTCATAGACGATAAGATGATAATTGTAATTGTAATTCTTTATTTAACATTCCTTTTAAACTACAGAGGCTATTCATAGACGATAAGATGATAATTGTAATTGTAATTCTTTATTTAACGTTCCTTTTAAACTACAGAAGCTATTCATAGACGATAAGATGATAATTGTAATTGTAATTCTTTATTTAACGTTCCTTTTAAACTACAGAGGCTATTCATAGACGATAAGATGATAATTATAATTTTAATTCTTTATTTAACGTTCCTTTTAAACTACAGAGTTAACGTAGAGTCCTTAAATAATCAAAACATTGAGGATTTATTCAGGTGCGGTAACAAGAACAGAAATAAGGAAATAGAGACTTGTGGAAATAGAGCATCGTCTACACCGCTCGTAAACAGAAGAAGTGCATCACGAAACAGAAAGTCTAGAAGCGCAGAGAGGACTGATAAGAATAGTAACTCATCAAGTGGGCAGAAGAAATCAGAAATAACAAATAGAAGAATTGATGAGCTTACGGGAGTGAATGATATTAGAGCATACCTAAGTAAACTAGAGAACACTGTTTTCACAGATCCCTTTAGAAGAAAGAAGAGTGAAGAAGGACAACCTAGTATGGAAGAAGATGCAGGAACCAGTGAAGATGCTGTTTGGGGAGCTGAGGCACAGACTGAGAGAACAACCAGTGAGGGTAGGCTGAGGCGCGCAAGTGAAAACTCAACAAGGAGAAGCGATTGTGGATCAACCGGCAAAGTCAGCGATCAATTTATAAGAATGCCACATGCCGTTGGTAGTCCGGAGTGCGCGAGAGGAAGTGCTACAGTATGGAGGAGCTGTGCGTTACCGACCGATGTAGTAGGAGAAGGTGACGAACAGTTATTAAGAGGTAAATTGACAAATAGAAACTCTATCAGGAATAAAGTAGATTCAATCAAAACTATAGATACTGAACGAAACTACCTACTAAGAGATAGGCATCAGCAAAGACTAAATTTTCCTAAAATTAGAAACACTTATTATTAATTAAATTAGATAAGCAGACAGGTTTTGTAAATAGGATAGAATTACTTCAAAGTTTTAAAATAATAAAAATTGAAAATAGAGAATTAAGGTAGTTATTAATGTATTGCGATAGCTATATTACTCGTATTTAGTAAAGGTTCAGAAGATAATTTTGACTTTATAAATTGCTTTACTAATATGTTTTAATTTCAATAATACTGCATTTATAATAAATTTAGTAGGCATTATAATAGTAATGAATTGATAATGAGTACATGAGACACAATTATGAAACTAAATTGAGGTTGATTATGTAAGCAACTTGGCAAGTTTGTGTTTAAGCGGGTATGTGATAGTCTTCATTGAAGTTACGCAAACGTTTCTGCTGACAAGGAAATATTGTAAGAAATAAAGATTAACCTACATATAGAATGTATCGAGTCAGCTAATTCAGGTTCATGACTTACATTATGTCGACATCTGATCACATTTTTTTGGAATAATAAGTTATTATGTAAAGTAAGACCTAAATAATTACAATTAAATTGTGAAAAAGGGCAGATAAATAAGGTTTAATGTCTTAGTGGTTATCATTATTGGTTTAAACATGCACTAAAACCAGACGTAAGTGCAAGTTTGAACCAATAAATTATTGAGATTTGCGTTAAAATAATAAGTCTAGGAAATTGTATATTTAGTATGTAGAACTACATTTGTTTATAGATCTTTTGTTATATTATTAAGTTTTGTACTTGTGAACTATATCAATAAATAAATCAATCAAAAAAAAACTACAGAGGCTATTCATAGACGATAAGATGATAATTATAATTTTAATTCTTTATTTAACGTTTCTTTTAAACTACATAGACTAGTTCATGACGATAAGGTGATAATTATAATTGTAATTCTTTATTTAACTTTTGTTTTAAACTACAGAGGCTATTCATAGGCGATAAGATGATAATTGTAATTGTAATTCTTTATTTAACGTTCCTTTTAAACTACAGAGGCTATTCATAGACGATAAGATGATAATTGTAATTGTAATTCTTTATTTAACGTTCCTTTTAAACTACAGAGGCTATTCATAGACGATAAGATGATAATAGTAATTGTAATTCTTTATTTAACGTTCCTTTTAAACTACGGAGGCTATTCATAGACGATAAGATGATAATTGTAATTGTAATTCTTTATTTAACGTTCCTTTTAAACTACAGAGGCTATTCATAGACGATAAGATGATAATAGTAATTGTAATTCTTTATTTAACGTTCCTTTTAAACTACAGAGGCTATTCATAGACGATAAGATGATAATAGTAATTGTAATTCTTTATTTAACGTTCCTTTTAAACTACAGAGGCTATTCATAGACGATAAGATGATAATAGTAATTGTAATTCTTTATTTAACGTTTCTTTTAAACTACAGAGGCTATTCATAGACGATAAGATGATAATTGTAATTGTAATTATTTATTTAACGTTCCTTTTAAACTACAGAGGCTATTCATAGACGATAAGATGATAATTTTAATTGTAATTCTTCATTTAACGTTCCTTTTTGAAATAGAGAATCAGTCGTATATTCGTAACTGAAATAGCTATTTCTCGTAGTTTTTCGAAAATTTCCCAGTGTTAAATACTTTTGTCTGATACTGTACGACGTTAAAAAGTTTAACCGCGTTTATGAGAATTAATGCCTAGTCACGATACATCGTAGCAGGAAGGCCAAACACCTGCAGTCGGAGTTACAACGTGAACACGCGAGTTTAAAACAAGATAAACTCTCCTGAAGTGATATCCAGACCCGGAAACTATGGATTAAAATGCGCTGTACGTTAGCCTCTTTACGGTTGCTGACGATGTTAGGAGTAATAACAATATGGACTCTTTCTCTTATATTGCTGACTTCGTATATTTCCCTCTCATGCTTCGCTGTTTATTTGCATTTTGTACGCAATTAATTTTATCATCTGTGGCATGCAAGCGAATTAATGTTGTGGCGTAGTTGCATTCCATTGTAGGCTGCTTCAGGAAACATAATCAATAAGCGCTCATTAGGTTCAATAGTTCGACTGCTGCTAAGCTAAACCTGCCAGTGATTATCATGTCGAAGCACCTCTTTTGTGTAACTATAGCTTCATCTGTGCCTTCCCTCAATATGCGTACACAACACAGAACTGCACGCATTGTATTCTTCACCTGACATAATTAGGAACTTAAATCCAGACGTTTGAGATGGGCAGGGCATGTAGCACGTATGGGCGAATCAAGAAATGCATATAGAGTGTTAGTTGGGAGGCCGGAGGGAAGAAGACCTTTGGGGAGACCAAGGTGTAGATGGGAGGATAATATTAAAATGTATTTGAGGGAGGTTGGATATGATGATGGAGACTGGATTAATCTTGCTCAGTGTAGGGACCGATGGCGGGCTTATGTGAGGGCGGCAATGAACCTCCGGTTCTTTAAAAGCTAGTAAGTAAGTAATAGCCGGAATTTGACTATCATTCAATGGTATAAAATGGAGAGTTGCATAAAACTGAAAAGGGAAGGACACTTCAATAATCTGGTATAGTGAATGTTTCTTGTACAAAATTCGGTATGCCAGTAATTTAAGTTGAATAACAATACTCTATGTTATTTTTATTTTATTGTTTATTGAATATTCTATTTACAAAATAGTTTTAGAAAATATCACTCCTGGATTCATCTTTTCAATAATTTCCCTCGCGCTTCTCTTCGTTCTGCGCGCGCAAAATTATCGACAAGATGGAACTTATTTCTGATACTAGAACTTAATTCGTTATTAAAATAATATATGCCAAGATTTTTTCACGACAGGTGATTATGAAATTTCAATATTAATCGTAATAGCCGGTGTTTTACTGTCGACCAATGGTATAAAATGGAGAGGTGCATAAAACTGAAAAGGGAGGGGCACTTGAATCACATGGTATAGTGAATGTTTTTATGATACATCCAATTGAGGGCTGAGTGTTGATCGTAATAGCCGGTATTTTACTGTCGTTCAATAGTATAAAATGGAGACTTGCATAAAACTGAAAAGGGAGGGACACTTGAATCACATGGTATAGAATGTTTTATGATACATCCAATTGATGGCAGAGTGTTGATCGTAATAGCCGGTATTTTACTGTCGTTCAATGGTATAAAATGGAGAGTTGCATAAAACTGAAAAGGGAGGGACGCTTGAATCACATGGTATAGTGAATGTTTTATGATACATCTAATTGATGGCATAGTGTTGATCGTAATAGGCGGTATTTTACTGTCGTTCAATGGTATAAAATGGAGAGTTGCATAAAACTGAAAAGGGAGGGGCACTTGAATCACATGGTATAGTGAATGTTTTATGATACATCCAATTGATGGCAAAGTGTTGATCGTAATAGCCTGTATTTTACTGTCGTTCAATAGTATAAAATGGAGAGTTGCATGAAACTGAAAAGGGAGGGGCACTTGAATCACATGGTATAGTGAATGTTTTATGAAAGATCCAATTGATGGCAGAAAGTTGAGCATAATAGGACTCACCACTCGGATGCTGGTGACATCAGAGAATTTGACGATCTCGTGCACGGCCCGGGGTGGATAGTCCGCGACCAGAAGGGCCTTCCCCGTCACCACCAGGTACTTGAAACACAAAGGTCCCTTGGCGACCCTTACTACACAGCCTTCGTAGTACCTGTGAAGAAGAACGTGTCCTAAAATTCAGAATTACGATACCTTAAAATATTAGGCGACCAAGAATGTTAGTTACGATTTTAACTAGTTCAAAATGTTTATAAGTTAATAATAATGCGGAAAGGCCAATATCTTAGCCTTTTAATTAACTAGAATATAGCCTATTTATGATAATATTAGGTTTAATAATAATAATAATCATAATAATGGCTTTATTTAACCTGGCAGAGTTAAGGCCGTAAGGCCTTCTCTTACACTCAACAGGATTAAAACTTGCTTACACAGTTGAACATAAAACTGGATCGGAATTAAGTAATTACATAGTGATACAATTTAGGTACATAATGAGATCAAATGAGATAGTTACATAAAATTTACCTCATAAAATAAAAATAAACATAGTGGAATATATATTAATATTGTTAGAATCAAATACGAATCACATAAAAACAGAAGCCGATAATTCAATAAAAAAAATGTACACAGTAAAAATAAAAATAAACACATTAGTATACATATTAGTATTAAATTACAATTAAATGGGATTTACATAATTAAACCGGAAACCGACAATTGAATAAAATATACACAAAAATTAGGTTAATAGGCCTAATAAAAAAAACATAGTGGGATACATATTGGCGTTAAGTGATAAATAAACACGATTTAGATAATAAAAATAAGAAACAAAAAAAAAAAATAAAAATAAATACACTGGAACACATTCCATTAAATATTTGCAACGCGTTAGGTCTGGTTAGGTTTAGTTTCACTTGTTTGAAGTTTGTTTGATTGTAGACTGTATAATTGAAGCGATGAGTTTCAAAGCCCGGGAAGTGCAAAAAAAAAAAAAAAAAAAAAAAACAGATATCTGTTTCAGTCAATTCAGATGGTAGCCCTGCATCATATTACATTAAGTGTTTGTGTCAAATCTTATTAGTTAGTACCTTTTTTTTTTAAATTTAAAATATGGATTTTATTTCAAAACTTTATAAAACATTCAGTCATTTTGTCTCAAAACGCCATACAAGAAGAATGGTTATATTTAGTCAAAATTTCATACATTCATATTTATCTATATGAACCCAATGCTCAGTTTGATCTAAAACTTAATACATTCATCCTTCATATTTCTGCTAACATAGAAACTGTACAATAACAGCATAGATTTTAAATAAAACAAAAGAGTACGACAACGATGCCCTTTATCACCTACCATATCTACTTGGAGGATTTAGTGAAGAATTGTTTTGAGAACATGGGAGGGGTGATAGTAGGAGAAAGAAGAAGAATAAAGTGTATAAGATTTTCTGATGCTATGGTGTCGTTGGCAAAAGAGGAAATGATACTAAGGAATATGCTACTGGAGCTAAATGACAACTGTGAGCAGTATGGGATGAAGATAAATGCCAACAAGACGAAGACCATGGTTATAGCAAGAAAAATAAAGAAGGTAAACGTGCGAATTCTAAATGAGGCAGTAGAACAAGTGGACAGGTTCAAATACTTGGGGTGTACTATAAGCAGTAACATGAGCTGCTGCCAGGAAGTCAAAAGGAGGATAGCAATGGCAAAGGAAGCTTTTAATAGAAAAAGGACCTCTAGAAAAAGACTAAGGAAGAGACTAGTGAAGTGCTTTGTGTGGAATGTAGTATTATATGGGGCAGAAACATGGGCATTACGACGAAGTGAAGAGAAGCGAAAAGAAGTACGTATTTGAAATGTGGATATGGAGAAGAATGGAACATGTGAAATGGACAGACAGAATAAGAAACGAAATAGTGGATGAAACTGATCAGGAGGAAAAGAAATTGGCTGGGTTGCTGGGTGAGAGGAAACTGCCTACTGAAGGGTACACTGGAAGAAATGGTGAACGGGAGAAGAGTTCGGGACAGAAGAAATCAGATGTTAGACAACATTAAGATAATATGGATTATATAAGGAGTCAAAGAGGAAGGCAGAAAATAGGAAAGACTGAAGAATGCTGGATTTGCAATGAGAGGACTACCCTTGGAAAGAACACTATGAATTAACACCTTATTTGTTATTCTTCGTGTAATATTAGGCCAAATTTATATTTTTTCTTGAGGTCTGAATTGACGAAACTCAATGCATTCCTGAAAAAAAATGTAAATATATTTTTTTTAATCGCAAAACTATTTTTTTTTCATATAGCAGAAGAATAGTGTTTTACACATACTAATTTTCATTATTGTACAAGATACAGTAATGGAGGAAAAAAAAAGTTGAATATTTCCAAAATTTTACTGCTGTAAACTTACCTAACCCCTTAATTGAATTCTTGGACTGTAAGTCGAACCATCAGAAATAAATTTTATCTTGCCATAAAAGAAATGCGTCATGATGTACATAAAACATAGCAGCACCAACAGACGCAGAAAATACTTAACTCTGCTTTAAATCAGTCTGAAAATTGTGAAGCTAGTATTTCCTGTGCAGTAATTGACTTGGACTAAAGATCTTTTTAATTATTATTTTTAAATTAATGTTTTGGGTTCTATATTTTTGTAAAATATAATTATTAAACATTAATCTGATAATTAAACAACCATACAATATTATTATTTTTCAGTTGTTGAAATAATCCTGTTCAAATAAATTTTATATAATTCAGACTTTCACTAATTATGGCTGAATTCTCTCTCAATTAGTCAGGGTCAACTACATAATGAAATTTTGCAATTCATTTTGATTAATTTTCAGAAAAGTCTATGATATATAATACGAATATTTATTTTCAGTCAATGACTTTACTATTAATATATGTAAGGTGCGAGTCCTTACATTACATGATTTAATATCGTATGAACGTTTTCGTCGGTTTCATACCAACATCATCAGATACAACATTCTATATAGCAATATCATCACTAACAGGTACATATGTCTCTACAAACCAAAATACAATATATATTAATAAGCATACAGTATGATAAAAAACATGATAAAAATGTGTCTTTCTTGTGTGACTACACCCTACTGTCAAATGATTAAAGCACACGTGAGATTACAATACTTATACAATAGTAATATACGTTACAAGAGCGGTATGTTGACGTTTTCATGTTCGAGGAGAAGTTTGAAAAAGCGAAACGTAGTTGAGCTTTTTTAATTTCTGAGAATTGAAAGAAAACATACCGCTCGTGTATCGTACAGTATTTTGTGCGGAGATCGTTTATTACATACCTGAAAGAGGAATTTCTAATTAGTTGCAATGAAATCTCCATCTTGGTTTCTGTTCAATGACGGCAAATTTGTAAAACAAAAATATCTATCTTCAACATTGTTGCTTTAAAATGTTTTCTGTGTTTACTATACTCCAGCAGGCCGTGATATACGTCTGTCTTTTTTTTCCCCCAGTCCATAAATGCGAACTTAAAACAAACGGTAAGGTTATGTAATGATTTATTTTTCATTTTAATATTTTAACAATATTATTTATATAACATATTGCAGTAATAACATCGGCATCTGGAATCTTGTTGATTTTTTCACGGCTTCCTTAATGTTACCTGCATCACGAATCCAGTAACTTTAGTGGAGTGAGTTGTAGAGTTTACTTAATTTTTGCAAATATTTAAAAACAATAATTAACAGTGCAATTTAGGTGAAATTGCAGTGGTAAGTTTCCAATTTATAATTATTACTATGTTAAACGTATCTAAAAATAATATGTTAAAAGCCTAAAGCAGTAAAATGAATGTCGCGCTTAAGCGGTAAGAAGAGGGAAATTGTTATGTGTGTTAGGTTGGGAATACTGAATGTGGTATTTCACACTTACCGCGGATTGGTTTTGTGCGAAAACCAAGCAAATACGCACGATCTCGCACAAATATGTTTGCAGGTCTTCACTGATAAAATAATAAAAAATAAAATGAAATCTGTATATTATATTGTGTGAAGACTCAAGGCACAACCTCAGTCTATATATTATGACGTACATACATTAGAAGGTGAAAAGACGTACAGGAAGGATAAAACAAGAATGCGGGCACGGAAAAATCAGTTAACACAGTTCAAATACTGTAATGCATCTCTTCACACAATATAATATACAGATTTCATTTTATTTTTTATTATTTTATCAGTGAAGACCTGCAAACATATTTGTGCGAGATCGTGCGTATTTGCTTGTTTTCCGCACAGAACCAATACGCGGTAAGTGTGAAATACCACATTCAGTATTCCCAACGTAACACACATAACAATTTCCCTCTTCTTACCGCTTAAGCGCGACATTCATTTTACTGCTTCAGGCTTTTAACATATTATTTTTAGACATGTTTAACATAGCAATAATTATAAATTGGAAACTTACCACTGCAATTTCACCTAAATTGCAATGTTAATTATTGTTTTTAAATATTTGCAAAAATTAAGTGAAGTCTACTACTCCACGAAACTTATTGCATTCCTGATACAAGTAACATTAAGGAAGCCGTGAAAAATTCAACAAGATTCCAGATGCCGATGTTATTACTGCAATATGTTATATAAATAATATTGTTAAAATATTAAAATGAAAAATAAATCATTACATAACCTTACCGTTTGTTTTAAGTTCGCATTTATAGTCTGGGGGGAAAAAAGACAGACGTATATCACGGCCTGCTGGATTATAGTAAACACAGAAAACATTTTATAGCAACAATGTTGAAGAAAGATATTTTGGTTTTCCGAAGTTGCCGTCATTAAACAGAAACCAACATGGAGATTTCATTGCAACTGATTAGAAATTCGTCTTTCAGGTATGTAATAAACGATCTTCGCACAAAATAATGTACGATACACGAGCGGTATGTTTGTTTTCATGTTCTCGGAAATTAAAAAAGCTCAACTACGTTTCGCTTTTTCAATCTTTTCCTCGAACATGAAAACGTCAACATACTGCTCTTGTAACGTATATTACTATTGTATAAGTATTGTAATCACACGTGTGCTTTAATCATTTGACAGTAGGGTGTAGTCACACAAGAAAGACACATTTTATCATGTTTTATCACATTGTATGCTTATTAATATATATTGTATTTTGGTTTGTAGAGACATATGTACCTGTTAGTGATGATATTGCTATATAGAATGTTGTATCTGATGATGTTGGTATGAAACCAACGAAAACGTTCATACGATATTAAATCATGTAATGTAAGGACTTGCACCTTACATATATTAATAGTAAAGTCATTGACTGAAAATAAATATTCGTATTATAGAATTAAAATTGTGGATATTAAAAGTCAATATCTTGTCTCTTTAATACACTTCGTAATGACATTTAAAATTGCATTCTCCATATATACATTATTTATAAAATGATTTGATTATCATGGATTAAATTGTTACTTTCTATTAATCTAATAACATTAAACATTTTAAAACTAATTTAGACAATGTAGGAAGTGAAGCTATGTGGATGGCGTTATGTGAAGAATGGGGAAGTACCTGATGTCACTGAACACGGCGCTGGGCAGCGCTCGCTTCAGGAAGCTCTCGAGCTTGCTGTTCTTCTTGTCCATGTCCACGCGGCCAGACCCCGCGCAGAACTGACAGCTGAAGTGTCAGAGCGCGTGGCTGGGATCTGCGCCACGCCGACCACGCGCCGAGCGGCCTGCCGGCCAATTAAACATCTGTATACAGAGTGGAAATAATATAACTGTACAGATTTTCACAACTTATTTCTCGGATAAAGTACAACGAAAAATTCCAACACCATATTAGCCATAAATGAATAGTTTTTTTTTTTTTCAGAAAAAAAATTATTTTTCTCTAAATGTTAACATAGATTTACTCGGTAAGTACAGTAGGCCTACTGTCTATACGAGGTACGGTGTAGCGGACCACAAATAAATTGTGAATTGCAGAAATCCCACAAGTCACAATTTTTCATACATAGGCCATTGAAGGTGCAGAAATCCCACACGGCCAGTACTCAGCGTACATTTCACAGTAGCAATAAGTTACAATGAATTACAGGAAATGGCAGGAACATCACAAATCCAGGGCATGTGGAATTTTGAGAAACTAAAAAGAAAATCAGTTTGCTTCCTTCCTTTGTTTTTCTTAGGTTTAAAAGAATTTTAAGAGTTACAAGGTATTCTATTCACATAACTCTGCATTTTTGTACGTTTGTGTACTTACTTACAACTTACTTACAAATGGCTTTTAAGGAACCCGCAGGTTCATTGCCGCCCTCACATAAGCCCGCCATTGGTCCTTATCCTGAGCAAGATTAATCCAGTCTCTACCATCATATCCCACCTCCCTCAAATCCATTTTAATATTATCCTCCCATCTACGTCTCGGCCTCCCCAAAAGTCTTTTTTCCCTCCGGCCTTCCAACTAACACTCTATATGCATTTTTGGATTCGTCCATACGTGCTACATGCCCTGCCCATCTCAAACGTCTGAATTTAATGTTCCTAATTATGTCAGGTGAAGAATACAATGCGTGCAGTTCTGTGTTGTGTAACTTTCTCCATTCTCCTGTAACTTCATTCCTTTTAGCCCCAAATATTTTCCTAAGCACCTTATTCTCAAACACCCGTAATCTCTGTTTCTCTCTCAAAGTGAGAGTCCAAGTTTCACAACCATACAGAACAACCGGCAATATAACTGTTTTATAAATTCTAACTTTCAGATTTTTTGACAGTAGACTGGATGACAAAAGCTTCTCAACCGAATAATAACAGGCATTTCCCATATTTATTCTGCGTTTAATTTCCTCCCAAGTATCATTTATATTTGTTACTGTTGCTCCCAGGTATTCGAATTTTTCCACATCTTCGAAAGATAAGTCTGCAAATTTTATATTTCCATTTCGTAGAATATTCTGGTCACGAGACATGATCATATACTTCGTACGTTTCTCTACTTTTTTCAATTTCTTGATTTAATTACACATTTAAAGTGGTTTAAAAAATAATAAAGCGACCGGCGTAGCTCAGTCAGCTAAGGCGTTTGCCTGCCAATCCGGAGTTGCGCTCGGGCGCGGGTTCGATTCCCGCTTGGGCTGATTATTTTCCCCAACCGTAAGACCAATGTCAGGTAGTCTATGGCGAATTCTGGGCCTCATCTCGCCAAATACCATCTCACTATCACCAATCCCATCGACTCTAAATAACCTAATAGTTGATACAGCGTCGTTAAATAACCAACTAAAAAAAGAAAAGATACGTAATTGTCTTTCTTCGTCGTCTTCGTCTGAAAATTGTTAAAAAAAATAAAATGATAATTACTAGTCGTGAATTGCAGAAACTGCACAAGTCCAGACAATTCAGGTTTTCTCAGAAAATACTAAAGAAAAAATTAAAGTTCATATATGTCAAACACTGGAATTTATTAAATATTGCTAAAAATAGTAATTTCAAAATACCAAACGCTTTTAGAGATAATCAGTTCTTTTTTGTCTCCATTTACTCAAATGGACATGTAGGGTTTCTGCATTTCATGATTGAAATTCGGAACGGTTGGCATATACGGTAATAAATTTATCTTAGCAAAACAGCAATTGATGTAACAAGGCCGAAATGAAGACATTTATAGCGAGGGCTACGGGTTGCTGCCGAGGCCTCTGGCCCAAGGTTTAAACATGAACTTTCGCCGAAGGTTCATACATTATTTATTTTGCGGGCACTAGTAAAATACATGTTTTATTTTCGCTGGCAGAGTTAAGGCCATAAGGCCTTCTCTTCCACTCAACCAGCCTTAATCAATACAATACATATTTAAATTACGAATATTTACACTACACTTAAAAGGTTCTCCAGTAATATTCTTCAGTTAAGTTTTAACGACTAGTAGACTACATATTTCCTATGTAAATTTAGATAAACCTATAAGGTAAAGTGGTAATTTAATTTATGAGCTAATTTAATTCAATCAATTATAATTAATTTGAGATTTAAGATAGCTAGTAAAATCATGAAAATTAATTTAATATAAGCTTACTAGAACTATGTTACAGGGAGAGAAAAAAATATATATATATATAAATCTAAAATATATTTATATAATGAGAATATTAATGTAATTGTCATTAGAGGTTTTGTAAATCTATTTAGAGAAATTAATTTGATAAGAGTTTTAAGTCAGAATTTCCCATTGTGTTTGTATGTCTTGTTTAGCGTCTTTTGTTTTGGTATCTAGGATCTGTGTAAAAAAAATACGTAGAATAAAAATTATTCGTTGAAGGAGGCCATGCATGATGCTATTATATCTTTGTTGTTAAGTTACCAGTCTCTGAATTTAATAAACAATGTTCTGTTATGTTGGAAATGATGTCGGGATTTGTTGAGACCGAAATTCCTTCTGGAGTTGTTATTAAAGCCAAACAAGCTGAAGATAAGTTGTTGCCAGTTAAATAAATATAAGTATAAATAAACAAACTACATATTTTTTTGGTCCTACGGCCTATAAAAGTTTTTTGTGCGAGATCGTGCGTATTTGCTTGTTTTTCGCACAGAACCAATACGCGGTAAGTGTGAAATACCACATTCAGTATTCCCAACCTAACACACATAACATATGTTATATAAATAATATTGTTAAAATATTAAAATGAAAAATAAATCATTACATAACCTTACCCTTTGTTTTAAGTTCGCATTTATAGACTGGGGGAAAAAAAATACAGACGTATATCACGGCCTGCTGGAATATAGTAAACACAGAAAACATTTTACAGCAACAATGTTGAAGAAAGATATTTTGGTGTTCCGAAGTTGGCGTCATTAAACAGAAACCAACATGGAGATTTCATTGCAACTAATTAGAAATTCGTCTTTCAGGTATGTAATAAACGATCTTCGCACAAAGTAATGTACGATACACGAGCGGTATGTTTGTTTTCATGTTCTCGGAAATTAAAAAAGCTCAACTACGTTTCGCTTTTTCAATCTTTTCCTCGAACATGAAAACGTCAACATACCGCTCTTGTAACGTATATTACTATTTCAGGCTCGCAAAGGTATAATGAGCTGTATTACATATACGATATCGTATCCATGATGGACTAGTACGCCGGAAAATATTTTTCGTTATTAGGTTCTAGTAATGCGCAGGCGTGGAATATATCTGGCTATTTATTTTATATCTCCTCAACGTAACCAATTCCATTGGCAGAATTTTAGAGCTCTCAGTGTACCTTCTGTTATAAAGTGTAATTCAATTATGACAGATCAATTACTTAACCTTCTGATAACCAAACGGGGTGCAAATATATCCCAACTTTTGTTTCTTAAAAAAATTATATCCTTAATTGATGAAAAAATATCCAAACTTTATTCATATATCCTGCTCTCTTACAAGAAAAGATGTGCCACATAGCACGGCTACTTTTCCCCTGGCTTTAATTTAAAGATGCGTACTCTACCGTATAATGGTTGAGAATGCCTCTTGGAAAGCGACAATGATTTATCTTCTCGCTCTCTTTTTTTTTTTTTTTTTAACTCGATTCTTCGTTGTCGATATTGCCATACATACTGGCAGTGTAGTTACAATTTCGGCCACTTCGTAACGCAGTGACAGAACGACCGCTGCGCCTTCTAGCGTAGCAATATGGAACTAACTGGCCATACCACGCTAGGGAAATTGAGATACTGTAACAATCACATGATTGAAATGCACGCAAACTGAATTCCAATTTTTTTATTTGACAAATATTCGTAATTGATTTCTTTTACAGAAAAGAAACGCATCACCTAGTGGTAACGATAGACGTTAAACTAAGAGAATTTAAGTATTATGTAAAAAATTATTTATAGGTCTATTTTCGTAGCAAATTTTCTACTTCCCCCACCATCCAGATTGGACAGACAGATAGGCAGGGATGCAGACGAATGGGTGGATGTAATGTAACTGTGCAGGTAGGGACTTGTGTTATCTGTAGGTTGGTAGGCAGATAGGTACGTAAGTAGATTGGTGAGTAGACAGGTTTTTATCTGGTAGATGGGTAGGTTGGTAGGCGCGTAGGTACGTAAGTAGATGAGTAGGTAGGCGTACGTACAGTAGCTTGGCAGGTAGATAGTTGTGTTATCCGGTAGATAGGTAGGTTGGTAGACTGGCAGATAGGTAGGCAGTTATGTAGGTAGGTATGTAGCTTGGTATGTAGTTTAAATGTGTTGTCTGGTAGGTACGTAGGTTGGTAGATAGTTTTGTTATCTGGTAGAAAGTTTTGTTGTCTGGTAGAAAGGTAGGTCGGTAGGTAGGCAGGTAAGTAAGTAGATGAGTAGGTATATAGCTTGGTAGGTAGGTTACATGTGTTGTCTGGTAGGTAGGTAGGTTGGTAGATAGGCAGGTAAGTTGGTAGATAGACAGTTTTGTTATCTGGTAAGAAGGTAGATTAGTAGGCAGGCAGTTAGGTGGGTAGGTAGCCTACGTAGCTTGGTAGGTAGATTACATATGTTGTCTGATAGATAGGTAGGTTGGTAGATAGGCTGGCAGGTAGACAGCTTTGCTATCTGATAGTCTACATAGGTAGATTGGTAAGCAGGCAGGTAGGTAAGTAGATGGATAGGTTGGTAGTTTGGTAGGTAGATAGTTGTGCTAACTGGTAGATAGGTAGGTACGTAGGTATGTAGGTAGTTTCTATGTATATAGATAGTTTGGGCGCTAGGTAGATACTTCGGTAGGCAGGTAGTTAAGTAGATGGGTAGGTTGGTAATTTGGTAGGTAGGTAGTTGTGCTGTCTGGTAGATAGGTAGGTACGTTGGTGTGTTGGTAGGTTCTATGTATATAGATAGTTTGGACGCTAGGTAGATACTTCGGTAGGCAGGTAGTTAAGTAGATGGGTAGGTTGGTAGTTTGGTAGGTAGGTAGGTAGTTGTGCTGTCTGGTAGATAGGTAGGTACGTTGGTGTGTTGGTAGGTTCTATGTATATAGATAATTTGGGCGCTAAGTAGATACTTCAGTAGGCAGGTAGTTAAGTAGATGGATATGTTGGTAGTTTGGTAGGTAGATAGTTGTGCTATCTGGTAGATAGGTAGGTACGTTGGTATGTAGGTAGTTTCTATGTATATAGATAATTTGGGCGCTAGGTAGATACTTTGGTAGGCAGGTAGTTAAGTAGATGGGTAGGTTGGTAGTTTGGTAGGTAGGTAGTTGTGCTGTCTGGTAGATAGGTAGGTACATTGGTGTGTTGGTAGGTTCTATGTATATAAATAGTTTGGGCGCTAGGTAGATACTTTGGTAGGCAGGTCTGTAGGTACAAAATAATCCCAGAACACAGTTTTCGAGGCATGTTTTGCGCCACCCATTACAGGACTCCTTTGTCCGCGCGATGTCATACTTTTCGTTTCGCCATGTTTATTTCTTCAAACGTTATAAGAGGTTCTAATGTAACAACTTTATTGGACTTCGATACCGACCAGTGGTGATCTACAGTGCTGAATATAAAGACGTAGTTCTTAGTGAAAAAGAGAGTGGGTGGATAGATGGACAGATAGACAGGCAGGTGCACGGTTGGTTGAAGGTCGGATGGAATGACAGATGAAGAGTTATCTAGCTCTATTCGTAGTTTTTTGTTTCTTCGATGTGAGACCTAGATGAAGAAATCATGGCAGTGACATCAATAATAACGTTTAGTACGATATCGGCCTTCGAAGTACACGAACATCTTAGGTAGATAGATAGATTTATTCGTTCTATAATATTCTTACATTTGCTTTATAGTATAGAATAAAGAACATGTCAATTCTTACGTTTAACATATAAAATGTAAATATGAAATATGTACAGAATTAATACCTTAATAACAATAATATTTTATACATTTACCATTTAATAGTATTATAATATTTACACAGTACTGTGAAATACCAAAAATTCATCTACAGAATAGAAAGTGAGATGTTAAGTAATGATTCTTAATGTCTTCAGGAAGACTATTGAACATTTTTATCGCCATGTAACGTACTCCCCTTTGAAAACATGATAAATTTGATGATGGCGTATGGAAATCATTCTTTCTGCGGATATTTATACCATGTATGGCTGAATTAGTTGGAAAATTTTCTTTATTACATAAGAGGAAATTTATTAAAGAGTATATGTAGTGATTTGTTAAGGTCAGAATCTATAATTTTTTTAAAAATAATCTACATGCTTCTCTAGCCTTTGCTCCAACTATTATTCTAATGGCTCTTTTTGTAATAATAATATATTTATACTACCTGCAGAATTTCCCCAAAATATTATTCCGTAGGACATAATGGAATGAAAATAGGCAAAATATATTGTCTTTAAGATACTGCTGTTTAGAAATTGTTGTAACGACCTAATTGCGAAGCATGCTGAGCTAAGTTTGGGGGTTATTTCTTTAATATGATTTTTTTCAATTTATATTGATATGCAAACCAAGACATTTGGTTGTTGATGTTCCTAGTAGGGGTATATTGTTGATAGTTGTGTCTAATGTTTCAGAGATTAAATT
Organism: Periplaneta americana; assembly: GCF_040183065.1. Lineage (NCBI taxonomy): Eukaryota > Metazoa > Arthropoda > Insecta > Blattodea > Blattidae > Periplaneta > Periplaneta americana. The sequence goes on along the minus strand of NC_091118.1, from coordinate 10,604,378 downwards.
TAAAGGGGATTTAAATTGAAATATTTTAGTTTCATGATTATCATCATAAAGTGATAATAATAATAACGGACCAAAATTGTGCTATGAGCGGGTTTCGAACCCACTAATATAGCTACCATTAAGATTAAAAGCATCAGCCTTTAAATATATTACTAAAACAACTAATAAGTAAAGAGATAAATAAATAAATAAATAGATGACAATGCATATAGTCTAATCTTACAGCAGCTAGAAATAGAAAATAGTGAATTGAAATATCAATATTTGCATTCCAGCGGGTGACGCATGCGCACTAACGGCAGAAGAGACGACGCTTGCAGCATTTTCAGTCAACCGTCACACTACAAGGGAAAAGTGTCACTACGTTACAAAGTGGAAGTAGTAGATAATAATGGACGACACGGAGAGGAAGCAAAGTAACAGCTCGTGTCCGGAACAACCTGTTGCGTGTGACTCAGGACATCGGTCGATGACCATGACGACCACTGCGAAGGAGTTCCCAAGCTGTGGGGCGTGCCCAGGTAAGGTCAATATTCCGTCACCGTTTCAAGTTCAATAGGCTTTTCTGACATGATGACATAGACCTAATTGTAATTCTAATTTTCTATTTAACGTTCCTTTTAAACTACAGAGGCTATTCATAGACGATAAGATGGTAATTGTAATTGTAATTCTTTATTTAACGTTCCTTTTAAACTACAGAGGCTATTCATAGACGATAAGATGGTAATTGTAATTGTAATTCTTTATTTAACGTTCCTTTTAAACTACAGAGGCTATTCATAGACGATAAGATGATAATTGTAATTGTAATTCTTTATTTAACGTTCCTTTTAAATTACAGAGGCTATTCATAGACGATAAGATGATAATTGTAATTGTAATTCTTTATTTAACGTTCCTTTTAAACTACAGAGGCTACTCATAGGCGATAATATGACAATTGTAATTGTAATTCTTTATTTAACGTTCCTTTTAAACTACAGAGGCTATTCATAGACGATAAGATGATAACTGTAATTGTAATTCTTTATTTAACGTTCCTTTTAAACTACAGAGGATATTCATAGACGATAAGATGATAATTGTAATTGTAATTCTTTATTTAACGTTCCTTTTAAACTACAGAGGATATTCATAGACGATAAGATGATAATTGTAATTGTAATTCTTTATTTAACGTTCCTTTTAAACTACAGAGGCTATTCATAGACGACAAGATGATAATTGTAATTGTAATTCTTTATTTAACATCCCTTTTAAACTACAGAGGCTATTCATAGACGATAAGATGATAATTGTAATTGTAATTCTTTATTTAACGTTCCTTTTAAACTACAGAGGCTATTCATAGACGATAAGATGATAATTGTAATTGTAATTCTTTATTTAACGTTCCTTTTAAACTACAGAGGCTATTCATAGACGATAAGATGATAATTGTAATTGTAATTCTTTATTTAACGTTCCTTTTAAACTACAGAGGCTATTCATAGACGATAAGATGATAATTGTAATTGTAATTCTTTATTTAACATCCCTTTTAAACTACAGAGGCTATTCATAGACGATAAGATGATAATTGTAATTGTAATTCTTTATTTAACGTTCCTTTTAAACTACAGAGGCTATTCATAGACGATAAGATGATAATTGTAATTGTAATTCTTTATTTAACGTTCCTTTTAAACTACAGAGGCTATTCATAGACGATAAGATGATAATTGTAATTGTAATTCTTTATTTAACGTTCCTTTTAAACTACAGAGGCTATTCATAGACGATAAGATGATAATTGTAATTGTAATTCTTTATTTAACGTTCCTTTTAAACTACAGAGGCTATTCATAGACGATAAGATGATAATTGTAATTGTAATTCTTTATTTAACGTTCCTTTTAAACTACAGAGGCTATTCATAGACGATAAGATGATAATTGTAATTGTAATTCTTTATTTAACGTTCCTTTTAAACTACAGAGGCTATTCATAGACGATAAGGTAATATATACAATACTTAGTAAATTTTCACCTGTGTTCTGTTTCAATGTAAATAATTTTATTCTTTTTGTATTTAGAATATATAATCGCAATTTTATGGGTACATTTCTCAGTTCAAGCGATCTTTAAATGCTGGTATGAAATAATTTGGCCTTTGGTACGAAAATTCTCGTGGAAAGAAAGTGTAGGTTCTATAACGTAGCGTACTACATTGAACAGCTGTTTACATGACGTCAGCTTACTTAAGTCTGCGAGTAATAGCGGCTTTGTCTCGAGGCCGGGCGTGCAGTGTCGCTGTTGTAATGTTATTATTCATCGCCTACCGTACGGTGGGTGTTGTCTACAAGAAACGTGGCTCCGCAAAGCGATGTTGTACACAGGCATTGTAAATTGCGTTTTATCGCAAGGCCATAGTTATACTCTTATAGCTATGCATTTTAAAACTCTTATTTCTGCTTTAGATGATAAAATGTCAGTATTTAGTTAATTGAAGTGCCCTGAATCCGAATTTGTATTTAGATTTTCTGCATCACGTCAGGTTTTTCTGAAAATTCTTAAATGAGATAGAAAAAACTTCAAAATTATGTAAGACTGTAAGTTAATAAAACAAATTAAAGCAATAATATAACTTTTATTAGTGTTTATAGTTAATACAAGTATCCTGAATTAGGTTCTCTACTTAGATCTTCTGTATCGCATCAGAGTTTCCTGAAATTTTAAAAATAAAAACGAAGAAACTTAAAAATCGTCGAAGTTTGTAACTAAAAAAATTTAAAGCAATAATCTCATTTTATATACGTTTCTAATTAATCCAAGTGTCCTGAATTCGAATCTTTATTTAGACCTTCTGTATAGTATAAGGTTTTTCTGAAATTCCAAAAATAAAAACTAAAAAACTTCAAAATTGGTCAAGTTCATAACTAAAAAAAATTAAAACAATAATCTAACTTTTGTGTGCGTTTATAGTTAATCCAAGTGTCCTGAATTCGAATCTCTATTTAGATCTTCTGTATCGCGTCACGTATTTCTGAAATTCAAAAAATAAAAACGAAAAAATTTCAAAATTGTCGAAGTTCATAACTTAAAAAAAATTAAAGCGATAATCTAATTTTTATATCCTTTTTAATTAATCCAAGTGTCCTGAATCCGAATCTCTATTTAGATCTTTTGTATCGCATACGAAAAAACTTCAAAATTGGTGAAGTTCATAACTAAAAAAAAAATTAAAACAATAATCTAACTTTTATGTGCGTTTATAGTTAATCCAAGTGTCCTGAATTCGAATCTCTATTTAGATCTTCTGTATCGCGTCACGTATTTCTGAAATTCAAAAAATAAAAACGAAAAAATTTCAAAATTGTCGAAGTTTATAACTTAAAAAAAAATTAAAGCAATAATCTAATTTTATATACGTTTTTAATTAATCCAAGTGTCCTGAACCCGAATCTCTATTTAGATCTTTTGTATCTCATATGGGTTTTCTGAAATTCTAAAAATAAAAACGAAAAAACTTCAAAATTGGTGAAGTTTATAACTAAAAAAAATTAAAACAATAATGTAACTTTTATGTACGTTTATAGTTAATCCAAGTATCCTAAATTCGAATCTCTATTTAGATCTTCTGTATCGCATCAGGTTTTTCTGAAATTAAAAAAAATTAGAACCGAAAATTTTTCGAAGTTCATAAAATTGAAGCAATAACCTTTAATTTATGCGCGTTTCTAGTTAATCCAAGTGTACTGAATCCGAATCTCTATTTAGATTTTCTGTATAACGTAAGTTTTTTTTCTGGAAATTTTAAAAAAGAAACGAAAAAACGCTCGTGGGAGAAGTTAATGATATTTAGAAAAATGTAAAGTGATAACCTAACTTTTATGAGTATTTCCAGTTAATTGAAGTGTTGTTACTCGGAATCTGTGTTTAGATTGTTTGTATCAAGTCCAGGTTTTCTGATATTTTAAAAATAAACCGAATAAACGTTAAAATTGGCGAAGATCATTATTAAAAATCATTTAACAATAATACAACTTCTGTGAACTTTTTTTGTTGGGTCAAGAGTCCTGAATGCCAGTCTTTATTTAGATTTTCTTTATCACGTCAAGATTTTCTCAATTTTTTTTAAATAAAACAAAAGAGCATCAAAATTGAATTGCCTAACTAAAGAAAATTGTTAAAATCTTAAAAGACACCGAACTATAAAAAAAGAATATCAATTATGAGAAGACTTAACATAGACATCGCAGCGGATTTCAAAGCCCTCTTTATTCACATCTGTTTCCAAGGTAACAGTATTAAAAACTGATATTTTTCACAAATTATACGCCTAATCGGGAAGAGAAGGCTTAGACACTGGAAAATAAATAATTTTATAACACCGCGGACTAAGCTTAGCGTTACGAAACTCCCTGTAGATGTTCTGCAGCATTCCAGGCAAGTGCCCAACGTGAAGGCACGCTGCCTGCACAACACGTGAGCAGAGCTCTGTAAGCAATTACGCGAATAGGTGAGGGGTATGCAGTAGCAGAACAAGTGGGAGAGTGGAGGCTTGCACTGTCCATTACATCAGTATCAGAACCACCACAACCAACAAGTGCAACATCACTATAACCCAATACGTCACAACCAGTAAATAGGCCTACATCACAACCAACAAATTTAATAGTAACATCCTTGTCATTACTACCACAAATTATAACACAAGCAAACATATATGTAAATATCATAATATAACAAAGAACAAATTCATCAGATCTACGAAGATCATCACAATTAGTGACATAAATTAAATAAGTAAATAAATAAACAAACAAACAAACAAGCAAGCAAACAAACACACAAAGAAACAAACAAACAAATAAGTACATAAATAAATAAATATATATATATATATATATAAGTCAGTCAGTGAGTAACTAAATAAATAAACAAAATAAATAGATAAATGAATTAATAAATAAATAATAAATAAAAATATAAATAAATAAATAAATAAAAATAAATAAATAAGTCAGTCAGTGAGTAACTAAATAAATAGATAAATGAATCAATAAATCAATAATGAATAAAAATATAAATAAATAAGTAAATAAATTAATAAGTAAATAAATAAATAAGTAAATAAATAAATAAATCAGAGAGTAAATAAATAAATAAACACAATAAATAGATAAATGAATAAATGAATCAATAATAAATAGAAAATAAATAAACAAATAAATAAATAAATAAATCAATTAATTAATTAATAAATAAGTCAGTGAGTAACTAAATAAATAAAAAAATTATAAATAAATGAATCAATAAATCAATAATAAATAAAAATATAAATAAATAAATAAATAAATAAATAAATAAATAAATAAATAAATAAATAAATAAATAAATAAATAAATAAATAAATAAATAAATAAGTCAGTGAGTAACTAAATAAATAAAAAAAATTATAAATAAATGAATCAATAAATCAATAATAAATAAAAATATAAATGAATAAATAAATAAGTAAATAAATAAATAAATAAATAAGTCAGTCAGTAACTAAATAAATAAACAAAATGTATAGATAAATGAATCAATAAATCAATAATAAATAAAAATATAAATAAATAAGTAAGTAAATAAATAAATAAAAAGTCAGTTAGTGAGTAACTAAATAAATAAACAAAATAAATAGGTAAATGAATCAATAAATCAATAATAAATAAAAATATAAATAAATAAATAAGTTAGGAAATAAATAAATAAACAAATAAGTCAGTAAGTAGCTAAATAAATAAACAAAATAAGCAAATGAATGAAAAAATAAGTATATAAATGAATAAATCAATCTATAATAAATCAATAATAAATAAATAGATAAATCAGTTAGTAAGCAAGTGCGTAAGTAATTAAATAAATAGGTAAATAAATAAATACATAATAGTTTGTAAGCTTTGGTTCCAACTGTAACTACCGAAAGAAATAAGACTATCGTAAACAATAATGATGTAACTACCATTTAAACTAGCCTATGACATCCTGCATAAACATCACAAGGAATAAAGCCATGGCAAACATCAATCCAAGGGATGTCATAAATTCCGTCACTTTTTGTTTGCTATATAACCCATATTTGTTCATTCACAGTTTTCTGACCAAGGCCAGATCTTTCACTGCAAACCCAGCATTCTCTAATCTTTCCTATTTTCTGCCTTCCTCTTTGTCTCCGCATATGATCCATATATCTTAATGTCGTCTATCACCTGATATCTTCTTCTGCCCCGAACTCTTCTCCCGTTCACCATTCCTTCCAGTGCATCCTTCATTAGGCAGTTTCTTCTCAGCCAGTGACCCAACCAATTCCTTTTCCTCTTCCTGATCAGTTTCAGCATCATTCTTTCTTCACCCACTCTTTCCAACACAGCTTAATTTTTTATTCTGTCTGTCCATTTCACACGCTCCATTCTTCTCCATATCCACATTTCAAATGCTTCTAGTCGCTTCTCTTCACTTCGTCGTAATGTCCATGTTTCTTCCGCATACAATGCCACTCTCCACACAAAGCACTTCACTAGTCTCTTCCTTAGTTCTTTAACGAGAGGACCGCAGAAGATGCTCCTTTTTCTATTAAAAGATTCCTTTGCCATTGCTATCCTCCTTTTTACTTCCTGACAGCAGCTCATGTTACTGCTTATGTATACAGATATAAATTAAATGATAAAAGAGAATGCAGAAAACTACAGCCTTGGTAAACAACACAGCTCCCACTCTATTTCCTACATGTTACTGGAACGTAGTTTTCACTGCAATATTGATAATAGGCCTACATATTACAATCATCAAACAAATTAATTATAAAATAATGACGAAATGAATAATAAATAGTTAAACCAGTAGATAAAACACCATCCCATCGCACCTCCTCATACTCATCCTCTTTCACAGTAGACCAGCCAAGACTCTGGAATTCGTTACCTGCTAACATCAGGGACTGTCGAAATAAAATTGAATTCAAACGCAAACTTACTAGGCACTTGGTCAGTAATTGAGACTCGTTCAGACATGGCTTCTTGTAAATAGTTCTCTTAATCTATCACACAATATTTCAATATCCGGTAATTTCATCACTATAGAATTTTGTTATTGTAGGTTTAATTTGTAATTCAGTAAATACAAAAATATTCTTTGTTCTTAGCTTCTATGATAAAATGTCTAGCTTTCATTAATCAGGTAATCTTGTCGTACTTTAATTTTTATTGTAATTGTAATTGTAAATTTAATATTAATTGTAATTTTATTCTTCATATTATAGTTGTAATCCCCTGGTAGAGGGGAAGAGAAGGCCTGACGGCCTTATCTCTACCGGGTTGAATAAATAAATACTACTAAAAATACTACATGTTAGGTCAATAATGCAGTGTTCATTGATTTGATAAAATACATTGAAGATGATATATTTCAGTGTTCATACAACTGAAAAATATCATCTTTAATGTATTTTATTAAACCAGTAGAAAAATAAATAAAAAAATACAATATTTATGTATCTCAAAGACACTATTTCCAACATTAAAGAGCCAATAGTCAAATATAGCCAGGTTGGAAATGAGCCTTAGAAAAGTTACTTTCAAACATGACCTTAATTTGAGGTTCAAATTCAAGTTGTGCATTTCAATATAGTCATTAACTCGAAGAATTTAGTTTGCTCTTCGGTCCTGCTTCAGAGTAAAGCCACTGATCGCTTTACAGCGGGAGTTGTTTTCTGATAGTACTGAAGGTAGGCTACTTGTCTTCTCCAAACACTTGGAGAACATGAAAAACCAATTTACATGGTCAAACAGACGGAAGAAACATCTCAGAGTGCAAGTGGCATTACAAGTCAGGAGTACATTTCAACTACCAAACTATGGAATTTGCAATGTACAATAAGCATTACAATAAGTCTGAAATTACGGTCCTTCCTAGTTCTCACTTTCTGCTAAGAATTAATTCATATATTTGTTGAAAACAATCAGAGATATGCTTAATTAAAATAATTGACACGGGCACATATTTATTTTTCTCCTAAAGGATGCTGTACTATGGAATTTCAGTTCCTTTAACAATCGCTCAAAAGAATGTATCATTATCCATCTAACAAGCAAACATTCTCAAGAGGACAGATAAAATAATATATTTCGATAGAAGATTTTGTAATGCACTCACAAACGTATACAACATTTTTTGCACGATCATATTTTCTAAAATTGCAAATACAATATATCTTGAATTAAAAATTTAGAGCAATATTATTCCAAAGCCTTTGCAGAACTGCACTTTAATGGTAACTAAGCAACAGTAAGTGAACTGCAGTCGGTCTATTTCAGTAGAGTTTTATGTTATGAAGAATGGTTTCCCTAGCAACAAGTTTCTGTGTCGGAATTCTAACTTTGAAGGCCTAACAACAATAGCTGTAAATACAGCAAAAAAACACGATCGTGCAAAAAAGTAATTTGTGCGAGATCGTGCGTATTTGCTTGGTTTCCGCATAAAACCAATCCGCGGAAAGCCTAAAATTCCACATTCAGTATTCCCAACCTAAGACACACAACAATTTCCCTCTTCTTACCGCTTAAGTGACATATTGATTTTACTGCTTTAGGCTTTTAACATATTATTTTTAGAGACGTTCAATATAGTAATAATTATAAATTGGAAACTTACCGCTGCAATTTCACCTAAATTGCACTGTTAATTATTGTTTTTAAATATTTGCAAAAATTAAGTAAACTCTACAACTCCACTAAAGTTACTGCATTCGTGATGCAAGTAACACTAAGGAAGTCGTGAAAAAATCAACAAGATTCCAGACTCATCATAGACTGGGGGGGAAAAAAAAGACAGACGTATGTCACGGCCTGCTGGAGTATAGTAAACACAGAAAACATTTTAAAGCAACAATGTTGAAGATAGATATTTTTGTTTTGCAAATTTGCCGTCATTGAAGAGAAACCAAGATGGAGATTTTATTGCAACTAATTAGAAATTCCTCTTTCAGGTATGTAATAAACGATCTTCGCACAAAATAATGTACGATACACGAACGGTATGTTTTCTTTCAATTCTCGGAAATTAAAAAAGCTCAACTACGTTTCGCTTTTTCAAACTTTTCCTCGAACATGAAAACTTCAACATACCGCTTTTGTAACGCATATTACTATTTCTTGCACCATGTTAATAATAATGTCTAAACAAGTTATTATACAAATTTTGACCACTCGAGCTCAATTACGAGGGCTCCAGGAAGTAAGTTTTCTTTGGACCGTTTACAGAATGAAAACACAATTTCATGGAAAGATTTATTTGAACGGAGACAGCAATTGTTGAGCTATTTTTCAAGATATTCCCCACCAGAAATGGGGCATTTGTCGTACCGTGGGATCAACTTCTCTCCCCCTATGTCATAGAAGTCTGCCGTCTGGAATCGGAACCAGTGTCTGCACCTCTCTGTTGTAGAAAGAATAATGCTGAAACTGATCAGAAAGAGAAAAAGAATTGGCTGGGTCACTGGCTGAGAAGAAACTGCTTACTGAAGGTTGTACTGGAAGTAATAGTGAACGGTAGACAAGTTCAGGGCAGAAGAAGATATCAGATGATAGACTACATTAAGATATATGGATCATATGCGGAGACAAAGAGGAAGGCAGAAAATAGGAAAGATTGGAGAATGCTGGGTTTCAGGGGCGTACACAAGGGGGAGGTTACCGGGTTTGAACCCCCTCCTTGTACTAAAAAAAATACACATTTAGATTTTGTATTTTTTTTTATATATAATCGTTTTCTCTTCTCTAATTTTTTACTTTCAGAGTAACAAAATCTACATCGTCATAAGGCATAGTCCTTCTACCCGTCCTTCAGTATAATCCCTGTGCTTATAACAATGCTATCTTTATTATAGAGAGATCTACCGCCTAGTACCGACCTTGTAATAAAATGAAGCCGACGCAATATGAAATTTAACTCGTTATGAAACGTATTGAAAAGATCGTTTTGGCAGTTCTGCAGTTCAGACGTTAAATATTGTGCATTGTCGATTTTAAACTTATTTTAATAGCAGTATTCACCCGTTCATTAGTTCGAATTCTGACTTTATTGTAAAACGTTCGTTTAAGTTTTTGAGCATTTGACAGTTCATATTTTCAGTATTAATATTAATATAATAATATTAATAAATATTACTTACTTACTTACTGGCTTTCAAGGAACCCGCAGGTTCATTGCCTGCTCACATAAGCCCGCCATCGGTCCCTATCCTGTGCAAGATTAATCCAGTCTCTAGGAACATACCCCACCTCACTTAAATCCATTTTAATATTATCCTCCCATCTACGTATCGGCCTCCCCAAAGATCGTTTTTCCTCCGGCCTCCCAACTAACACTCTATATACATTTCTGGATTCGCCCATACTTGCTACGTGCCCTGCCCATCTCAAACGTCTGGATTTAATGTTCCTAATTATTTCAGGTGAAGAATACAATGCGTGCAGTTCTGTGTTGTGTAACTTTCTCCATTCTCCTGTAACTTCATCCCTCTTAGCCCCAAATATTTTCCTAAGAACCTTATTCTCAAACACCCTTAATCTCTGTTCCTTTCTCAAAGTGAGAGTCCAAGTTTCACAACCATAAAGAACAACCGGTAATATAACTGTTTTATAAATTCTGACTTTCAGATTTTTTGGCAGCAGACTGGATGATAAAAGCTTCTCAACCGAATAATAACACGCATTTCCCATACTTATTCTGAGTTTAATTTCCTCCTGAGTGCCATTTATATCTGTTACTATTGCTCCAAGATATTTAAATTTTTCCACCTCTTCGAAGGATAAATCTCCAGTTTTTATATTTCCATTTCGTAGAATATTCTGGTCACGAGACATAATCATAGGCCTATACTTTGTCCTTTCGGGATTTACTTCCAAACCTATCGCTTTACTTGGTTCCAGTAAAATTCCCGTGTTTTCCCTAATAGTTTGTGGATTTTCTCCTAACATATTCACATCATCCGCATAGACAAGCAGCTGATGTAACCCGTTCAATTCCAAACCCTCTCTGTTATCCTGGACTTTCCTAATGGCATATTCTAGAGCAAAATTAAAAAGTAAAGGTTATAGTGCATCTCCTTGCTTTAGCCCGCAGTAAATTGGAAATCATCAGATAGAAACTAGCCTATACGGACTCTGCTGTAAATTTCACTATAATAATAATAATAATAATAATAATAATAATAATAATAATAATAATAATAATAATAATATGCAGAAAATTTAAAATTGCGATAATGTAAATTGTGGTAGCAGTTTTAATTATGAGCTCCTGCCTTTCATAAACTTCTTTGTACGCCACTGCTGGGTTTGCAGTGGAAAACTTGCCTATCTTAGTAAATGCTCAAATAGATATGCTCTTTTTTGACTACCATCCTGCCAGTGACGGAAGTTGTACGTATCACCCAAACGCTGTATGTTTTTTTGTAAATATTTCATTCCCAGAAATCCCGCAACTCTTTCCAGCACCTGAAGATCTGAAATGTATTGGACTATCTGCACTAGATGCATTTCTGTCTCGTACATCTGATTTCTGATCGTCTGAGGTCGTTCTTTGCGGTCGTCTTGGCAACGCGAAGATATTTCGTGCGACCTCGGACCCCGTCGGGTGACTCCGGCGTCTAGATCAACGGCCGCCTGGGTCAGTCAGATGTTGGCCGCATGTGGTGGTGTGTGCAGGTGGACGGCAAGGATCAGCGCAAACAAGGTAGGCCAGTCATGTATACGTGCGCAATCTGATCTGCGGAATTTCTGTTTCCCACTCAAACTGCTTCTGGTTGCATAGTAATGTGCAATATTTTATGTGATTATATTTCGTATTTTTTACTGCATTTACTATATTTTTTCACTCTTTTTACTGCATTAAACGAGTTTTCTTTATAAAAAACATGACCGGGTGGTAGATTGTTTAAACTAAACTGAAAGAACGCGACGGAGAGGAAATTTAATAAAATATCTCAGCGTTCAACGTTTGTTGCTGTTACCGGAAGATTAAAAAAGATAGAAATGTACAATCGCTGATCTGTCCAGTGTCTGTTATTGGTCCTAAAACATAATGTTACTACGATGAAAGGAATGTCCGAGAAAGAAAAAATGTTGATTAAATTATCTGTACGTTCAATGTTTGTTATTATTGGCCGAACGTTAGAAGGAGTAATGGTAGATACGTAATTTGATTTATGCCTTATGTTTATCCTATGAACACGAATTTGTTAGTTTGAAAAGGTGAACGTTTAATACTGCTAGACAACTTCTTAGCATGTATGAAATCACTGAAATAACCTGCCACAGAACTCAGCGCTGTCACAGACCTCGGGTCTATCTGTCACAGACCTCAGGGCAATGTGTTACAAACCTCAGGACGATGTCTCAAATCTCAGGGCAATGTGTCACAAACCTCAGGACGATGTGTCTCAAACCTCAGGGTAATGTTTCACAAACCTCAGGACGATGTGTCTCAAACCTCCAGGTAATGTTTCACAAACCTCAGAACGATGTGTCTCAAACCTCCGGGTAATGTTTCACAAACCTAAGGACGATGTGTCTCAAACCTCAGGGTAATGTTTCACAAACCTCAGAACGATGTGTCTCAAACCTCAGGGTAATGTTTCACAAACCTCAGGACGATGTGTCTCAAACCTCAGGGTAATGTTTCACAAACCTCAGGACGATGTGTCTCAAACCTCCGGGTAATGTTTCACAAACCTCAGAACAATGTGTCTCAAACCTCAGGGTAATATTTCACAAACCTCAGGACGATATGTCTCAAACCTCAGGGTAATGTTTCACAAACCTCAGAACGATGTGTCTCAAACCTCCGGGTAATGTTTCACAAGCCTCAGGACGATGTGTCTCAAACCTCAGAGTAATGTTTCACAAACCTCAGGACGATGTTTCTCATACCTCCGGGTAATGTTTCACAAACCTCAGGACGATGTGTCTCAAACCTCAGGGTAATGTTTCACAAACCTCAGAACGATGTGTCTCAAACCTCCGGGTAATGTTTCACAAACCTCAGGACGATGTGTCTCAAACCTCAGGGTAATGTTTCACAAACCTCAGGACGATGTGTCTCAAACCTCAGGGTAATGTTTCACAAACCTCAGGACGATGTGTCTCAAACCTCAGGGTAATGTTTCACAAACCTCAGAACGATGTGTCTCAAACCTCCGGGTAATGTTTCACAAACCTCAGGACGATGTGTCTCAAACCTCAGGATAATGCGTCTCAAATCTCAGGACGATGTTTCTCATACCTCCGGGTAATGTTTCACAAACCTCAGGACGATGTGTCTCAAACCTCCGGGTAATGTTTCACAAACCTCAGAACGATGTGTCTCAAACCTCCGGGTAATGTTTCACAAACCTCAGGACGATGTGTCTCAAACCTCAGGGTAATGTTTCACAAACCTCAGGACGATGTGTCTCAAACCTCCGGGTAATGTTTCACAAACCTCAGGACGATGTGTCTCAAACCTCAGGGTAATGTTTCACAAACCTCAGAACGATGTGTCTCAAACCTCCGGGTAATGTTTCACAAACCTCAGGACGATGTGTCTCAAACCTCAGGGTAATGTTTCACAAACCTCAGAACGATGTGTCTCAAACCTCCGGGTAATGTTTCACAAACCTCAGGACGATGTGTCTCAAACCTCAGGGTAATGTTTCACAAACCTCAGAACGATGTGTCTCAAACCTCAGGGTAATGCGTCTCAAACCTCAGGACGATGTTTCTCATACCTCCGGGTAATGTTTCACAAACCTCAGAACGATGTGTCTCAAACCTCAGGGTAATGCGTCTCAAACCTGAGGACGATGTGTCTCAAACCTCAGGGCAATGTGTCACAAACCTCAGGACGATGTGTCTCAAACCTCAGAGCAATGTGTCTCAAACCTCAGGGCAATGTGTCACAAACCTCAGGACGATGTGTCTCAAACCTCAGAGCAATGTGTCACAAACCTAACGACGATGTGTCTCAAACCTCAAGGCAATGTGTCACAAACCTCAGGACGATGTGTCTCAAACCTCAGGGCAATGTGTCACAAACCTCAGGACGATGTGTCTCAAATCTCAGAGCAATGTGTCACAAACTTCAGGACGATGTGTCTCAAACCTCAGGGCAATGTGTCACAAACCTCAGGACGATGTGTCTCAAACCTCAGAGCAATGTGTCACAAACCTAACGACGATGTGTCTCAAACCTCAGGGCAATGTGTCACAAACCTCAGGACGATGTGTCACAAACCTCAGGACGATGTGTCTCAAACCTCAGGATAATGTGTCACAAACCTCAGGACGATGTGTCTCAAACCTCAGGTTAATGTGACACAAACGTCGGGGCAATATGTCACAAACCTCGGGACTATCTGTCAGAGGGGTCAGGGCTATTTGTCAAAGACTTCAGGTCAATGTGTCACAGACCTCGGGGCAATATGTCACAGATCTCGTATAAATGTCTCACAGACCTCAGGGCTATCTGTCACAGACTTCGGGGTAATGTGTCACAGATCTCGGAGCAATGTGTCACACCTCGGGGCAATGTGTCACAGACCTCGGGACTATCTATCAGAGACCTCAGGGCTATTTATCAAAGACGTCAATTCAATGTTCATAAATCTCGTATCAATGTGTCACAGACCTCGGGGTAATGTGTCAAGGACCTCAGGGCAATGTGTCACAGACCTCGAGTCAATGTGTCACAAACCTCGGAGTAATATGTCAAGACATCGGGCAATGTGTCACAGATCTCGGGGAAATGTCTCACAGATCTCGGGGCAATGTGTCTCTGACGTCGGGGCAATGTGTCACAGATCTCAGGACAATGTGTCACATACAGTATCTAAGAGCTATCTGTCAGAGACCTCAAAGCAGTGTGTCACAAACCTCGGAGGTATCTGTCACAGACCTCAAGGCAGTGTGTTGCTGACCTCGGAGCTATTTGTCACAAACCTCATGTATTAGACCTCGGGGCAATGAGTCACAAACTCGGGGCAATGTGTCAGATTGTCACAGACATAGAGGACATAGAATCTATGTATCACAGATGTCATGGCTATCTGTCACAGAACTCTGCCTATCACTTTGCTAACTCCTCATCAAACACGATTGGGCTATAGCCAACAAAATGAAAATAAATTCTCTAAAGAGCAAAGCCATCAGCTTTACAAGGAAAAGAAATAAAATAATCGCATCGTATACGTTAGGGGGTGAAACAATTCCGGAAGTTAACAAATGTAAATACCTCGGAATAACATTTAGCAGCGATCTCGGCTGGGGGGAACACGTTACAGACACAGCGGGAAAAGCATGGAGAGCGTTACACTTTGTGATGAGGGTACTAAGAAAAGGCTCTGATAAATCCAAAGAGATTGCATATAAATCACTAGTACGTCCAGTAATGGAATATGGTGCTGCATGTTGGGATCCTTACAGATTAGAACATATTAAGACACTGGAAAAGATTCAAAAACGGGCTCTCAAGTATTCTCGTAATAATTCACCATTAAAATGGGACACACTCACGGACAGGAGAACGCGAATTCGATTATGCGCACTGTTCAAAACATACAGAGGTGAGCCTGCCTGGAGCGAAATAAAAAATAGGTTGCAGCCGCCAAATTACTCTTCAAGGAGCGACCACTCATATAAATTGAGGGAAAGAAGACAGAGGACGGACACTGGAAAGTTTTCTTTTCTCAATCGTACTATCAGGGACTGGAATGCTTTTCCTGCAGACTTACTAAAGGCTTTACCAACAACCAAAAATGTATTTAAAAATAGGCTTAAGGACTTTACTAATAAATAATTATACACAGTATGTAAAGGGTGTAATTGATATTTCGTTATTGAAGTGTTCTATCAGTGAAGAATTATGTTGTGTCAGTGAAGTGTGTTGTGTCAGTGAAGTGTGTTGAGTAAGTGAAACGTGTTCCTGTCAGTGAAGCTTTATAGTTTATAGTGGCAGTGCAAAGTATTTGAACAGTGAAATGTTTTTGAAGTGTTAGCGAAATCAGGATAGAATCAGTGAAATATGTCGTAGTTCCAGTGCAGTGAGTGAGTTGACAGCGAAATGAGTGTAGTGTTGAAAGGTAGTTGTGCAGGTATGAACATATCATACTCGTGGGTTTTATTTCGAACATAGGTTTAAGGTACAAATTAGATTTACTTTAAATGTTATTTTAACTGATCGCGCTTCATTTAATTTAGGATGTTCCCTGTTGTTGTTGTTGTTATTATTATTATTATTATTAGTATTAATTATTAGTATTATTATTGTATTTTTATTAATTGTGTTTATTATTGTCTTTATTGAGTGTAATTAGTTACCACTGCCACCGGGTATATACCCATTGCAGTGTGAATAAATACATACATATACAAACACACTGTAACCTTGTCACAAACCTCGATGCAGTGTAAAAGAAGAGTGTTATATTTCATTTTGTAAATTATTGAAATTATCAGGCAGTACATCTCGCTTGACGATAAATATCAGAGGAAGAACAATTGTTTGTATGCATCTGAAGTCTGACTAGTGTAATATGTAGGTAGTCAGCGAACTATGCAATGGAGAGGGAAGGAACTGGCCACCCTACCCCGTTATCTTTTGACCCAGTTGCTTCATGAGTGATGCCTTATTGGTGTTACTTGTGGGGTTCAGACCTGTCTTCGGACATTTGACTAAACAACACGTTATTGAAATGATATGGCGTTTTTGTGTGCTGTGGTGTAGTTATATTGAATATTCGATAAATGAAAGAGCGAGATAGAAAAATGCATACTATTTTTAAACATCTTGCAAGTTTAACGTTTGTTGCTGTTGTCCAGACATTAAAAAATAGTTAGAGAAACGCTGATATGGTCAACGGTTACTTTCCCTACTGCAAACATGACTTTATTACTTTGAAGTAAATTAGTTCGAGGTTTTTCCTAACTGTAAACGAATGTCATTCGATTCCTTGGCGAATTTTTGGACTCTTTTCGTCAAATGCTATCTAGTTGATTACGTTATAATCAAATGTATGGTAACTATGGAAATGCAAAAAATAACAAATGAAAAAAAAAACCACTGTTTGTTCAAGACCGTGATGTGTATTTTTTTCCTCAAATCGTTATATATAATTTGAACTGGTAATGGAAATTACGGGAAAACGGCTGAACGGATTTTAATAAATGACCCCTAATTTTGAAGCTTGGAACTCAAAGTTTTTCAGAAAAATAGTAGTTTTCAGTGAAATGTCAATTTTTCAACATAATTTTCTTATTTTCCAAAATCCATCTGTCGTCAGTTTTGAGAACTAGCTAATTGCATGTCAGAATAAAAGAAAACACACACTACAGTAAACAATATTTCACGAAGGCCATGACCTGCAAGAATGCTGACATATATAGTGCTCAAATTAAATTGGCTATTAAAAACTTAACTTACTGAAAATAATTTACAGGTTCGATTCTGTGGTGTGTAATTTTCTGGGTACAGCTGTGTATTGGATATTAAAAACTACAAAACTTGAGGTGGTTTGATGACATTATTACCATTAGAAATGAAATATTATTGTAGTTAATGCCATGATGTGACTATTTTTCATTAATTATACATATTAATGCTATATTGATGATATGAAAGTGAAACGTTTCGGGGTTATATAAGTAGATGTAGAGAACAACTTAAATTAGACTTTGATTTCTATATTTTACTGAGTGGCGGCTATATATTATATATAGTATATGTTACTGAAAGCTATAGAGCAGCTGGCTACGGACTGGAAGGTCCGGGGTTCGATCCCAGGTGGCGACAGGATTTTTTCTCGTTGCCAAACTTTCAGAACGGCCCCGAGGTTCACTCAGCCTCCTATAAAATTGAGTACCGGGTCTTTCCCGGGGGTAAAAGGCGGCCAGAGCGTGGTGCCGACCACACCACCTCATTCTAGTGCCGAGGTCATGGAAAGCATGGGGCTCTACCTCCATGCCCCCCAAGTGCCTTCATGGCATGTTACGGGGATACCTTTTACTTTTTTACTGAAAGCTATAAAACTTACGTAAAATAATGATATTGTTATTAAAAATCAAATATTTTTATAGTTATTAATCAAGTGGGGTTGGCTCTTTTTCATATATTTAATGGCGGTGTGGTGTAGATATTTATATGCGTGGTTCTCTTCAGTATTGGCTCGAGAGAGTATCTTTCATTGTTATGGAAGCAAATAACTTTCAGAATGTCTGGTATTCTTCATTGAAAATAAATCTGAAAAATGTTTATTTGAACGTTTAATGAACTTAGTTTGCAGCATTTGCTGCACAAGCCACTAGTATTGTAATATTTATAATGATTTAAAGGCCTGAAGTGGTTGAATGACCTTATATGATGAGGAAGAATATGTCACCTTGCTGGCGATGTTTATTTCTACAGCACATAGGGCCCACATGTATTAAAGCATATTAAAAATACTGTTATAATAATCTGTTAGAATCTTACGTAGGAAATGATACGAACATTCATGCCGTAGGCGAGATTTGAACCCACGACAGTAGTTTCCAAGTAGAGTTAATGCTTGGGGCCTTATTTTTGCGTACATCTACACTACATTGACTATAGGAATACTATTCCGTGTTGGAATATGGCAAAGGAAGATGTAGTTCACACAATAGCCAAACCTTGTCTCTGGGGTATATATATATCTGTACTGTTACTTCAAATTGCAACGTTTAAAGACCAGTAGAATGCGGCGTTATTTAGCGTGTCGTAGTCATTTGTTTTTGTGCCGCCGGTGACAACATAGCATCTCAAGTGAGCGTAACAGGCATACGACAAAGCTTAGCCCAAGAGTGAAGGGATCAATTTCCACACAATTCCTACAAAATTAAAAAGAAAAACGCTTTCATTTATATTGAGTGACGTAATGTTATAGCTTGTAATGAAATAATTCTTTGTGCAAAATCCTTTCAAGCTACAGAGATTATTCATATACAAGGTGTTTCAAAAGTAACACAAAATTGAAATTAAAGTTTAAAGAGGGGATTTTGGGACACGTCAATCACGTCAAACATTGTATTTAGAAAATAACAATTTTTATGGAAATAAAATGTTTTTGCAAATATTGATATGTGAGTTATGACGTCATCGAAACTATTTTTAAATTACACCCAATATATTTTCTTAATATCATATGAAACAGCAAATTTTTATATCATATTTAATTTTGTTTTATACAGAAGTACATGGTTACGGTTACTATGGTAACAATTTTACTGTTGATATGGTTTGTTAGTTTTAATAGAATATGAGATAGCCTAATTGAGGTTTCAATAATGATGGTGTTTCGTAACAAAAGATGTACATAACAAGAGGTCTGCACACTTCTACACGCTATTCATTCACCTATTTCTCTGTCTATTGTGAGTACAATAGAAGCGAAATATGTCACAGACATAAAGAGATAATTTTCTGTTAAGAATATCTTGCTTTACAGTATGTTGGTCTCAGCAATAAAACACAAGGACCAACAATAAAGTACCAACAATAAAATTGTTACGATAGTAAATATAACCATAGTGCTTCTCTACAATGTAAATTAAGTGTTACATAAAATATATGCTCTTTCACGTGATAATAAAGAAAACTATTGGGTGTAATTTAAAAATCCTTTTGATGACGTCATAACTCGCATAATAATGGTCGTAAAAATAATTTCCTATCAAAAACATTCCTTCCTAACAAAAGGTTTGACGTGTCTGAACTTTTTGTACAGATTCTTTTAATCACTTTTAATTCCAATTATGCCATACTTTTGAAAAAAAACACTGTATGATAATTTGTAATTGTAACTAAATATGATATTAATTACGTCTTGTAAATCTAATTTAATGTCCAATTTCAGCTACAGAGGCTATTCATAGACTATAAGATGATAATTTTAATTACTATTTTTCATTTAATGTTTCTTTTAAACTACAGATGATATTCATAGACGATAAGATGATAATTGTAATTGTAATTCTTTATTTAACGTTCATTTTAAACTACAGAAGCTATTCTTAGACGATAAGATGATAATTGTAATTCCAATTCTTTATTTAACGTTCCTTTTAAACTACAGAGGCTATTCATAGATGATAAGATGATAATTGTAATTGTAATTCTTTATTTAACGTTCCTTTTAAGCTGCAGAGGCTATTCATAGACGATAAGATGATAATTGTAATTGTAATTCTTTATTTAACGTTCCTTTTAAACTACAGAGGCTATTCATAGACGATAAGATGATAATTGTAATTGTAATTCTTTATTTAACGTTCCTTTTAAACTACAGAGGCTATTCATAGACGATAACATGATAATTGTAATTGTAATTCTTTATTTAACGTTCCTTTTAAACTACAGAGGCTATTCATAGACGATAAGATGATAATTGTAATTGTAATTCTTTATTTAACGTTTCTTTTAAACCACAGAGGCTATTCATAGACGATAAGGTGATAATTGTAATTGTAATTCTTTATTTAACGTTCCTTTTAAACTACAGAGGCTATTCATAGACGATAAGATGATAATTGTAATTGTAATTCTTTATTTAACGTTCCTTTTCAACTACAGAGGCTATTCATAGTAGATAAAATGATAATTGTAATTGTAATTCTTTATTTAACGTTCCTTTTAAATTACAGAGGCTATTCATAGACGATAAGATGATAATTGTAATTGTAATTCTTTATTTAACGTTCCTTTTCAACTACAGAGGATATTCATAGAAATATTACTATGGATCTTTGCTGTATAACCTACCTTAAAAGCATTACGATTAAAGAGACGAACATAACCTAATTCAACGAATGAAATTCAAAGATAAACAGCTGCTACTTTTTTTTTTTGTTGGTTATTTAACGACGCTGTATCAACTACTAGGTTATTTAGCTTCGATGAGATTGGTGATAGCGAGATGGTATTTGGCGAGATGAGACCGAAGATTCGCCATAGATTACCTGCCATTCACCTTACGGTTGGGGAAAACCTCGGAAAAAACCCAACCAGGTAATCAGTCCAAGCGGAGATCGAACCAGCGCCCGAGTGCAACTTCAGACCGGCAGGCAAGCGCCTTAACCGACTGAGCCACGCCGGTAGCTTGCTACTTGTTATGACGTAGTATGTTTATTGATATGACGTCGCTTGTAGCGATTCGTTGGTAATGTACGAGACACTATAATTCTTTCGTTGAACAGAAAGTTACAACTCCATACTTTACAACAATTTTCACTGGTAATTTGTAATGTAAACCACCGTACCTTTGTGAAATAGGCTTCTGAAATCAAGTTTCCTTACACATCTGTCGACTTTATCCCTGGCTGTTATTATGATATTATGTTTAAATACTTACTTACTAGCTTTTAAGGAACCCGGAAGTTCATTGCCGTCCTCACATAAGCCCGCCATCGGTCCCTATCCTATGCAAGATTAATCCAGGCTCTATCGTCATATCCCACCTCCCTCAAATCCATTTTAATATTATCCTCCCATCTACGTCTCGGCCTCCCCAAAGGTCTTTCTTCCTCCGGCCTCCCAACTAACACTCTATATGCATTTCTTGATTCGCCCATACGTGCTACATGCCCTGCCCATCTCAAACGTCTGGATTTAATGTTCCTAATTATGTCAGGTGAAGAATACAATGCGTGCAGTTCTGTGTTGTGTAACTTTCTCCATTCTCCTGTAACTTTATCCCTCTTAGCCCCAAATATTTTCCTAAGCACCTTATTCTCAAATACCCTTAACCTATGTTCCTCTCTCAAAGTGAGAGTCCAAGTTTCACAACCATAAAGAACAACCGGTAATATAGCTGTTTTATAAATCCTAACTTTCAGATTTTTTGACAGCAGACTGGATGACAAAAGCTTCTCAACCGAATAATAACAGGCATTTCCCATATTTATTCTGTGTTTGATTTCCTCCCGAGCATCATTTATATTTGTTACTGTTGCTCCAAGATATTTCAACTTCTCCACCTCTTCAAAAGATAAATTTCCAATTTTTATATTTCCATTTCGTACAATATTCTCGTCACGAGACATAATCATACACTTTGTCTTTTCGGGAATTACTTCCAAACCTATCTCTTTACTTGCTTCCAGTAAAATTCCCGTGTTTTCCCTAATCGTTTGTGGATTTTCTTCTAACATATTCACGTCATCCGCATAAACAAGCAGCTGATGTAATCCGTTCAATTCCAAACCCTCTCTGTTATCCTGGACTTTCTTAATGGCATAATCTAGAGCAAAGTTAAAAAGTAAAGGTGATAGTGCATCTCCTTGTTTTAGCCCGCAGTGAATTAGTTGGTATTAATGATTTTTAGTAAAATTATCTTTGTTCTCAATTTTACATGGATTTGTATTTTTATAATAGGATTGATGCTGATATGATAGTAGGGGGTCGCAAACAAATGTCTCGCCGAAAAGTAGGTCGCGCCTTCAATTGTTTGGGAACCCCTGCTCAGAGCAATAGTCAAGCATGTGTTCACTTTTCGGTCGGAATCGACGCGCAGAGGCGAACGTGGCGCCACGTCGAACTTGCTAATTGTGCATGCGAGTGGCATCCATGGGGCCACTTAACCGGAAGCCACAAACACACTCAAGTGAATTCATTTGTTTTCAACTGAATCCATCACAAGTTGAACCGGTTTTCGTTCGTCTTCATTTAGCTGAGTGATTCTCAACTGGAAGGTTTTTGTGAGAACCAGATTCCTGGCGTTGCCTTGGAGATACTTCAAAACAAAAGCCTCTCGCACATCTTGAACGACTGATGTTCTGGCTTCTTGCTATACGTTTTTTTTTTTTTTTGCTGCGTTTACATTTTCTCTCAGTCTTATCGACATTTCTAGTACCACTTCTTGTAGTCGATTGCAATGAACAACAACAATGTTGCTCCGACTTAAAACAATGTATTCCTTATGGTTTGTGTGCGCTGAATCCGAAAATGCATCTCTGTTCTTCCAAGCACGTAAGGTTTTTAATGTATACTATGATTTCACTTTTCCATAAGCGCTCTCCCAAAAAACATCTGGCGCGGGTTGGGGGTTGTAAACCAAAACAAAAGCTAATGCATTTTATGAGTTAATGACATTTGCGGTTTCTTGTGGTTGTTGGCATGTTCTTTTGTACGTATAATAAATAAACAGATATTGGTTACTTCTATTACGTAAGTTTCATAACAGTTCAAATGAGGTCTACGCAATGAACAAACAAGGGTGTGGTTTTCAGAATTTAAGAGAAAAATTTACAATTTGAGTGAATGCAAATTAAAAGAGGGCATTTCCATCGGTCCACAAATTCACAACGTTATAGCTGACTCATTGTTTGAGGAAAAACTTTCCGTTACAGAAAAAAATGGCATGGCGCGCTTTCAAAGATGT
The DNA here is from genome assembly GCF_040183065.1 of Periplaneta americana. Lineage (NCBI taxonomy): Eukaryota > Metazoa > Arthropoda > Insecta > Blattodea > Blattidae > Periplaneta > Periplaneta americana. The sequence continues at coordinate 10,580,920 of NC_091118.1, read as the reverse complement.
TTGCTCAAATTCTGTTGAGAATTCTAAGGCAGACAATTACATAGAACTTGTTGTGGAAACAATGTCAAGTGCATATGAGAAAATGGGGTGTAATATGTCTCTCCAAATACACTTTTTACTTTCTCATTTGGATTTCTTTCCTCATAACCTTGGAGCGGTAAGCGACGAGCATGGGGAAAGGTTTCATCAAGAAATATCTGGAATGGAAATGCGATATAAAGGAAGATCATCATCCAGCATGCTTGCAGACTATTGTTGGTTTCTTGTAAAAGACAGTCCCGGGTCTAGCTATAAACGAAAGTCATCCAGAAAAAAATCTTTTAAATGTAAGTTCAAATTCCGAGATTTTTCTCATTATACGCATGAAATATTTTTATTGTTATTGTGGTAAACTATGTAACATCATTTTTGTATCCAGTACACATTTTACAAGTGTTGTGAAGCATGTAATCGCTAGTGTGTTGTAATTTTACCAGTAGCAGTGAAAAATTAATAAAAAAGAAGATTTTTCATTAAAAAATTCAATTCATTTTCCCCGAAAAATGGTACGTGATGGGGCAATTTGGATTTTAAATTCAGATTTAGGGCACACATATTAGTAATATTCACCTATTTTTATTTCGGAGCAAGACAAAAAGTAAGTAGTAATATACGTTACAAGAGCGGTATGTTGACGTTCTCATGTTCGAGGAAAAGATTGAAAAAGCGAAACGTAGTTGAGCTTTTTTAATTTCCGAGAACATGAAAACAAACATACCGCTCGTATATCGTACATTATTTTGTGCGAAGATCGTTTATTACATACCTGAAAGACGAATTTCTAATTAGTTGCAATGAAATCTCCATGTTGGTTTCTGTTTAATGACGCCAACTTCGGAACACCAAAATATCTTTCTTCAACATTGTTGCTATAAAATGTTTTCTGTGTTTACTATACTCCAGCAGGCCGTGATATACGTCTGTCTTTTTTCCCCCAGTCTATAAATGCGAACTTAAAACAAACGGTAAGGTTATGTAATGATTTATTTTTCATTTTAATATTCTAACAATATTATTTATATAACATATTGCATCGGCATCTGGAATCTTGTTGATTTTTTCACGGCTTCCTTAATGTTACTTGTATCAGGAATGCAATAAGTTTCGTGGAGTAGTAGACTTTACTTAATTCTTGCAAATATTTAAAAACAATAATTAACATTGCAATTTAGGTGAAATTGCAGTGGTAAGTTTCCAATTTATAATTATTACTATGTTGAACGTCTCTAAAAATAATATGTTAAAAGCCTAAAGCAGTAAAATGAATGTCGCGCTTAAGCGGTAAGAAGAGGGAAATTGTTATGTGTGTTACGTTGGGAATACTGAATGTGGTATTTCACACACCGCGTATTGGCTCTGTGCGGAAAACAAGCAAATACGCACGATCTCGCACAAAATTTGTTTTCAGTGTTATCGAGAAAAGATCTGGTTTCTATAGAAACTCCGTTAAAAACAACAAATAATCGACCGTGCATTTCAGCATAGCTCATTAATGCCTTGTTCCTCAAGCAGGGTTCTCAATAAGGAAAATCTTGAGAATCCAATAATGAATGACCATAGTAGTAGTAATAATAATAATAATAATAATAATAATAATAATAATAATAATACTTGGCGCCACAGCCCTTGAAGGGCCCAGACCAATCAACCGGCTGCTGGCCTCACGTTCATATGCCGAAGCAGAGGTGGACGATCATCCAACCATAATGGAGGTATCATGTATTTAGCACGATGATACCCCAAGTAACTGGATTTCGCTACCTATCGTAGCTTCTCAAATGCATCACGATGCTGGGTGGGCATCGGTCCCATACACTGGCCGAAATTTCATGAGAAAATTTCTTCCCCCATGAAGACCCGAACTAGCGTGCATTCCGTAACGCGAGTCCTAGGCTGGATGCCTTAGACCACGACGCCACGGCGCGAGACAAAAAGAGTAACTTAATTATTATAAATTTCACTATTACTGGCTATTTAATTATGAATTCCTTCCCAGGAATTATCGCTACTGATATTTATTGCCAACAATTCAATCTCATTCAGGCTGCAATTTAAGAAAAACGACTGGGAGAAATGCATCTAGTGATTTTGTAGCAGGATAATGTCCATACGCATGCTGCTAACAGTACAAAGCGGTTATCCAATGGCTCGGTTGGAAATTTATTTCACTTTCACCCCATTCTCCTGATCTTGTTCCATCAGATTTTATCTATTCTGTCCTTTACTGTACCATATCACTACCTTCGATATCCGGATAGAAGAATGAGTATAAAAATATTTCCTTACTACGGACATACATCTGGTAGTTACCACGAAGGGAATATTACTTACGGTATCTAATTACAAACCACTTACAGCTTTGAATATTTAAATTTGTTTTAATGCTCACATTTGTAATAAAAACATAATATTATTAGAAATGAGTACAAGAAATAGTTACCAAGCCTATATCATACGAACTACGGTATAAATTGTATCATTTGCGAAAAAAAATGTATATAGGCCTAACACTGCTTGTAGCACTCCCATTTTTAGTTTTATGAAGAAATTCTATAGGACACACAAAAGTTACACATACTTATTTACTTACATGTGGCTTTTAGAGGGATGAAGTTACAGGAGAATGGAGAAAGTTACACAACGCAGAACTGCACGCATTGTATTCTTCACCTGACATAATTAGGAACATTAAATCCAGACGTTTGAGATGGGCAGGGCATGTAGCACGTATGAGCGAATCCAGAAATGCATATAGAGTGTTAGTTGGGAGGCTGGAAGGAAAAAGAACCTTTGGGGAGGCCGAGACGTAGATGGGAGGATAATATTAAAATGTATTTGAGGGAGGTGGGATACGATGATAAGAGACTGGATTAATCTTGCACAGGATAGGGACCGATGGCGGGCTTATGCGAGGGCGGCAATGAACCTCCGGGTTTTCTAAAATGCATATGTAATAATAATAATAATAATAATAATAATAATAATAATAATAATAAAGGTAAAGGTATCCCCGTAACATGCCATGAAGGCACTTGAGGGGCATGGAGGTAGAGCCCCATGCTTTCCATGACCTCGGCACTAGAATGAGGTGGTGTGGTCGGCACCACGCTCTGACCGCCTTTTACCCCCGGGAAAGACCCGGTACTCAATTTTATAGGAGGCTGAGTGAACCTCGGGGCCGTTCTGAAAGTTTGGCAACGAGAAAAAATCCTGTCACCACCTGGGATCGAACCCCGGACCTTCCAGTCCGTAGCCAGCTGAATAATAATAATAATAATAATAATAATAATAATAATAATAATAATAATTCCGCTATCACTCAAGAAAATACTAGTGGAAACACTAGTAATGCCCCACTTCGATTATTGTGATTTTCTACTGACTGACCTCAATGTCAACGAGCCGCAAAAATTACAGCGTGTTCATAATTCTTGTGTTCGCTTCGTCTGCGATGTCCGTCGCGCTGACCACATCACCCCATCCTTCCAAACTCTAAACTGGCTACGGCTTAACGAACGTAGAAATTTTCATTCTCTTGTTCTCCTTTTCCAAGTCCTTCACTTTTCTACACCTACCTACCTTGCCTCCCGTTTCATTACCTGTCATCATATCATAATCTCTTCACACGCACGCAAAATAGCCGCATACTAGCCATACCAACACATGAGACATCATCATATTCATCATCATACACAATCTCGCTCTCGCACTTGTGGAATACCCTACGCAGTGACATCAGAGACTGTCGGAATTTAGTAGCGTTCAAAAGCAAACTTATTAAGCATTTTCTTACTGCGTAGAGTAGGTTTAATTTATACTTAATTAATAAAATAAATGTTTCTCTCTTCTTAACTTTCACAATTAACTGTCTGGCTTTTATTAATCAGTTAATCTTTTAGTACTTTGATTTTTATTGTATTTGTAAATTTAATATTAATTGTAATTATAATTTGTATTCTTAATATTGTAGTTGTAATCCCCTGGTAGAGGGGAAGAGAAGGCCTGATGGCCTTATCTCTGCCAGGTTAAATAAATAAATAAAATAAAATAAATAATGCACATGTATCGAGAAAAATATCATGACACTCATTATTATACGTCAATGATCGGTGGTCATGTGTCATTTAAATATTGTATTCTTCGAAGCTTCCTTTTGATCCAGTGGATTCTTGTTAGAGAACAACTGGTAATTGGATCTGTGTAAATAAGATGGACGTCGTCCCCATGTCTCGGCGTGATGAGAATAGCCTTTGTAGCTTATTTGTTAATTACTCTGATACTCATGAAGTACTACACTGTGGAGGACATCAATATGTTACATCATCAACAATCAGGCAGTCCTTCAGATACCTGAAGACGGTTCTACTCTACATCCTCCAGGTGGTTTATAATACTTTCATATTTCCAACTTGATACTGCAATTATTTGATGTTCAGACGTTCAAGGTGGATGGGTTGGAATTACGTTTTTAAGCGTTATGTAATCGATTGAGAACCTAAAAGCGCTCATTTCAACGAGCCTCTTAATAGTAATATGCGTTACAAGAGCGGTATGTTGAAGTTTTCATGTTCGAGGAAAAGTTTGAAAAAGCGAAACATAGTTGAGCTTTTTTAATTTCCGAGAATTGAAAGAAAACATACCGCTCGTGTATCGTACATTATTTTGTGCGAAGATCGTTTATTACATACCTGAAAGAGGAATTTCTAATTAGTTGCAATGAAATCTCCATCTTGGTTTCTGTTCAATGACGGCTAATTTGCAAAACAAAAATATCTATCTTCAACATTGTTGCTTTAAAATGTTTTCTGTGTTTACTATACTCCAGCAGGCCTTGATATACGTCTGTCTTCGCCCCCCCCCCCCAGTCAATGATGAGTCTGGAATCTTGTTGATATTTTCACGGCTTCCTTAATGTTACTTGTATCATGAATGCAGTAACTTTAGTGGAGTTGTAGAGTTTACTTAAGTTTTGCAAATATTTAAAAACAATAATTAACATTTCAATTTAGGTGAAATTGCAGTGGTAAGTTTCCAATTTATAATTATTACTATATTGAACGTCTCTAAAAATAATATGTTAAAAGCCTAAAGCAGTAAAATCAATATGTCACTTAAGCGGTAAGAAGAGGGAAATTGTTATGTGTGTTAGGTTGGGAATACTGAATGTGGAATTTTAGACTTTCCACGGATTGGTTTTGTGCGGAAACCAAGCAAATACGCACGATCTCGCACAAAATTCTTGGGCATCCTGGTTGCAGACAGGTATAGACACAAATAAGTTACTAATATTATTACACTTCTTTCGAGACTCGATTTCTTTGTCTAAAAGACTTCAACCGACATATTCCTGAGATACGCTAATAAATGGGATCATTTTTCTTCCTTGATCTGTTTTGTTTCTCCTTTTAATTTTTTCTTGTTCATTTGTTTTCCTTCTTTCAATTTCTTCTTCCTTCATTTGTTTTGTTTTTCCTTTTACTTTTGTCTTCTTTCATGTGTTTTATTCTCTTTTTACACTTTCCTTCCTTCATAAGGTTCGTTTCTCCTTTCTCTTTTTTCTTCCTTCATCTGTTTTTTTCTTTTTCTTTATTCTCCCTTCATTTGTTTTGTTCCTCTTTTCTCTTCTTATACTTAATTCATGTTTTGTTGCCCATTTCACTTGTTTCTTCCTTTATCTGTTTCCTTTCTTGTTTTACTCTTTCTTCCTTCAACTGTTTTGTTTCTCCTTTCTCTACTTTCTTCTTTCTCCTGTTTGTTTCCTTTTCGTCTTTATTCTTCCTTCATTTGTTTTGTTTTTCCTTTCTGTTTTTATTTTTAATTCATATATTTTGTTTCTCATTTCACTTTCATCTTCCTTTATCTGTTTTGTTCCTTCTTCTACCTTTTCTTCCTTCATCTATTTTGTTCCTTCTTTTACCTTTTCTTCCTTCATTTATTTTGTTTCACATTTCTCTTTTATTCTTAATTCATCTATTTTGTTTCTGATTTCACTTTTTTCTTACTTTATCTGTTTTGTTCCTTCTTTTACCTTTTCTACCTTCATCTGTTTGTTTCTCCTTTTACTTTTTTCTTCCTTCGTCTGTTTTGTTTCACCTTTCTCTTCATTCCTCTTTCACCTATTTTGTTTCCTTTTCTTCTTTATCCTTCGTTCATTTGTTTTGTCTTCCTTTCTCTTTTTAGTCTATCTATTTTATTTCATTTTTACTTTTTCCTTCCTTCATCTGTTTTTTCCCTTCTCTTCATTCCTCTTTCACCTATTTCTTTTCCTTTTCGTCTTTATTTTTCCTTCATCTATTTTTCTCTTTTTTATGCTTTCATCTGTTTCGTTTCTACCTTCTCTTTTTCTGTCTTCAACAGTTTCGTTTTTCTTTTTTCTCTTTGTTCTGCAGTCAATTGTTTTGTTTATTTCTTCCCATCTTTCTTTCCATCTCTCTCTCTCTCTCTCTCTCTCTCTCTCTGACCTTGTCCTCTTTTACCTATTAATGTTTCCTTTGTTGTAAATTTACTTTCCTTTGTTTGCTTATAGTAATTCTTGTAATAACTTCCTTTCATCGATTTTTCGTGTTATCCCGCTCAGCTTTATTCTGCCTCCTGCCCTATCTATGTACAGCTCACTCGTGTGCCCGGTTGACTCACGTCCCCGATCAAGACGCAATGTGGGGCGTTGACTCCTGCGGGACGGGCGTTGACAAAACGGGCCAGGCAATCCTAGCGTCTCACAGTGCCGTTCCGATATGTTTGTAGCCGTAGTCATAGTAACCGGTTCCCATTCTCTCCCAAGGTGAATCCACTTCGCTACTTTCTGCTGTTTACTTTACGAATTTACTACTCTGCGAAGTGAATCAGCATGACTAAGGACAGACAGACAGACAGACAGACAGACAGACAAGTTGCCGCACCCTTCACATCCACCATCAGAATACCCCTGGTTAGGTGAGTAATGATTGAAAATTGGGAGTGCTTGGAGAAACTTTGACAAATCTGCATTTGTCCACAACATGTGACAGTTCTTGCAATCGCTGACATTTAAGCATTGATGTGGAGTGGGGATGTGTGCAAAGCTGTATTAGTACCGTAGGATCTAGGCGCGAAGGTTTCTTTTTTTGTGGCGCGGTCGAAGCATACGGCGAAACTTTGGATGTCTCACAACCATAACAGACGGAATAAAAATGCAGACATGTCGCTAATGCTGCTGACAACGTTGTTGACAAGGGATAAATATATTGATTTTGTTAAGCGGTGTTCACGATGACAATGATGACAGTAATGTTTACGACGATGATAATGATGTTCACGACGATGACAGCGATGTTGAAGATGGCAATGATGACTAATGTTATCAACGGCAATGATGTTCAACACGATGATAATGATCTTCACGACGATGACAGCGATGTTGACGATGACAATGATGACAATAAGAAGGGTAGGCTAATGGACACCGCATACAGTAGGACATTGACAGTGACGGTGCTCATCCAACAGATGCCGTCTTCAAAAAAAATGAATAATGCTTCAGTTATGTGAATACATCTTGATTATGTTCTAGGAATTAAAATATTTCCCACTTTCAAATGTCTTCATTCTTTCTGCCTCAACCTGTAGCCTATATAATAAATAAATAAATAAATAAATAAATAAATAAATAAATAAATAAATAAATAAATAAATAAATAAATAAATAAATAAATAAGTAAGTAAGTAAGTAACTGAGTAAGTGAGTAAGTGAGTAAGTGAGTGAGTGAGTGAGTGAGTGAATCAATCAATCAATGAATAAATGAATGAATAAATCAATGAATAAATGAATGAATAAATAAATGAATGAATGAGTGAATAAATGAGAGAATGAATAAGTGAATTTTTTTATTGGGTTATTTTCGACGCTGTATCAACATCTAGGTTATTTAGCGTCTGAATGATATGAAGGTGATAATGCCGGTGAAATGAGTCCGGGGTCCAACACCGAAAGTTACCCAGCATTTGCTCACATTGGGTTGAGGGAAAACCCCGGAAAAAACCTCAACCAGGTAACTTGCCCCGACCGGGATTCGAACACGGGCCACCTGGTTTCGCGGGCAGATGAATAAGTGAATAAATGAGTGAATGAATGAGTGAATAAATAAGTGAATAAATAAATAATTAAATGAATGAATGAATAAATAAATGAATGAATGAGTGAATAAATGAGTGAATGAATGAGTGAATAAATAAGTGAATAATTAAATGAATGAATGAGTCAATCAATCAATGAATCAATGAATGAATGAATCAATGAATAAATCAATGAATGAATGAATGAATAAATGAATAAATAAATAAAGAAATAAATAAATTAATAAATAAATAGATAAATAGATGAATAGATAAATAAATAAATAAATAGATAGGTAGATAAATAAATATTACCTTAAAGTCTCCAGCAATATTCTTAGTATTTCCGCCGTTTTCAAGACGTTAATTAGTCTAATATTTGCTTTGTCAGAAATACTCAGACGTGAACGTATTTGTGACATGATGCCTTACCGGTATACGGGGGCTTGGATTCTCGTCACAACAGACCACGTTGTACTGTTTTCTGCTTTCTTTAGACTCAAACGCATTGTACTACATCGGCGAAACAGTGTATGACTTATCAATAAAATCATGCATTTTCATGCTAATCCTTCGTCTAGTTATGGCCAATATGTGAAGTGTACCGAGTTAAGGTTAAATAAAGATTTGTATTGAGATGCAGTATCTTTTCCCAAGCTAGGCTAGGAACTTATCTCTCTTCATTATGTAGGCCTAATGTTTCAAAAGATCTCTGCAGAATCCGTACGGCAGGACGTGAAAACATCTATAGTTGTGACACAATTTATTTTTGAGAGGAGTGGGGCGGTATCCGGACTCGAACCGGCGTCCGGTCAGTGAAAGGTGAACAAGCGGATCAAGGCTACACTTCTTGTTATCTTCCACATCACAAATCGGAGGAGGGAATAATGAACTACCGGGTGTACCAAAATGTGCAACACTATACGTATCTCTTACACACTTTCATCCAATCTTCAGATACAAAATATCAACTATAATAGTGATTAAACGATTATCAATAAGGTGGCGAAGGTGAAGATGGTAATTTTGATGATACCAATGACGATGACGATGGTAGTGTTGATGACAATGATAGATGGTAATCACGATGATGATTATAACACATTATAATAGTGGTCATGATAATGAAATGATGATGACTGTGTTTGAAGGAGACAGATTTCAACTATGTTTCTATTCTGATTTTCAGTGAGATAATAATATTATACCCACATTACATGAATACACTTGTCTTGTTCATTTTAATCTCATTTTTTTGTTATAAAATGACATTCTTAAAGACACAGACAGTTGCCATAGCAACACCATCTCTCCACATCTTCATATAACTTATTGTAACAGCTGAGTTACGACTACCAGTACGATGCTCACTTTTCACATTCGTTTTATCGTCGTCATGGAGTTTCCATTAATTTCAAAGCCCAGATCTGTTCAGAGACTCTTCAATATTTCATTGTATAAAAAAGTGACGGGCGATTTAAGAACATTTCTACGATTTCGTATAACATCTATTCAGGAATTAGGGTAATGGAATTAGGATAAATAAATACAAGTTATTGTAAGATTTTAGTGTGTTTAATTAACGAAATGAAATAAGCTACGAATAACAGACAATCCTCTACTACTACTATACTACTACTACTACTACTATACTACTATACTACTACTACTATACTACTACTACTACTATTATACTACTACTATACTACTACTACTACTACTATACTACTACTACTACTATTATACTACTACTATACTACTACTACTATACTACTATTATACTACTACTACTACTATACTACTACTACTATACTACTACTACTATACTACTACTATACTACTACTACTACTACTACTATACTATTACTACTACTACTATACTACTACTACTATACTACTACTACTATACTACTACTACTACTATACTACTACTATACTACTACTACTATACTACTACTACTATACTACTACTACTACTATACTACTACTACTACTACTACTACTATACTACTACTACTATACTACTACTACTACTATACTACTACTACTACTATACTACTACTATACTACTACTACTATACTACTACTATACTACTACTACTATACTACTACTACTATACTACTACTACTACTATACTACTACTACTACTACTATACTACTACTACTATACTACTACTACTATACTACTACTACTATACTACTACTACTACTACTACTATACTACTACTACTACTATACTACTACTACTACTACTATACTACTACTACTACTATACTACTACTACTACTACTACTACTACTACTATACTACTACTATACTACTACTACTATTATACTACTACTATACTATTACTACTACTACTACTATACTACTACTACTACTACTACTACTATTATACTACTACTATACTACTACTACTACTATACTACTACTATACTACTACTACTACTATACTACTACTACTACTATACTACTACTACTACTACTATACTACTACTACTTCTACTACTACTACTAATAGTAATAATAATAATAATAATAATAATAATAATAATATGTACATCTATTATCAGGCAGTACAACTCACTTGACGATATGTGTTACTTATAGAGGAAGAACAATTTTATTTATTATGTATTTGTATGCATCTGAAGTCTGACTAGTGTAATATGTAGCTATATTTTTTAAATATTTTTATTTTAGTAGGTTATTTTACGACGCTTTGTCAACATCTAGGTTATTTAGCAACTGAATGAGATGAAGGTGATAATGCCGGTGAAATGAGTCCGGGGTCCAGCACCGAAAGTTACCCATTATTTGCTCATATTGGGTTGAGGGAAAAGTCCGGAAAAAACCTCAACCAGGTAACTTGTCCCGACCGGGAATCGAACCCGGGCCACCTGCTTTCGCGGCCAGACGCGCTAACCGTTACTCCACAGGTGTGGACTGTAGCTAGTCGGTGATGTATGCAATGGAGGGGGAAAGAACTGGCCACCTTACCCCATCATTTCCTGGCCTACTTTGCCTTATAAGTGATGTCTTCTTGGTATTACTTGTGAGGTTCAGACCTGTTTTCGGACATTTTATTAAACAACAACATAGGTCTAATAATAATAATAATAATAATAATAATAATAATAATAATAATAATAATAATAATAATAATAATAATAGTTTTATTTTCCCTGGCCGAGTTAAGCCCATCAGGCCTTCTCTTCCACTCAACCAGGATGCATACGGAACAAATCAAAATGACTTCTTATTTTTTTGTCTAATGGCGAGTAGTTGAATATTCGTCATTCACCCATATGACACTAGTTGTGTAGACCAATTTATAAACAGAGTCATTGCCCTGAGTGCGTCATAAGAGGTTGGTCTACGCTACACCTGTGATGAGATGATATTCTGATGGATATTTTTGATACAACAGGAGAACCGGATCTCCCCGAGAAAATCCCTGTGTTACCTGAACAACGGGGTTGCCAAACACAAATTATAAATCTGGGGGTACACCAAGGACCGAACCCGAGTCCACAGGATTATAAGTCCAGCACTCTAGCCACTACACAACCGTGCCGGCTGTTGATATGAAGTTATGTGCATTAAAAAGAAAACGTATATAAAAAAAAAGAGTTGAAACGAAGCATGTAAAATAAGATACGATGTCAGATTTAGTTTCCATGGCGACCATGTCATGCAGGTTCCTAGAGTAATGTGAGATTCAGCATGTCAGTTGTGATAAAGAGCCGTCTGGGCTGATAAATGACACACAGCGATAGTTCTTTGTTTTCCGAGTTTGTGTAAACAAAAGACAAAGGGTTGTCACATTTCAAGATATGCAAATAGGTTATCTTGAAGTTATTTATGTATTCATTCCTTTATTTTTAGGTAAAAATTTAACAATTGGCTTCATGTGAACCTTTGTTTTGGCTTTTTGTTTGTTTCGTTTAATAGTTAATATTATATTAAGTATTTACAATCTTATATTTTTTATACTTAGACCTATGTTTGTTTTTCAGTTGTTTTTTTGTATTTCTTTCGTTACTCAACTGTTTACGTTATTTTAGTTCTTAAGAGGATAGGGTTGCATGAATTATTTTCAGACTCACTTTTATAACTTAAACAATAATATCTCAAAAGAACTTTAATGGATTTTCATAATTTTTTTTACATATGTGTACCAAGGAGTATAAATTTAGAGATCCAGACTTTTAAGTTTCTAGTGGCTACAAATTGATTTTAAAATATTTAATATATGAAAAAATTGGACACATACTGTAAGTATTCCTATCTCACGGACACTATCTAGGTTTCAGAGTCAAAATTTTGCACACGCATTCTTCCATTGCTCCCACTTGTAGTGATGGCACTGGTTTATTCAGTTTCAACAGTTCTAATAGAAAAATAAATATCTACCCTTTGAAGTAATTAAAATTGTTACAATGCTAATTTAATTATATCTGAATTAAATTTTTATTATAGATCTATTAATGAAACAGAACCGGGTAGTCCAACAAGTAGAGCGCCGACTTCGGACTGGATGGTCCTGAGTTCAATCCCGGATGGTGATGAGATTTTTCTCGTTGCCAGAACTTCCAGAATGGACCTGAAGTTCTTTCAGTCTCTTATCAAATTTAGTGTCGGGTCTTTCCGAGGAGTAAAAGGTGGTGGAAATGTGGCATCAAACACATTATCACATTCTAGAGCCGAAATGTCTCCATATCTTCTACCAGGGTTGTTTAGAAAGTTCATAGCTTGATAATAGTACGTTATGCAATGAGCCTATAATGGCAGTAATTAAGACGCGAGTATGTTTATGAAACGAGCGCAAGCGAGTTTCATAATTTTCATACGAGCGTCTTAATTACCGTTATATGCAAGTTTCATACGACTTTTCATGCTCCACCATATTTCTAACTTGAAATTATTCATAAGTATTCATGTTATTCTTATCTGACTGAGGAGCGGAACTGATCTTGTGCAATATCTCGCAAATTGTGAAATGTGCGCAGACGCGAAAGTATTGATTTTTTTCCGAGACACAAATGTCATTGACCTTGATATAATCAAGAGAGTAAAATAAACATTAATCTTGATATAACCTTGAAATTGATTTAAACATTGAAAAACGAGATGGCAAATTGAACTTATTTGAATATTATTTACAATTAACGCTAATTATTATAGTAACAGAACATAACCTTCTGTGACAGTATTGGATTTCCAGCCTCCGTGACGTTTCGCTAGTTGTCTTTCGATTGCGTATCCGAGAATAATCGATACTTGCGCTTTCATATTGCTACAATGGTGTTTTCTGATTGGTGGATCACCTGAACTTTAATGAATAGTTGTACTTTAATGAGGTCCATTAAAGGGCTGCTACCAGGTGTATAATTACTACATTTCGGCATGGTCGAGCATAAAGAAATTAAACTAGGATTATTCTGAAACAATCTTTATTTATCAACAGTAATCTCACTAGACGTTTTGATTTATCTAGAGAAAATCAAAACTCGAGTGGGATTTAATTGACTATTACACGATTAGAAGAAAGTATATAAAGATTAGAAGTAACGAAGTACTCCATACAATAAATTATTAACTGACTTACGAAAATACAACTGTCTTCAAATGTATTATTGTACCATCTCAACTTTACAATTATTACTCTAGATGCATGCTAGATGGCAGTAGTGAGCAATGCCTTCTCGTGGAGAAGTTCTCGATCTATCATACACGATGGCAATGTTACTAGTCAAGAAGGCTTTGTTGATTCAGTTTCATTTTTATTAAAATGCAACATTCCACTTCAATTATCCGAATCCCAGTAATCAACGTCACTTGACAGATGATTTTCAATAAATCTTAATATTAAACAATCTCTGATACGTGACTATCCATAATATCATATAGCAGAAGCTATAACAAACATAACTAGTATCACAAGTGTTAGAAAAGTTTTAATTAACGACGATGACATAAAAAATAAACATGAATAATTTTAAAAGGAATAATTATTGAATGTACAATTTTCAAATTTGAATGTGGTTGGTGGTTCAATTGATGTTATATTGGACGTGTGCGTAATAGAAGTGGAACTCGTTGATGTAGGCCTACATGGTGTATTCAACTTATTCAGGATTTCCGAATGAATAATTTTAAAAGGAATAATTATTGAATGTACAATTTTCAAATTTGAATGTGGTTGGTGGTTCAATTGATGTTATATTGGACGTGTGCGTAATAGAAGTGGAACTCGTTGATTTAGGCCTACATGGTTTATTCAACTTATTCAGGATTTCCGAATGGTGCTCTTCATTTATTTGTAAATCGGATTTCAGAAGATGCATAGGTATGATCAGTGATTTTTATTAATTCTTGTTCTTGAATGCCAATGCGAGTCACATTTGAAACTGCTGTGCATCGACTGGAGTGGTTTGTAATTATATATATATATATATTTTTTTTTTTGACGTCCAGACCAGCGCAGTTTCAAATGTTGGCAAACAAAGAAACAAATGCTAGGGACGCGATAAAATTAAACAAATGCTAGGGACGCGATAAAATTGTGCGATAAGCAGCTATGATTGGTTGAAATACGTCCTTTCGTACCGTTTTATTGGTCAAAAGTAGTGTGACGTAGTAAGAGTGTAATAGTCACCATAATCACTCCCTGAGATTCACACAGTTGGTTCACCGGTGTTGCAATGCTGCTATACCTTCTTTGTACACAGATTCCTGAGATCTGCAAAATAGCCTTCTGCTACAGCCATAACCTCTTCATTTGACGAAAATTTCTTCCCAGCCAAGTGAGTTTAGGGTCGTATTGATAGACGAGACTTTGGACCAAAGTTGACTTTGGAAAGTACAAAGTCACCATTTTCCTATTCACAGTCGACACTTCGAGGAAAGTAAACTTCAATCGTGACTTTACTTCGAAGTCGCCGAAAATCTAGACTTTGACTTTGACTTTCGTTCGTGGACAACAGGAAAATGGCTGATATTTAGGAAATTGTTGAATTTTCCGTGAATATTGAAGACATCTAGGAGATTATTAAAGTTTCTCATGAATAATTTCGAGGGAAAAATTGTTCCGGGGCCGGGTATCGAACCCGGGACCTATGGTTTAACGTACCAACGCTCTACCACTGAGCTACTCGGGAACTCTAACCGACACCGATCCAATTTTTCCCTCTATATCCACAGAACTCAAAGTGGGCTCACAACCGTCAAGCAACCAACTTCGAGTGCACACTAACTCCGTGTGACTTAAATTGTGGTTTTCTGTTAACGAACAGTGACGTGTATTATGCAAATCAAGATTTTCAGGTATAACTCCCTGTAAAGTTGATTTGAATAATTTCGAGGGAAAAATTGTTCCGGAGCCGGGTATCGAACCCGGGACCTTTGGTTTAACGTACCAACGCTCTACCACTGAGCTACTCGGGAACTCTAACCGACACCGATCCAATTTTTCCCTCTATATCCACAGACCTCAAAGTGGGCTGACAACCGTCAAGCAGCCAACTTCGAGTGCACACTAACTCCGTGTGACTTAAATTGTGGTTTTCTGTTAACGAACAGTGACGTGTATTATGCAAATCAAGATTTCAGGTATAACTTCCTGTAAAGTTGATTTGAATAATTTCGAGGGAAAAATTGTTCCGGGGCCGGGTATCGAACCCGGGACCTTTGGTTTAACGTACCAACGCTCTATCACTGAGCTACTCGGGAACTCTAACCGACACCGATCCAATTTTTCCCTCTATATCCACAGACCTCAAAGTGGGCTGACAACCGTCGATACCCGGCTCCGGAACAATTTTTCCCTCGAAATTATTCAAATCAACTTTACAGGGAGTTATACCTGAAAATCTTGATTTGCAAAGTTTCTCATGTTCCTTAGCGTATTATTATAGATTATAAATTCAAATCAAGGTACAGATTTGATAAACAGTATTAAATATCATCGCCATGTTTCAACTTTCATGGATGAATAATCAAAGAGCATTATCTGTTCCACCAATAATAATACAACTTATTTCATCCCGATTTTACGCCGTAGGTAAGGATTAATAGCTTAATATTGATTCTTACTATTTAATTCTATACAGGATAGGTTATACAGTTGGAAATGCAGTTAATTTATAATCCTTGCGGTCGTCATAATAATGTTTTCTGCATATTGATTTCAGATAATTTTTAAGTAGTTTCTGTAAACATACAGGGAATAACTCTGCCAACTGCCAGCAGGATAATATGTCTCTTTCATAGTCTGTCATGGCGGCGTTTTATCTTCCATATCTTCAGAATAAAATTATTTTACCATGAAATAATTCGAGAGCTTAATGTGTAACTAACGTAACTATAATCGATGTTTTATTCAAAACAAAAATTCTGAACAGCAATATTATTTCAGATAAACTATACCATCATGTTTTGTAGTTACGAATTGCGTTATATACAAGAACTGAGTTATGATTTTTTGTGGCCAGCTAGAAGAACAAATTATTGTCAATTATTGTAAAGACCTAAAAAGTCTTTTTTTTATACGGTACTTACGTTAGTTCCACAATAAGCCCTCGAATAATATTATTCTTATGTAAAGCTGCAAGAACTATTAACAACTGCTTAACATGTACCGATGTTCAATTGTTTCATCGATTTCTGACTCAAAAGATGGCTTTGATTTTGGCAATGCCTACTCTATTTTAACTATCTATTAATTTAATTCGTTTAGAAGGCAGTGATTTTGATTGCCAACATTAAAACAAGATCGTCAAATCTCGACTTACCGAAGTCAAAGTCAAAGTCTCAGAAGTATTGTCTATGAATAGGACTTCTAACAAAGTTAACCTTTACTACGAAAGTCGACTTTGGGAAGTCTTCAGCCAAAGTCTCATTTATGAATACGGCCCTTAGGGCTTTGGGAAAAGAAAGAAGTCTGAGAGTGGAAGATCTCGTGAGTAGGGGAGAGGGTGCGGCAAGAATTCGAACCGTAGTTCTTGTAGTTAGCAACCGCGATTGCAGACATGTGAGCAGGTGCATTGTCGTGATGAAGCAACACTTTCTTCTTGGCCATACCAGGATTTTCTTGCGAATTTTTCCTTTTACTTCCTGCAGAATCTTTGAATAATTTTCTCCCTTTTGCTGGATAGTCAATAACCATTTTCTTTCTTTGGAGGCGGAGAATCACTGCGCTTCCATTGTTTCGACAGCTGTTTTGTCTCTGGTATGTAGTAGTGGATCGAGGTTTCATCAGTGGTCACAAACCGCCTTAAAAATTGGGCGTATTTTTCTCGAATCGAGTCAGTCAATCACTCGAAATTTGACTTGTTTTTCTTCCGGTGTTAACAAATATCAGAACCCACCATGCGGAGACCTTGGACATGCCGAAGACATTGACCTAGATGTGGCGTACCCGTTCAGTTCAGATACGCATAACCTCGCTAATTTCTCGCACTTTCAGTTGACGGTCTTTCAACACCGTATCGTGGATTTTTTCTACGATTTCTTCACTTGTTGCTGTTACTGGACGTCCACTGCAAAGGTCGTCTTCCACACACACACACTCTCTACCATGTTTAAATAGTGCCGCCCATTTTTTCACAGTGCAAAACATTGAAGCGGATTCTCCCACTGTAACATCTATGTCTGCTTAATTTCTGTTGGACTTGTTCCTTTTTTTTTTACGAAATATTTAATGACAGCACGAAACTCGATATTTTCCATTTTTTGCCAGTATATTCAGTGCAGTAACTTCAAAATTAAACTACAGAAAATGTAGTCAACAGAAAATTATTATTTTTCGTGCTTGAACTAAAGTAAAATGGCCGCTGACAATGGTGGTATTCTTGACATATTTTCAATGTCATCTGTGTGTCAGGCTACGAACTTTTCAAACGCACCTCGTATGTTTCTAAAAGTGTTACTTAACATATAGGTTAAATGTTGGTAATATTGTGATATTACTAATAATATTGTGATAGTTCTTTCTGAGAATTTTTTACAATTTTACTGAGCGAGAGGAAGATCGGTTTTTTGCGTCAACGTATTAAGGGAATGTTCGTGAACAAGTTTCTGCACAAAACCGGTTCTTCTCTCGCTGAGGTAAATTGTAAAAAATTCTCCAAAAATACTATCATAATATTATCTGTATCACAATATTACCAGCCTTGACCCTAATTCAAAATTTATTACGTAACATTTAAATGAAGGAACGGACGGTAATGTCGCGGTTAAGGCGCATCTTTGCGAACCGGAAAGTCCTGGGTTCCGTTCCTAATGGCGTTATGTATTTTCTGCAGTAGCGGCTGGTGGCCAAAATAATGAGTGTGCTACAATCTCTCTATCTGCCTACTATATACACTTATATGTATTTATCTTAATTTGAAACTCGCCTAGTGACGAAATATGAAGTCCATACGACGTTTCTTCCTACTGCAGAACTTGTCAATTACCCTGGTGTTAAACCCCTCCATCTTGGACATCATACTCTCTTCTATTGACAGTATTGCAAGAGCAGTGAGGCGATCCTGGGACATAGTGTTCTTTAAAAACGTTTTTATGCGTTTCAAGCAAGAAAAACATCTTTCTGGCTCAGCAGTGGTCATTGGTGTTGTAACCAAAATATTTAACAACTTCGGTACTTCACAGAATGGATCCTGTAAATTGTTGGAGACTATGTATTGTAACAATTGAACAGCCATCTATATTTCGGAAGTCGGGTCTTCCCTATAGAACTCCAAGTTGTGTATTTAACACTCTTTTGTTCAGTACAGTAAAGCTGTTGACAGCAACTTCAAGTTGCGAAATGCGAAAAATTGTCAAAAAAGTTTGCCGTTTAACAATTTTGTTGCGTCTAGATAGCTTAAAGAATGGAAACGATAAGTAATTTCCTGAATTATACGATCACATACTTCCTTGGCTTCAATTTTCTATGATTCCATTCTCCGTCGCTTGCTGAGTGATTCAGGAGGAACCTAAAAAAAAAAGGTAGATGGCAGCAGCAGTCGGACACTTGAATTACCGAAAATATTTGAATAATTTCACCTGAAAGACTAGATTTGCATAATACCAAAAACATTGTACATAGTTCCGAGTTCTTCCACAAACAAGCATTCTTATGTTACTCTTTACTTTTGCAATCTCCAAGCTGTGTTGTGCTAAAGCTGACTACAGCACTTCCCCGCGTAAAAATAGCCAATCAGAGCAGTTATTTCAGTTTCGCACATGCGCATTAACTGTCTACATTCTCATGTAAGTTTTGAGTAGCACAACGAACCCCCTGAGGCACCAAAGAGCGAAGATTAAACACTCTATAACGCGTTATGAACATAACCACGGGAAATTGTCAAATGACAGATCAAATACTATGGCATTGCAAACACTTTATTTGAGCAAAAATTATCATTGTACTGTAGCACATAAGGACGGGCCGTCCCTGATTTTCTCTATATTTTATGGCTACTTGTAGTCACTGGGGGTCGACCTGGTTGGCAAGTTGATATAGCGCTGGCCTTCTATGCCCAAGGTTGCGGGTTCGATCCCGGGCCAGGTCGATGGCATTTTAGTGTGCTTAAATACGACAGGCTGATGTCAGTAGATTTACTGACATGTAAAAGAACTCCTGCGGGACAAAATTCCGGCACATCCGGCGACGCTGCAGTTGCGAGCGTCGTTAAATAAAACATAACATTAACATTAACATTCACTGGGGCAGTAAAAGAAAAGCAGACCTGTAGGCACATTCTTTATAAATGAAAAACATATTTGAAAACATATTCAGAATAACCTATTCATTTTTTCACCTTTCTAGGCTTTTCTATATGCAGAGTGGGCAATAAGTATGGAATATTGGTAATAACTTCTGAAATTTTAATTAAAAAAGTTTTATACAAAAACTGTTGGAGATAAACCATGCAATTGATACCAGTGTTCGAAAAAAAGTAGTTATTCAGGCATACAGAGTGTGACAATAAACTTTATTATTTTAATGACACCCTGTATTAAAATTTACATATTCCGAATCTCCATTAAATTTTACATATGAATTTGTAGAAATGTTTCCCCTTTCACCGGTTTCATGTCTTTTAACTTCATATTAAACTTGTTTCGTGAACTTTAAACTTGAGACAAATAATTATGTAAAGTCACATTTAGTAGGCTATAAAACTAAACAAAACACTATCACTAACCGAACTTAACAACAGATGCTCAAAATAAGAACCTTTCACAGCCAAACAAGGTCCTAGTACAGTCTAGTACGAGTATATACAGTCACGAAGCTTGAGTTGTGAGGGTACTAGAAACAATAGACTGTGCCGGTACTTTTTAGCATTGTCTGTAATGAGGCGATAGTAGCGATCCTAGTGGTTAGCAACTATCTATGGATGCATATTCTCTACATATTGAGCTTCGTGACTGTATATACTAGACTGTGGTCCTAGTCTATCACGAAAACAGTCCATTGTCTTTCTCACAGTTACATGACTGATCTCTTCCATCTCATGGCTACAGTCATGTATAGTAGGCCATGAAATTAAACAAAACACTAACATTAATCAACAATGAACAATTTTCATTAATTTTATGACCTATTCAAATTTCAACATAATTTTACATACTTTTTTGTCCCAAGTTTGATGTCCACGAAACAAACTTAATAAATTATATTTAAAATATATGAAATGTGTAAATGAGTAAAATTTCTACATAATTTTTACGTAAAATTTAATGCAGATTCGGAATATGTAAATTCTAATATAGAGTGCCATTTAAAAAAATAAAGTTTACTGTCACACCCTGTATACCTGAATAACTAACTTTTTTCACACACTGGTATATTGTATGGTTTATGTGCAACAGTTTTTCTATAAAACTTTTTTTAATATATAAAATTAAAATCTAATAAGTTGTTCGCAATATTCCATACTTTTTGTTCACTCTGTGCATAGTTTCTCATAAAATTCAAAATAGGAAACCTACAAGCAGTGTTCCTTTTTTTTTTTACCCATCTCGGATACGTCCTTTTGATTTCAACAAGCTCCATGTAATCTGTTGCTATGCGACGACGTTATAAATGTTTTGAGGCAGTGATATCTATCGTCTGAGTCACGAACTAAATTACAGCTGGACTGTCCAGTTACTTTCTTTGTGTTTAAAGTCAGTCTATTGTTTCTGTAATGTCTTCTGTCACTGGGAATTGTTTACGATGTTACCGGAAGGGAAATACCGGAAGTTTTTCAGGTGTCAAGGCTGCCTGCGAAGCCTCTCGACAACAGAGGATGGTTGCTATAAAATGGGAAACGAGGCGGGGAGAACCAGTATGCGGGTCCCAGCTGTCTTCATGGTAAAGGGCATGTGAGAGACTGGTTTGGCGTGGCCTTCGGAATCTCTCTGTTGAGCCATTGATACTTGGTGTGGTTTACGTGTTTAGTAGTGATATTTGGTGCAGTGAGCTGTGCAAGTTAATTATTTTGTCCCTTGATTTTGTAGTTTTCATTGATATGCATAGATTTAATTATTATTTTTATTAGACAATCATACATGAAAGTGTTTTTTCCTGCTATTCTGGTGAAGTGAACAAGTTTTTATACTGACTACCAACAACATAACAGGTAATATTGTATTTTACACTGTATAATTAATTATCACTAGCCGTACCCGTGCGCTCCGCTGCACTTATTAGAAATAAATATAAAGTAATTACATAATTAAAATAGGACATTGGGTCCAGGGAACATTCGTGTTTGATAGAAGAATAAATCGTTTAATATGCTACTTAATTTAAATTGTGTTTAAATAATTAAAATGCTTTCATTTTGGACCAGAGACCACTCATTTGGTGCAAATATAATTCGTTTAACATTTTTCTAAATTAGTCTTCAATGCATCCTTTAATAAATCACTCCAAATTAATAGAGTTGATTGTGTAAAAATGTAAGAATTCACGATCTCCCATGCACTACTGCCATAGAATGAATAAATTTGTTTTTCTTCCTACTAAAAAATTTAATATTTTGCACATAGCAGACACTATAATCTGAGGCGGCGGTGGAAATGTATTGTATTGTTATTTTAAAACTCTTGTATATCCTTAAATATCAGTCCTATCAAAATTTTACCCGGAATAAAACTTATTGGAAATCATTTTTAAAGAAACTTTTGTTATGTAACATTTTTCACAAAAATCAATAATAAGCGAGATATTTCGATTTATTTAATTCAGGCCCCCTTATAACCTACCTTTTAAATAAAGTATTTTGAATGCTATATAGCCTAAAATCTAAGTTACAACGAACTTAATTTATATTCCAATTTTCATCGAAATCCGTTCAGCCATTATCGCGTGAAAAGGTAACAAACATCCAGACAGACAGACAGACTTAAATATCAGTCCTATCAAAATTTTGCCTGGAATAAAACTTATCGAAAATCATTTTTAAAGAAATTTTTGTTATGTAACATTTTTGACAAAAATCAATAATAAGCGAGACATTTCGGTTTATTTAATTCAGGCCCCCTTATAACCCCCCTATTAAATATAGTATTTTGAATGCTATATAGCCTAAAATCTAAGTTACAACGAACTTAATTTATATTCCAATTTTCATCGAAATCCGTTCAGCCATTATCGCGTGAAAAGGTAACAAACATCCAGACAGACAGACATACAGACAGATAGACAGACAGACATACAAACAAAAATTTCAAAAAAGCGATTTTCGGTTTCAGGATGATTAATTATACATGTTAACACCAATTATTTTTGGAAAAGCGAAAATTACCAGAAAAATTTCGCTTACAGATTTATTATTAGTATATATTTGTGGAGTGGAAAAATGCTAATGTTCATTTTTAAAACTGTATAAAAGAATAGGTTCGAATGCTGTCTTATACTATGGTTATCATGTACCTACTGCGTTATTTTAGCAAGACGTTCGAAATTGTAATCATTTATTTAATAACACTTTTAATTCCACATGTCATTCAAAGTCGAAATTGGACTTGGGTAGCGCAGTAGGTATAGCGCTGGCCTTCTATGCTCGAGGTTGCGAGTTCGATCCCGGCCCAGGTCGATGGCATTTAAGTGTGCTTAAATGTGACAGGCTCATGTCAGTAGATTTACTGGCATTTAAAAGAACTCCTACGGGACAAAATTTCGGCACACCGGTGACGCTGATATAACCTCGGCAGTTGCGAGCGTCGTTAAATAAAGCATAATTTATTTTATGAACTTGGGCGAAAAATGACAAAAAGAATTGTTTGGAGATCTTTGTTATCGGACAGTCTTCTTACATACAATAGGCCCTAAATTTACATAACAAGACATTCTCTCCCTCCCGGACGATGCCAAGTTAAAGATTTTATCGCCTTTTAAAATGCACAGTCCTTTGTCGAATTTTGGACCCTGGATTTTCTGACCTAAAAGTTACCATAGTAACCATAGACAACTGAGGATCATACAGTTTTGAGAAATACACAAAATTATGTTGACATCTATATATATAATTTGAACTGATAATGGAAATTACGGGAAAACGGCTGAACGGATTTTAATGAGTGACCCCTTATTTTCATGCCTGGCATCCAAAGTTTTTCGGAAAAGTAGTAGTTTTCAGTGAAATGTCAATTTTCCTACATAATTTTCCTATTTTCCAAAATCCATCTGTTAGTTTTGAGAACTAATTTTATTGAATCACGGCCGACTTGATTGAATTTCAGAACAAAACACACACTACAATAAACAATAGGCTATTACACGAAGGCCTGCAGGATTGCCGACATATTTAGAGCTCAATTCAATTTGTTACTAAAAACTGATTCTGCAGTGTATAATTTTCTGAGTACAGCTGTGTAGTGGATATTCAAATCTACGAAACTTGAGGTGGTTTGATGACATTATTACCATTAGAAATTAAATATTATTATAGTTAATATCATGATGCATCTATTTTTCATTAATTGTATATAATGTTGATGCTATATTGATGACATGAAAGTGAAACGTTTTGAGGTTATGTAAGTAAATGTAGAGAATATCTTAATTTAGATCTTCATTTCTATAATTTACTGAGTGGCTGCTATATATAAGTACAAAACTTAAGTAAGATAATAATATTGTTATTAAAGATAAAATATTTTTATACTTATTAACCCAGTGGGGTTGGGTCTTTTTCATATACTTAATGGCGGTGTAGTGTAGATATTGATATGTGTCATTGTCTTCAGTATTGGCTCGAGAGAGCGCAAAAATTACAGTTCCTAAGGAAAGATAAAAAGGAATTACTTACTGATAAAATAAGAGGCCTAGAAAATGTTGTAGTCTCCACATCATTTCAGCAAGATCTCTTAGTAGGATAAAATGATTTTACGCTCTACATTTCAAGTTCTACATGCAGCAGCTATATGAAAATGCTATTGTTCGAAAGCTTAGCAAACCTGACAATTTTTTAACTTTCGCCTACAATCCACAATGACCTGAAATAGCTACTGCTATCGTCCTGACATTGATATTTGCGTTTTCGCGTTGAAACTCAAAAACTGGAGTTGGATAGGTTCAAGAAAAAGTATTTGGCCTAAAAAAATCCATTCAGAGGCAGTATGTTTCATTATTATGGAAGCAAATAACTATCAAAAAGACAAGTATTCTTCATTGAAAATAAATCTGAAAAATTTTTATTTGAACGTCTAACGAACTTAGTTTGCAGCAGCATTTGCTGCACAAGCCACTAGTCTTCGATATATTTTTGGATATTTATAAATGTTTTCATAATCTCTTTATTAGAAACACGGTTTCTGGAAAGTTCTCTATCCTTCTCCCTCTAATTTTTAACCATATGTTAGTAAGAATTGTATTTCTTTACGTTACTGTTTCGTACAAAAATTTATTCATTTCTGTGGTGTTCGGGTAAAGGGGGATAAGTCATTATTTTGTGCAGGTGGAATTTTGTTCTCCAGATGAACACACAAGTTAAATTATACAAGTGGGTGTGCAAAAATCAAAAGAATACTAGCATTTGATGTGTTTTATTTGTGCAGAAAATTATTTGCAATAAGGGTGCCAAGTTTAATTTTCATTTATCTCCAAACACATTTTTATGACTTACCGCCCTTTACCCAAACAACACATATTTATCTATTGAGTCTATCAACAAAGAATGTATTGTTTATTTCTAAATATATTGTTTATTTGTACATAAATTAATTAAAAACGTGGTTTAATTCATGTAAAATATGTTTCATTTGACAAAGAGAAATGCATTCATTTGCTTAATAATATTTTTTTCGTTATTTATTTATTAATTTATCTCATTATTCACTTGTTTCACAATCCAGGCTTATATTTATTACATTATTCGAATTATTAATCAATATTCAAATTCATTTGTTATGGCCTACATTTTTTTTCCTTTTAATTTAAAACAATTATACATAAGCTGTACTATTTTTCACTCCATGAATATTTATTTTATATTAACTCATTTGTTAGTCCTTTGTATAGGGGAGAGTCGGGTAGTATCGGACATCGGGTAATATCGGACAGTGAGTTTCTTTCATCTACCACACGATGATAGTACCTGATTGACATGGTTATGTTTCAGTAATGTCGCATAGAGAAACGTAACCATGTCATTCAGGTACTACCGTATGGTGGTAGATGAAAAAAACGCACCGTCCGATACTACCCGATGTCCGATACTACCCGACTCTCCCCTAATATTACTACAATAATAATAATTTGTTTCATCCATAACTGGTATCTAAACTGGTCTTTATTTCATTATCCTTAGCAACTTAAACAATAGCTTCATTCACAGCACTGAATTAATTTTTTAAATCATTCTCTCCATGACCAGAGCAGTGTCCATGACAACTAAAACATTACGAACAATAAAATCCATTCATTCATTCGTTCGTTCATTCATTCATTCATTCATTCATTCATTCATTCATTCATTCATTCATTCATTCATTCATTCATTCATTCATTCATTCATTCATTCATTCATTCATTCACATTACAAAGAAAAGGCTACAATTGAAAATTAAATTTAGATACCAGTAATGGATAAAATATTGTATAGAACACGAGAGTAAACAGATTGTATGAGTTCGTGGAAATTATCACTCTCGACTTCGCGTCGGTCGCTGAACTTACCACTGGCGGATAAAATTAATTCTACTCTCTTATACTATAATTATTACTATTATATATTTCCTTCCACAATATTGTTTTAATATTAACTTGTTGGATTGTTTCCTTCTGTATTGTTAGCTTCATATTAATATTTATTAATCCGCTTTTTAATATTAGTTTTACATTAATTTGTTCTATTATTAGAATGTTTAATATTTATTAAATATTAATTTGTCCTATAATTAGCTTGTTTAATATTAGTTGAATGTTTAATATTATTTCAATATTTATTACTAGTTTTTAAATATTTTGTTAAATATTAATTTTTCTTATTATTAGCTGTTTTAATATTAATGGAATGTTTAATATTATTTCAATATTTATTTATTATTACTTTTTAAATATTTTGTTAAATATTAATTTTTCTTATTATTAGCTGTTTTAATATTAATGGAATGTTTAATATTATTTCAATATTTATTTATTATTACTTTTTAAATATTTTGTTAAATATTAATTTATCCTATTACAGGCTTGTTCCAAATAGATCACATCTTGATAGATAAACGGAGACATACTAGTATAGTAGACATTCGAACTTTCAGGGGTGCAGACTGTAATTCTGACCATTATTTGATGATTGGAGAATTAAGAGAAAGATTATCAGTAGCCAAGCGAGTAGAGCAACAAGTTAATATTACTAAATTCAATATTTTGAAATTAAAGGACGAGGAAGCTAAGCAAAATTATCAGGTCGAAATTTCGAATAGGTTTGCCACTTTAGAAAGTTCCGACGAAGTTGAGAAAGAATTAGATGTTAATAGCGTGTGGGAAAATATCAGAGATAGTATCAAAATTGCAGCTGAGCAGAGCATAGGTTATTATGAAACTAAGAAAAAGAAACCGTGGTTTGATGAAGATTGTTGCATGGTAGTAGAAAGAAGGAAACAGGCAAAATTGAAATTCTTACAGGATCCAGTTGAGGAGAAGAGAGATAATTATTTTAATGAAAGACGGGAAGCAAGTCGTACACTTAGGAATAAAAAGAGAGGTTACTTGAAGGAAAAACTGAATGAGGTAGAAACAAATAGTAAGAATAAAAACATTCGAGATTTATATAAGGGTATAAAGGAATTTAAGAACGGATATCAGACAAGGGTAAACGTGATCAAGGATGAGAATGGTGACTTGCTTGCAGACTCTCCATCAATCCTAAACAGATGGAAAAACTATTTTGCGCAACTACTAAATGTACATAGGCCAAATAGAAATGATCGGGACGGAATTGAAATACAAACTGCTGAGCCATTTATACCCGAACCCACGCTTTCAGAAGTCGAAATTGCGATAGAAAATCTGAAAAAGTACAAGTCTCCAGGTATCGATCAAATTCCAGCAGAATTAATACAAGAGGGTGGAAGTGCATTATATAGCGAAATTTATAAACTTGTACTTGCTATTTGGGAAAAGGAAATTGTACCAGAACAATGGAAGGAGTCCATAATTGTACCTATTTTTAAAAAGGGGGACAAAACCAACTGTGGTAACTTTCGAGGAATATCACTTTTGTTGACGTCGTACAAAATTTTGTCCAATATTCTTTTGAGAAGATTAACTCCGTACGTAGATGAAATTATTGGGGATCATCAGTGCGGTTTTCGGCGTAATAGATCGACTAGGCTATTGATCAGATTTTTTGTATTCGACAGATAATGGAGAAAAAAATAGGAGTATAAGGGTACAGTGCATCAGTTATTCATAGATTTCAAAAAGGCATAAGACTCGGTTAAGAGGGAAGTATTATATGATATTCTTATTGAATTTGATATTCCCAAGAAACTAGTTCGATTAATTAAAATGTGTCTCAGTGAAACATACAGCAGAGTCCGTATAGGTCAGTTTCTATCTGATGCTTTTCCAATTCACTGCGGGCTAAAGCAAGGAGATGCACTATCACCTTTACTTTTTAACTTCGCTTTAGAATATGCCATTAGGAAAGTTCAAGATAACAGAGAGGGTTTGGAATTGAACGGGTTACATCAGCTTCTTGTATATGTGGATGACGTGAATATGTTAGGAGAAAATCCACAAATTTTTAGGGAAAACACGGAAATTTTACTTGAAGCAAGTAAAGCGATCGGTTTGGAAGTAAATCCCGAAAAGACAAAGTGTATGATTATGTCTCGTGACCAGAATATTGTACGAAATGGAAATATAAAAATTGGAGATTTATCCTTCGAAGAGGTGGAAAAATTCAAATATCTTGGAGCAACAGTAACAAATATAAATGACACTCGGGAGGAAATTAAACGCAGAATAAATATGGGAAATGCGTGTTATTATTCGGTTGAGAAGCTCTTATCATCCAGTCTGCTGTCCAAAAATCTGAAAGTTAGAATTTATGAAACAGTTATATTACCGGTTCTTCTGTATGGTTGTGAAACTTGGACTCTCACTCTGAGAGAGGAACATAGGTTAAGGGTGTTTGAGAATAAGGTACTTAGGAAAATATTTGGGGCTAAGAGGGATGAAGTTACAGGAGAATGGAGAAAGTTACACAACACAGAACTGCACGCATTGTATTCTTCACCTGACATAATTAGGAACATTAAATCCAGACGTTTGAGATGGGCAGGGCATGTAGCACGTATGGGCGAATCCAGAAATGCATATAGAGTGTTAGTTGGGAGACCGGAGGGAGAAAGACCTTTAGGGAGGCCGAGACGTAGATGGGAGGATAATATTAAAATGGATTTGAGGGAGGTGGGTTATGATGATAGAGACTGGATTAATCTTGCACAGGATAGGGACCGATGGCGGGCTTATGTGAGGGCGGCAATAAACCTTCGGGTCCCTTAAAAGCCATTTGTAAGTAAGTAAGTATTACAGGCTTGTTTAATATTAATTGAATGTTTAATATTATTTCAATATTTATTTATTATTACTTTTTAAATATTTTGTTAAATATTAATTTGTCATATTATTAGCTTGTTCAATATTAATTGAATGTTTAATATAATTTCAATGTTTATTTGTTTATTATTAGCTTTCTTAATATTTTGTTAAAAATTAATTTTGTAGTGGATCTCTGACTCCACTGCTAGCTGACAACCTGAAGCACTACGATTGGCAAAAACACGGAACAGCTCTAATAACAGAATGTTACGATTGCAATGCGAGAAAACGTGACAGATAGAAATTCCCGCTCTTCAATTGATGTTTCCGTAACCTTCGGAATTGTAGATGAAGTTATTGTGTATCGTCCGTCAGTTGTGATCCGATAGAAACATGTTAACGGCATTTTGTTGAGCACCATTAAATAGCATTTTAGAGTTAACAATGCTTCCAGGGATGTATTAAGTCTGCTTCATAGCACGTGACTGTGAGGTATCAAAAAGTCTGGCAGTCTCAATTCATGGCAATACATACGAATCCCTACTCCAGCGCTCCTGATCCACTGGATGTAATTATTCGTTCAAGGAGATCCAGTATCAGATTCCATGGGCGGAGGTGTCTACCCTCGTACCAGCAATATACAACTTAGCTACACTGTATCGTGTCAACTCTAAAGGAGATCATATTCAAGCTTTTTCAGTCCACCGCTGGGCGAACACAGATCAATTAGTACATAACTTTTCAACTTACAGGGCAGGTGTTCATTCCCAAGACAGAGCTCGATCACTTAGAAAAAGAATTACTATCTGGACTGGGTTGATGGTACCTATCACACTTTAAATTCACGACGCGAAATTTTATTTTTAGCACAGAATTTCTCATAACAACTTTCTGTTATTTAAAATAGATATTAAATGGGTCTAATTATTTTCAATGAAACTTATCGCTTACGCATGAGTATTTTCTGTGCTTCAAAAGAACGTTAAATAAAGAATTACAATTACAATTATCTTCTTATCGTCTATGAATAGCCTCTGTAGTTTAAAAGGAACGTTAAATAAAGAATTACAATTACAATTATCATCTTATCGTCTATGAATAGCCTCTGTAGTTTAAAAGGAACGTTAAATAAAGAATTACAATTACAATTATCATATTATCGTCTATGAATAGCCCCTGTAGTTTAAAAGGAACGTTAAATAAAGAATTACAATTACAATTATCATCTTATCGTCTATGAATAGCCTCTGTAGTTTAAAAGGAACGTTAAATAAAGAATTACAATTACAATTATCATCTTATCGTCTATGAATAGCCTCTGTGGTTTAAAAGGAACGTTAAATAAAGAATTACAATTACAATTATCATCTTATCGTCTATGAGTAGCCTCTGTAGTTTAAAAGGAACGTTAAATAAAGAATTACAATTACAATTATCATCTTATCGTCTATGAATAGCATCTGTAGTTTAAAAGGAACGTTAAATAAAGAATTACAATTACAATTATCATCTTATCGTCTATGAATAGCGTCTGTAGTTTAAAAGGAACGTTAAATAAAGAATTACAATTACAATTATCATCTTATCGTCTATGAATAGCCTCTGTAGTTTAAAAGGAACGTTAAATAAAGAATTACAATTACAATTATCATATTATCGTCTATGAATAGCCTCTGTAATTTAAAAGGAACGTTAAATAAAGAATTACAATTACAATTATCATCTTATCGTCTATGAATAGCCTCTGTAGTTTAAAAGGAACGTTAAATAAAGAATTACAATTACAATTATCATATTATCGTCTATGAATAGCCCCTGTAGTTTAAAAGGAACGTTAAATAAAGAATTACAATTACAATTATCATCTTATCGCCTATGAATAGCCTCTGTAGTTTAAAAGGAACGTTAAATAAAGAATTACAATTACAATTATCATCTTATCGTCTATGAATAGCCTCTGTAATTTAAAAGGAACGTTAAATAAAGAATTACAATTACAATTATCATCTTATCGTCTATGAGTAGCCTCTGTAGTTTAAAAGGAACGTTAAATAAAGAATTACAATTACAATTATCATCTTATCGTCTATGAATAGCATCTGTAGTTTAAAAGGAACGTTAAATAAAGAATTACAATTACAATTATCATCTTATCGTCTATGAATAGCGTCTGTAGTTTAAAAGGAACGTTAAATAAAGAATTACAATTACAATTATCATCTTATCGTCTATGAATAGCCTCTGTAGTTTAAAAGGAACGTTAAATAAAGAATTACAATTACAATTATCATCTTATCGTCTATGAATAGCCTCCGTAGTTTAAAAGGAAAGTTAAATAAAGAATTACAATTACAATTATCACCTTATCGTCTATGAATAGCCTCCGTAGTTTAAAAGGAAAGTTAAATAAAGAATTACAATTACAATTATCATCTTATCGTCTATGAATAGCCTCCGTAGTTTAAAAGGAAAGTTAAATAAATAATTACAATTACAATTATCATCTTATCGTCTATGAATAGTCTCTGTAGTTTAAAAGGAACGTTAAATAAAGAATTACAATTACATTTATCATCTTATCGTCTATGAATAGCATCTGTAGTTTAAAAGGAACGTTAAATAAAGAATTACAATTACAATTATCATCTTATCGTCTATGAATAGCCTCTGTAGTTTAAAAGGAACGTTGAATAAACAATTACAATTACAATTATCTTCTTATAGTCTATGAGTAGCCTTTAGATTTAAATGTGTCGCTAATTGAATTTACAATTATCACAAATTCAACCTCATTTCTAAGAACTTGTGCATGTTTTCAGGAGACTTCGATAAACGTGCAGGACTATGCGCTGCTACATACTGATGCTGTTATGTGGGTTGCAGCTAGTTCGGCCTGGCAGATCTCTGCCTATTGTCGATCCAGGTGAGGAGAATATGACCCTCTCCCAGGATTTATGAAGTTTTGGGAGGTTAACAAGCACAATTTATGTTCATTTATGCATCTTCAGATTTTATAAGGCATGTCTTGTTACACATATAGTTGTATAACCTTGGCCCGTAACTCTGGCTGTGATTTTGTCCAGTAGTTATGTAACATTTAGGTTCAGGTAAAGGACATGTTAAATTTCTTCTTGTAGAACAAACATATCTTTCTTGTTTGTATTTCTGACGAGTTTTATGATAATGTTTTACATTTATTTGTTCAATTTGGAACATATTAAAATCGAAATAAATCAAATTTGTTGAATAATCAATTCACTTATTTAAGAAAATTTTAATTATCCGCTTTTGTAGCAATATAAGGGAAGAAATTGTAAATTTTGTTGCTCCTCCCCATCCGATTATACCATACTGGATGACAGATTGTCATCATCATCATCATCATCCGTCACGAATTAGGCCTGTGTAGACCTGTTTCGTCCTCATCTAGCAGTCTTCTAAAGGGTCTTCCTAACCGTCGATGTCCTCTGGGTTGATATTGCATCATCATTTTGGGGATTCTTGAATTGTCCATTCGTTTTACATGGTGTAGTCAATTTAATTTGTATCTGTTTATTTATTCTTCTACTGACTCTACTTCTAATTGTTCCAATATTTCTTCATTCCTTTTTCGGTCTAAAAGAGTATATTCTGCTGTCCGTCTGAGAAATTTCATTTGCGTTGCTTTGATTCTGTTCATGTCTCTTTTCTTTAATGTCCAAATCTCACTTCCGTATAGAAGGGTGGGTAATGCTAGTGTATTATATACTTTTATTCTTGTAGATTTTTCTACTAATTTAGCTTTTAATGTATTGTTTATTATTCCTAAAATTTGTGTAAATTTGGTGATTTTCTTGTTCACATCTTTTTCATTTTGATAAGATATTTCACAACCAGATAATTGAAATTTTATACTTGTTCTAGGCATTGGTTATTGTGTATTATCTTACTTCTGATTGGATCTTGTCCCAAAAATGCCATTAATTTTTATTTTTGTGCAGAAATCTCCGTCCCAAAATCTGATAATATTTTATTTAATGTATATACAGTCCTCTTTGTAAGTTATCCTCTGAATTGGAAATTATAACTTGATCGTCTGCAAAAAGCAGGGTATTTAATGTTAAGGTACTGGTTATTGTGATTCCTGATGTATAGTTTTGGTTCCATTTAGAAATGATTTCATTCATGTAAATATGAAATACTGTTGGAGATAATGGGTAACCTTGTCTAACTCCAGTATTAACATATTTTCTTTCGGATATACGATTATTTATTTTGACAATTATTTTATGCGATGAAAGAGTAGTGGAACGGAGAAAAATTCTCTCCGGCGCCGGGATAACGAGTGCACCTCAGCACATATGTGGACTTCAGTCCTACGTTCATAGAGATCTATGACGTAGTGCAGAGGGCGGCCACTAGAGGGAACCCAAGAGTTGGAACTTAATCTGAGACGATTCTGTCCGACGCCGGGGTGGGTATCCGGTGTGGCTTAGTGGATAAAGCATGAGCACATAGAGCTGAAAACCCGGGTTCAAATCCCGGCGCCGGAGAGAATTTTTCTCCGTTCCATTACTCTTTCATCGTATGATGACGCAAAATATCTGCATGGAAATTACATATGTACTTCGGTACATTAAAATAATATATATATATATATATATAAATTTATTGTCAGATTTCTATTATGTTTTGAAATAGCAGGTTTGGTATATTTTTTTCTTGTAAAATGTCAAATAAAAGGTCTCTTCAAACCTTGTCAAAAGCTTTCTCAAAATCGATAAATGCTATGTGGATATCTAATTAAATTCTCTCCTTTTTTCTAATAGTAATTTGATACTGAATAATGGATCTATACATGATGTTCCTTTTCTAAAGCCATTTTGGCACTCTAGAAGGAAGGTTTCAGCTTGTTTTTTTTTTATTTTTTTTTTAGTTTAAAATTCTGCTAAATCCTTCTATAATTGTCAACATTCTGTTTATCGCCTTTTTTATATATGGGAATAATATATAGGCCTATATTATTTTTCCATTCTTCCGGTATGGTGGCGGTTCGATATATTTTATTTAGGAATCTTAATAGTACCAAACCTAAATAAATTAAACTCAAAATATTTGTAAGGATGTAAGAGCGAAGAATTACAAACTTATAAATTGTTTCGCGTTGTCTGTTACATAAAGAAAAAACATGTTTATAATTGTTATACTAACTTATATTATAGGTGCATGTATTATATTCTTACAACTTGGAGTTAAAAGTCAAGCTATGTCAATGCACATGTGCAGTATGTAAAAATGAGTTATACCTTAGAAACTGCAGAATGCTGTCATGTTTGCAGGTCTGTTTGTGATCATGGGGGTACAGTCTTGCCGCGGAGGAGAAGGTTATTGTCTGCTGGGGATGGACTGCACCCTGGATGAGGACTTCCTGCCCGATGATCAGGGAGGGCATTGCGAGGGTCTGAAATCCGCCTTCACACCTCGAGCACACTTCATTTGCTGTCGTTACAACGCAGTCAACAGAACTTCACTGCATCAAAAAACAGACACCACACTTCCCCAACAATCACTTTTAACACCTCACCCGACACTTCCGGGCTTTACTTTTGGGCAAGACGTCGTCGAAAACGAGCTTCTGAATGACTATTCCAACATGGACGGCACCAACTCACAAACTGACGAGAACGATGCGATCAGTTTCCCAACTGCTGAATCTGGAGAAGCTTATTACGTTCAAAACATCGGAGATTCCACTGAAGTAATGTCACAACTATTACCTGGACAGAGTTCAGGCACGCAGGGTGTTACCGAGGCAAATCAACCTTCAGAATCCGCTATTACTATTACTGAATCGAATATTAAAACACATTCAGTTACAGAATTACCAACATCAACAGAAACAACTTCCGTTCAAAATAATGAAAAGACAGTCGATTCTGACCTAGAAGCAATTGAAATGACTACGAATAACATTCCCACAGCAGCAAGACATGAGGAAGATGGAATTGCGTTAGTAACAATAGTCTCTTCTGAAACAAGTGACGGTCAAAAATATGAAAAGATAACTGATTCAGATTCAACAACAACTGAAATGACTAACTTGACGGCAATTAATGTCCCTACAACAATGAAATATGAGAATAAATCGACAGAAATGCGCACAGAAGATCAGGGAACTGCTTATACAACAATAGTTAGCAGCAGTACTGATTTTATAACCAATTCTGGAACTGTTACTCCAGAAGTTATTTTGAGGCACGCGGAAACTATTATTAAAGAACAAAAACATGAGGAAATAGCATATCTGAAGAACGAGGAAGAAAATTTTCATAAACCAACCACAGTAGGTGGGACTGAAATTTCACTTGAAAATAAAGCTGCAACAATAATGGATCTTAAAAACGATGACGATGCTTTATCAACTCTATCAATTACAGAATCAACAGTCGCTGAAATTGCAACAGAATCACTCAATCCGAATTTGAGTGTTGTATCATCAGGTGACATGAAGACTGATGTTGCAGAAAGGGATGATATTGAAAGTGATGATGATAAGGAAGCAAATAACGTTAGAAAGAGGCCGATTCAGGCGAGAGTAGAACTTGGAACACCTTTCGCTGTTCTTACAGATAAGGGAATTGTCATGGCTCACCCAAGTGTGGTAAAGGCAGAGACTGAAATTTTCTTTGCTGGTGATAAAGACAGGAATAGAAATATAGGAGAGCAAACGTTTAGCACAGATGAAACAGTTGGCGGGATGATGACAGAAGAAACGACTGAATCTGGGACGAAAACAACCATGTACAGAACTGAAGTTTCTGTGAGTGTCGAAAGAAGAACTACCGGAGGTGTAGGAGTTGTGACTCGCACAGTCAGTCGTAGGGATGCAACTCCAACTAATCTACTTGGGGAGAGAAAAGATGACGTCACTGAAGAACACACACCGGTCAGCGAGATGACTAGTACGCTTCCATCAATTCTTTTGAACTCAGATGAGAAATTTAAAAGCACAACTTTAAGTATGAATGATAATTTAGATGAGACGTTGAAATTAGAAAATGAAAATGAACCTGCGTTACCACCGATTACTACAAGAGAAACTGTTTTTCCTACAGAACTGGATAACTCGCTGTCATTAACAGCTACAGAAGCACCAAAATCAACAGCTCAATATTCTGACATAGCTAAAGATAACAGCATTCAGAATGGTTTGAGTGAAACTTCCCCTATCTACAATCCGCCAACAACAGAAGTGCCTAATTTCGTAACAGAGAAGTATCCAGAATATCAATCTGAGGCACGAAATGAAATTTCAAAGAGTAATTCTGAAAATAACGGAATGACGGCTACAGTTTCTTCAAAAGGAACTGAAACAACAACAATTGCAAGCATTGATGCTAAGAAAATTCCAAGTAATTCATCAACAAATAATTTGAAAGCTGTATCACAAGCTTCCGAAATA
This sequence comes from Periplaneta americana, assembly GCF_040183065.1. Classification (NCBI taxonomy): domain Eukaryota; kingdom Metazoa; phylum Arthropoda; class Insecta; order Blattodea; family Blattidae; genus Periplaneta; species Periplaneta americana. The sequence goes on along the minus strand of NC_091118.1, from coordinate 10,544,311 downwards.
ACTACAGAGGTTCCTTCTACAACAAATGATGGATTTACTACATACTCAAGCTTAGAAGATTTGACAACACCGCCAGCATTTATAACTACACCATCTTACGACAAATCCACCATTGGAAATGGAGGTAATTTTAACGTATTGCCCAATACAAAAGAAAAAGATGTTACGAAATTGACAAAAGAAGAAAGTGAAGTTGATGAGACAACAACCACTGAAATATCATTGTCTAGCAGGACGAAGAATATGACTGTCGCATATAAGCCCACTGAAAAATATCCTTCCATGAATGAAACACTTAATTCTGAGTTAGAATCTTCAAACGCGACAGAAAGTACAGTGAGTACAATCACAGATTCCGGTAGTACAGTCACTAAAATATCTACATCTGAGTCAGACATGAACAAGGATATTTTAAACGTCACTACCCCAAGCTATGAAAAATCTACGATTGGAAATAAAGGAACTTTTAATATCTTACGAAACACAAAAGAAAAAAGTACTACAGAATTGAGAACAGAAGACAGTTCAATTGCTACAACTACTTCTAGTGGCACTGGAATATCATTTACTACTGAAAATGTTGAAACTGATGAAAATAGTTCTTCCCTAAATGAAACACGTCATCCTGAAGTAAACCCTGCAAATGGAACAGCAAGATCTAAGAACACATCCGTAGAAACAAGCAGTAACCCCACGACAGTGTCTCCATCTGTGACAGTCGTTGAAGATACCACTGAACACGAGGAAATGTCCGAAGGAACAGTCTCATACGACACAACAATTACGTCCTTAGCACAGGAAACAGAAACTACCACATTATACGACGGACGAAATGCGTGGAGCGAGACAACTGAACCTTCATCTACAATGCATACAACTTCCGATACAAACGGAGAGGGACATTCTGCTGTCACTCAGAAGATAGACGAAACATCAGACGATCAGAACGAAACGTCACTTCAAAAAGAAAGCAGAAGTGAGTCTGAACATAATACTACAACTGCGCCTACAACAGAAACTGCAGGAACTACGATTGCGCTAGATACGTCAACAATGACAGAAATGACTACAATCAGTACGGAATCAAATGTTCCTCTCTCTACAGTTACCACAACACAACAAACGACAGATAAACAACCTCCATCTTGTGGAATTCCAAGCTCGGAGAAACATTCGAGCTCCAAATGCTGGTTGGTTCAGTTTCAAAACCCTCTCCGCACAAACAGTTCCATGTGTGTTGGGAGTTACATCGAGTCTAACTCAATCATTACATCTGCAAGCTGCCTTACTAGGTTAGTAATAACGTTGCATATTTTCAACTAGTCATTTGAGTTTTCTTTTGTTTTTAGTCTGTATATTTTGCCTGCAATTTATTAGGTTTAACAACTTTCTTTTTTTGCTGTTATTTATACTCGCTTTAACATCTCTGGTCATATCGCGAGTTAATCTTTGGTTGAAATCCGAAGGCCTGTGTATTATTGTTGAGACTGGTTCTATTGTTGTGAACTAGATGGCGACTGTAGATGTATTACTGATTCGTTATGAATATAATTTCTGTGATGAATGAAGTCGGTGATATTCAGGGATATTGTGGCCCGAATTTCCTGAAATTTGCTTTACGGTTGAGGGAAAACCCTGAAAAACCTCAACCAGGAAATTCAACCCGAACGGGAATCGAACCCGGGCCCTCTGCGTAAAAGACCAGCATGCTGTCCCCTACACCACAGAGGTGGTCTATTTTAGTTTTTCTCTTAAATTTATGCATTTTAATTGTTTTTATAAGTAATCTAGTTTACAATTATTGTAGTACCACAATGTTTTTTTTTTAATAAATAGCACAATCTAGTAAGTATATACAGTCACGAAGCTTGAGTTTATGAGGTTGCTAAGAACAATAGACTGTACAGGTACTATTTCGCATTGTCTGTAATGAGGCGATAGTAGCGATTCTAGTGGTTAGCAACTATCTATGGATGCATATTTATTACATATTGAGCTTCGTGACAGTATATACTAGACTGTGTAAATAGGTTTATAATCCCTGCATTTAAATTTAACAAGGCGGAGCCTTCTCGTTAACTACTTCATAATCGCTTCCTCATTCCATGAGGCCTAGTCTACAGACAGCAATGCAATTGATGGTCGAAACGATTCACACATCAATATGACGACAATGAGTTGTTTGAAATTTATTGTAATGAATAATAATAGAAGCAGCAGCAGCAACAACAACAACAATAATAATAATAATAATAATAATAATAATAATAATAATAATAATAATAATAATAATAACAACTTACTGCGTTTTGCCCTGCAGTAGTTGTCATGTTTATAATATTATTGCAAACCTATGAATTAATATTGTCTTATACTTATGACATTTTCACATCTTTTATTCGTGCTGTAGCATATTATGTGACACTTTGATTATTATTATTATTATTATTATTATTATTATTATTATTATTATTATTATTATTATTATTATTATTATAGCTACAGAGAATTGGGTTCATTTAGAAATTAGTAAAACAGTTATGTGTGATCAGATTTCTGGAATATTAAACGCATAATCATGCATTCGTTCAATTTGTTGAGAATATTTAGTGGATTTGTTTTTGTGGAATGTAATAATTAGTTAAAAAGGATTGGTTTCCATTTTTATTATGAACAAAGACACAGATAATGAGTCGCAAGATCTGAATCCATACTTGTACACGGTAGACATGCCTGCAGACTCCTCAGACATGGCCACTAAAGCCTGTGTGATGAATCTTGTCTCACTGTGAAAATAGAGAGAAAGTTGATGTCTTACTTCGCCTGTTTTGTTATGGCGATGGGGGATTGGAGCGATGCCGTCCATCCATCCAGTGGCGGAAGGGACTAGTTGATACATTCTGTAGCACTAAATAAAATAACAAAATATCTCTCTTCGTACTGTGTAGTTCCGTCACTGACCTTGTCTTTCAAGAAACTGAGTTCCGGCAGCCTGTACGATAACAAGGTTTTGAAAGGAATCCTGAAAATTTACAACCCTCCTATAATCTCCACCCTCATTTGAAGGGACATGGTTTTATTGCTACTGAGACAAGATAAACCAAAGCAGGTATAGATGGCAATATTTGATCTGTAACGCCTGTGCTTGTTGCAGAGTGTTTGACATCGGGATGACGCGGATCTCAATGATGGATGCTGCAGGATCAGAGATTCCTCACAACATGGTCCGCGACTTCATTGTGCACGAAGAGTACAGAACAAAGGGAGTTAAGATACTGCTGAATGACATAGGTAGGCTATATCCACGACATTCAGAAGTAGGCTCAGTTTTATGGTGTCTTGGGGAAGGGAAACTTCACCTCTCTTAAAGAAAGAATGAAAATAAATTACATAACTTTAGATCTATTTAAATACACTTATCAGGTAAGGGAATATGGTTGTTAACGTGTACGAAAAATCAGGAAAAAAAAGCATGAAATCAGATTGCCATAGATTTGGTGCTAACGATCGTAGCTTTTTTAACTTTTGTGTGCTGAATAAAAGAACTTTTGGTCATTGAATAAACTTAAAATTATTGTTATTTACTTTATTGTAAGTTAGAAATTAGTTTTTAAAATTTGAATGTATTTTATATTAATATCACTGTTCATTAGTGTATACCTAAATACCGGTGGCATACATAAATTATGGAAGATGATAATATTCTTCACAGGTCTCGTACGTATGGAGCCAGGTTCGAAGATGTCTTCGGCAGCCTGCGCTCTCTGTCTGCCCAAATCAGACCGTGATCTCATGGACAGACCGTGCAACAAAATCTCTCTGAACAACATCAAGTCTAAGGTGAGAGACTTACTTACTGGCTTTTAAGGAACCCGGAGGTTCATTGCCGCCCTCACATAAGCCCGCCATAGGTCCCTATCCCGAGCAAGATTAATCCAGTCTCTACCATCATATCCCACCTCCCTCAAATCCATTTTAATATTATCCTCCCATCTACGTCTCGGCCTTCCCAAAGGTCTTTTCCCCTCCAGCCTCCCAACTAACACTCCATATGCATTTCTGGATTCGCCCATACGTGCTACAAGCCCTGCCCATCTCAAACGTCTCGATTTAATGTTCCTAATTACGACGGGTGAAGAATACAATGCGTGCAGTTCTGTGTTGTGTAACTTTCTCCATTCTCCTGTAACGTCATCCCTCTTAGCCCCAAATATTTTCCTAAGCACTTTATTCTCAAACACCCTTAACCTATGTTCCTCTCCCAAGTGAGAGTCCAAGTTTCACAACCATAAAGAACAACCGGTAATATAACTGTTTTATAAATTCTAACTTTCACATTTTTCTCAGCAGACTGGATGATAAAAGCTTCTCAACCGAATAATAACAGGCATTTCCTCATATTTATCCTGCGTTTAATTTCCTCCCGAGTGTCATTTATATTTGTTACTGTTGCTCCAAGATATTTTAACTTTTCCACCTCTTCGAAGGATAAATTTCCAATTTTAGTATTTCCATTACGTACAATTTTCTGGTCACGAGACATAATCATATACTTTGTATTTTCGGAATTTACTTCCAAACCCATCTCTTTACTTCCGTGTTTCCCCTAATCGTTTGTGGATTTTCTCCTAACATATTCACGTCATCCGCATAGACAAGCAGCTGATGTAACCCGTTCAATTCCAAACCCTCTCTGTTATCCTGGACTTTCCTAATGGCATATTCTACAGCAAAGTTAAAAAGTAAAGGTGATAGTGCATCTCCTTGCTTTAACCCACAGTGAATTGGAAAAACATCAGACAAAAACTGGCCTATACGAATTCTGCTGTACGTTTCACTGACATACATTTTAATTAAGTGAATTAGTTTCTTGGGAATACCAAATTCAATAAGGATATTATATAAAACTTCTCTCTTAACCGAGTGATATGCCTTTTTAAAGCTATGAATAACTGATACACTGTACCCTTATATTCCCATTTTTTCTCCAATATCTGTCGAATACAAAAAAAATCTGATCAATAGTCGATCTATTATCATTATTATTATTATTATTATTATTATTATTATTATTATTATTATTATTATTATTATTATTATTATTCACATACACGTGAATATTAGTTTTAACGTTTAAAAGGCCTAGTTCCTCCTCCTTTGTAGACTAAGTTAGAAGTTAGTAGACTATTTACTGAAAAAAGTTGACAGGCGAATGTATGTGAAAGATAAACAAAAGAAAACTGATTTCTGCGTTTATGTTACAGTGCAGTATCTTCATGCTAAAGATAAACATAAGCAATCTGGCTTCTCTCTTTGCAGTGTGTTCATGCTAAAGATATAGAAACATAATCTGACGAGAATAGAATCTTCCAAAGTAGCTATTACCGTGTACTAGTGGTTTTCAATTTTATTTAACATTTTATAAAAAGAAGAGTTTGATAAAAAATATTCTTGGAACGAAAGTTGTTTGCTTATATACTTAAAATCAGAATCCGATGAAAAATTTTCCTCCCTGTATATTAATGTTTGTTACTCCGTGAATGTTAACGTTTGTCACTCCCTGTATGTTAATGTTTGTCACTCTCTGTATGTTAATGTTTGTCACTCCCTGTATGTTAATGTTTGTTACTCCCTGTATGTTAATGTTTGTTACTCCCTGTATGTTAATGTTTGTCACTCCCTGTATGTTAATGTTTGTCACTCCCTGTATGTTAATGTTTGTCACTCCCTGTATGTTAATGTTTGTTACTCCGTGTATGTTAATGTTTGTCACTCCCTGTATGTTAATGTTTGTTATTCCCTGTATGTTAATGTTTGTCACTCCCTGTATGTTAATGTTTGTCACTCCCTGTATGCTAATGTTTGTCACTCCCCGTATGTTAATGTTTGTTACTCCCTGTACGTTAATGTTTGTCACTCCCTGTATGTTAATGTTTGTTACTCCCTGTATGTTAATGTTTGTAACTCCCTGTATGTTAATGTTTGTCACTCCCTGTATGTTATTGTTTGTCACTCCATGTATGTTAATGTTTATCACTCCCTGTATGTTAATGTTTGTCACTCCCTGTATGTTAATGTTTGTCACTCCCTGTACGTTAATGTTTGTCACTCCCCGTATGTTAATGTTTGTTACTCCCTGTATGTTAATGTTTGTCACTTCCTGTATGTTAATGTTTGTTACTCCCTGTATGTTAATGTTTGTCACTCCCCGTATGTTAATGTTTGTTACTCCCTGTATGTTAATGTTTGTCACTCCCCGTATGTTAATGTTTGTTACTCCCTGTATGTTAATGTTTGTTACTCCCCGTATGTTAATGTTTGTCACTCCCTGTACGTTAATGTTTGTCACTCCCCGTATGTTAATGTTTGTTACTCCCTGTATGTTAATGTTTGTCACTTCCTGTATGTTAATGTTTGTTACTCCCTGTATGTTAATGTTTGTTACTCCCTGTATGTTAATGTTTGTTACTCCCTGTATGTTAATGTTTGTCACTCCCCGTATGTTAATGTTTGTCACTCCCTGTACGTTAATGTTTGTCACTCCCCGTATGTTAATGTTTGTTACTCCCTGTATGTTAATGTTTGTCACTTCCTGTATGTTAATGTTTGTTACTCCCTGTATGTTAATGTTTGTCACTCCCTGTATGTTAATGTTTGTCACTCCCTGTATGTTTATGTTTGTCACTCCCTGTATGTTAATGTTTGTGAGTCCCTGTGTGTTAATGTTTGTTACTCCCTATATGTTAATGTTTGTTACTCCCTGTGTGTTAATGTTTGTTACTCCCTGTATGTTAATGTTTGTTAGTCTCTGTATGTTAATGTTTGTTACTCCCTGTACGTTAATGTTTGTCACTCTCTGTATGTTAATGTTTGTTACTCCCTGTATGTTAATGTTTGTCACTCCCTGTATGTTAATGTCTGTCACTCCCTGTATGTTAATGTTTGTCACTCCATGTATGTTAATGTTTGTTACTCCCTGTATGTTAATGTTTGTTAGTCTCTGTATGTTAATGTTTGTTACTCCCTGTATGTTAATGTTTGTTACTCCCTGTATGTTAATGTTTGTTAGTCTCCGTATGTTAATGTTTGTTACTCCCAGTATGTTATTTTTTGTTACTCCCTGTATGTTAATGTTTGTTACTCCCTGTATGTTAATGTTTGTTAGTCTCTGTATGTTAATGTTTGTTACTCCCTGTATGTTAATGTTTGTTAGTCTCTGTATGTTAATGTTTGTTACTCCCTGTAAGTTAATGCTTGTTACTCCCTGTATGTTAATGTTTGCTAGTCTCTGTATGTTAATGTTTGTTACTCCCTGTAAGTTAATGTTTGTTACTCCCTGTATGTTAATGTTTGCTAGTCTCTGTATGTTGATGTTTGTTACTCCCTGTGTGTTAATGTTTGTTACTCCCTGTATGTTAATGTTTCTTACTCCCTGTATGTTAATGTTTCTTACTCCCTGTATGTTAATGTTTGTTACTCCCTGTATGTTATTGTTTGTTACTCCCTGTAAGTTAATGTTTGTTACTTCCTGTATGTTAATGTTTGCTAGTCTCTGTATGTTAATGTTTGTTACTCCCTGTATGTTAATGTTTGTTACTCCTGTATGTTCGCAGTCACTGGAGCCCGAGATGCAGATTGGGAGTCCCCTGGTGTGTAGTGGTGGTATTATAGCAGGCGTAACGTCGTACTACAACCCAGACCCCGTGTACACGCCCATCAACGATTACGTAACGTGGATACGCAACAATCTGAAGATACGAGACGACCATGACGATAAATGGAAATAGGTTGATAGGCTTTTCAAATTGTTTGGGCTCTTCAGTGCTTCTCAACTACTGAAATGACAGGGCGGGGGTTGAACTGGGGACGACTGAAGGGAGAGGAGTCTTTCGGGTTCCCGTAAAGTTTGCTATTGTACGTACAAGGAATGCTGGAGTTTTAACAGTTTTATGCGATCCTCATTTGTAAGGGAAGAAGAAGATGTTGATGATAATGCCACGACAACGATGACAAAAGAAACATTGAAGATTTGCAGTACGTGTAGGAATACTTTCCCTGTACTTGTCGCGATGAGAGTGTGAAAGTGAAACTACTGGGCTTGCCGAGCGATTTAACTACTATCGCCAATAAAATAAATGCATAAATAAATCAGCTGCATAAATCAGCTGCTACATAGACTACATCAGTTTCAGGAATGAAAACAAAAGAGAGCTGCTTCAGTTTGGTTGCTAAGGAGACTGAGAAGCATTGAAGAGACTACCGTGTGTGTATATATTGCTTGCTCATATATAATTTATATTTCCAACTTCTACATTGTTTCTTTTCGTTTTTCATCTGTTTATTATCCTTCATATTGTGATGACGTCTTGAAGTCAATTGTGAGAGGTGTAAGGATTTTTAGAGTGCTTGTGCTGCCATCTTGTGCTCTTCCATTCGTGCCTGATCATTGAATGATCTCATAAGATATTGTTGTACATTGTTTTATGTCTTATTTAAAAGAAGTATTTTTATAAGCTGTAAGAAAATACAAATATTTATACAGTATTGAATGTGTTTCTGTTAGAATTGACAAGACCAGCGTTAGAGAGTTAAAATGCTTTCTATTTTAAAACTTACTAGTCTACTTACTGTATTTCCTATGAAATTGAAATGACGAACTTCACAGTATCAAGACTGACGTTCAAAGACATCTGACGCTACTAATCGATAATGATCGATAATTTGTTGGTGTAAGTGCGGCTTCTTGAGTTATTACTTCTACGAATAGATTGCGAAGGTAGGCCTAATAGTCAGTATTGCCAATAGTACATAAAAATGTACCCGAATCATAGAATTCAGTTTTTCATCCCACTCTACTGATTGTAAAACAACACTGGGTTTGGCTGGAAACCGCTGATATTGTCAATTATGAGCATAATTTATGCTTAATCTACATAATCATTTTCCCTGACATATTTTAACCGCCCCAATAATGGTACCACCTATTGAGAACTACCGCAACTCTTTCAAAGTTTGTCAATTTCTTATATCTCTGGTTCTGACTTATCCCGTGGTTGGAAAGTTCGCTTACACGATTATAAAATCGTAGGTCGGATATCTGAACGTCTGTGTAGGCCTACATGTCAGCCATATTTGGAGGAGAAGAAAGGGCCAATGTAACTATAATTGAATACTACCAGTTTTGTTATTTATAGAAACAGAAGAAGAATTTAGCACAGCGAGTTAGTAAGGAAGTTCCTTCAACTGTTCGACAATTAGAGCCTACTGTTTTAATATGTTATAACATACCTTCATTTATTGCTATTTGAATACGCTATAACAATGCAACTTTTGGCGGCCTTCGGAATTCTACATATTCCCAGGTTGGAAATATTTGCAAAAAACAAATGTATTGAAATGAAATAGCTCTTACCATTTTCTTAAATGTTACGGCTTGCAGAGTTTTCCTGTGAATTTCATTAGTGAAATCGCACTAATGGTGGGTTGCAAGAACGCATTTATTCCTTCGTTAGCCGCTAACGGACCAATAAGTTCGAAAGAGCGTTGCAAGTTGTTTCACTGGTGTGATTGTTTTCTGGTGGAGTGTAGAGAAGGCCTGTTGATTTGAACTTCACCAGATTAAATGAATGAATGAATGAATGAATGAATGAATGAATGAATGAATGAATGAATGAATGAATGAATGAATGAATGAATGAATGAATGAATGAGTGAGTGAATGAATGAATATATAAATAAATATTAAAGAAATAAATAGATAATTAAATAAAGAAATAGATAGATAAATAAATAAACAAATGAATAAATAAATAAAAATAATAAAGAAGCAAACAGTTAGATAAGTAAATGAATGAATGAATCAAGGAATGAATGAGCGCATGAATGAATGAACAATAAATAAATGAGTGAGAGTAAATATATAAATAAATAGGGACTAAATAAATAAATAAGTGAGTGAGTGAGTGAGTGAGTGAGCGAGTCAGTAAATAAATAAATAAGTAAATGAATGAATGAATGAATCAAGGAATAAATGAGTGCATGAATGAATGAACAATAAATAAATGAGTGAGTGAGTAAATATATAAATAAATAGGGACTAAATAAATGAATAAGTGACTGAGTGAGTAAATAAATAAATAAATAATTAAATAATTAAATGAATGAATGAATCAAGGAATGAATGAGTGCATGAATGAATCAATGAACAATAAATAAATAAATGAGTAAGTAAACAAATAAATAAATAAATGATTGAATGAATGAATGAATCAAGGAATGAATGAGTGCATGAATGAATGAATGAGCAATAAATAAATAAATGAGTGAGTAAATATATAAATAAATAGAACTAAATAAATAAGTAAGTAAACAAATAAATAAATAAATGATTGAATGAATGAATGAATGAATGAATGAGCAATAAATAAATAAATGAGTGAATGAGTAAATACATAAATAAATAGAAGTAAATAAATAAATAAGTAAACAAATAAATAAATAAATGATTGAATGAATGAATGAATGAATGAATGAATGAGCAATAAATAAATAAATAAGTGAGTGAGTAAATATATAAATAAATAGAAGTAAATAAATAAATAAGTAAACAAATAAATAAATAAATGATTGAATGAATGAATGAATGAACAATAAATAAATAAATAAGTGAGTGAGTAAATATATAAATAAATAGAAGTAAATAAATAAATAAGTAAACAAATAAATAAATAAATGATTGAATGAATGAATGAATGAATGAATGAATGAGCAATAAATAAATAAATAAATAAATAAATAAATAAATAAATAAATAAATAAGTGAGTGAGTAAATATATAAATAAATAGAAGTAAATAAATAAATAAGTAAACAAATAAATAAATAAATGATTGAATGAATGAATGAATGAATGAATGAATGAATGAATGAATGAATGAATGAATGAGCAATAAATAAATAAATAAGTGAGTGAGTAAATATATAAATAAATAGAAGTAAATAAATAAATAAGTAAACAAATAAATAAATAAATGATTGAATGAATGAATGAATGAGCAATAAATAAATACATAAGTGAGTGAGTAAATATATAAATAAATAGAAGTAAATAAATAAATAAGTAAACAAATAAATAAATAAATGATTGAATGAATGAATGAATGAATGAATGAATGAATGAATGAATGAGCAATAAATAAATAAATGAGTGAGTGAGTAAATATATAAATAAATAGAACTAAATAAATAAGTAAGTAAACAAATAAATAAATAAATGATTGAATGAATGAATGAATGAATGAGCAATAAATAAATAAATGAGTGCGTGAGTAAATATATAAATAAATAGAACTAAATAAATAAGTAAGTAAACAAATAAATAAATAAATGATTGAATGAATGAATGAATGAGCAATAAATAAATAAATGAGTGAGTGAGTAAATATATAAATAAATAGAACTAAATAAATAAGTAAACAAATAAATAAATAAATGATTGAATGAATGAATGAATGAATGAGCAATAAATAAATAAATGAGTGAGTGAGTAAATATATAAATAAATAGAACTAAATAAATAAGTAAACAAATAAATAAATAAATGATTGAATGAATGAATGAATGAATGAATGAATGAATGAATGAATGAATGAATGAATGAATGAGCAATAAATAAATAAATGAGTGAGTGAGTAAATATATAAATAAATAGGGACTAAATAAATAAGTAAGTAAATAAATAAATAAATCAAGGAATGAATGAGTGCTTGAATGAATGAATGAACAATAAATAAATAAATAAATAAATAAATGAATGAGTGAGTGAGTGAGTGAGTAAATATATAAATAAATAAATAGGGACTAAATAAATAAATGGTGACTAAATAAATAATCAGATAAATAATTAAATGAATGAATGAATGAATAAATCAATAAATAAATAAATAATTAAATACAACATCTCCAATGATTTGCAAAGTATAGAGGGCTATCATCTCCAGGGTAATGCGGTCAGACTTGAATGATCACTTACCCTGGCTTGTTACCCTGGCTACCTCAAACATCCCCAGTGTCAATCCTACCTCAAATGTTTGTTGTGAAGATTTATTTTCAATCCCAAGTCTTGTGTTCCACTAATTAAGTGTGCTGTCTTTCTCTTTCGACAAACCATGATATAATATTCCACGTAGCACAACAAACAATATTGTAAGGAATAGATAAGAAGTTCTATACCATTCAACATACAGTCCGGATATGATGCTATCACATTATATCCTTGTCATCATTATGAACAGATGTCAGGAGGTGATGTCGAAACCATTTAAATCTAATGAGTGGGCATGATATTTTTCCTTATGGAGTACCAGAAGAAACAATGGATGATTTTCGACTCTTGGAAGCTGTTGTAGCCTATTTCTGATCTGAGTTATGATTGTGGGCTTTGTCCATTGTTGTTGACATCGGATTCCATATCTGCAATAAACATAATTTCCTGTTAATCATTCTTTGAGTTTTAATGTGTTTAATAGGAGCGAAGAAAAATGTCTTCATAGAAATGAGATTTCGTGCACTAATAAATTAAGAAAGACAGAACCTTTATCACACGGTGAGTGGATTGTTGTGCAATCTCTGTGGACAAGATAACAAGCTGTTGACTTGTGGTACCAGTCACGTGATTTATCTCTACTGATATCTTATTTATTTTAAGATGAAAGTCATTGCATTATCTTATCGTTACATTGCAACATTTTAAAATAATCCTTTCTCCTATTGGCTGTCTTCAAGCGCCACTCTTCCTTGCTTGTGTAAGCTGTCTGACAGCTTTATCTGGCTGTTTGTTAACCGGTAGATAAGGCACTATATAAGTCCTCAGAAGCAGGGCTGCATCACTACTCATTCTCGTTTTCAACCAAGTGGTTTTTGGTTCGAACTTCTTCACTTTTCTCTCCGTGTACAAAGTCTGTGGACGATTGTGTTCGGAATTGACCAGAACTCCGTCACTGTTGGTAGCACCGTTCTTCGTTTCGCTCAGTGTTAACATAACTTCATTTTCAATTCACAAGGTAAGTTCTGACTATGTAACAACAGCTTCTTCTTCATAATCATATATTATAACGACATAGAAATTGATCATATAGATTGAAATTCCTACTATTCACATTTTGTTGGTAGCACTGGTTATTGATTAATTCACCTTACACTCAGTAGCGGTTTTGTGGTAAGGCCACAAGGTCACGTGCCCTCAAAATTATAAATGAAATTGTATGTATAGATTTGATTTAGTTTTGAATTTTTTCATTCTGTCCCTAATGTTATTGCTCTCCGATCAGGACTGGCACTTGTAGCAATGTGGCAACAATGCCTGGTCACATTTCCACTGCGGACTTCTCTTGTCAAGCTTTTTTTTTTTTCAATGCAAACGCGTATCTGTGTTGGTGTGGGCGGTGGGGAGCAAGGAGAGATATTTCCTGACTTCGGTCAGAGAGATTTTGATACTTAAAACATGAGAAACTAAAATTTCAAAAAGTAACACTATTTTCCACGCATTGGCGGCACTTATAACACTGTACCAAAATGAATTGTTTCGAATACTGTTACCTCACTATGCAAACCTCCCGATAGACTGTGCAATTTCACAGCTGAATATTTCAACAACATTTGTAACCGAATTAGTCACTTCACTCCTGCTCATAAACGGGGGCATTATTTCGAGTCTTGCAAGATTTTTAAGTAAGATCTTATAAAGTAGTTTCGTTTACTGCGCCCCCATTTTTCCTGTGACACTAATTATTTCCCGTAACGTAAACTAGAGTAAACTTGAACGCTGAGGTAAAGTTAACTATTAAAAGAATGAAGATTTAAGGCATATCGGATACACAGAAAATGTCTTTACAATTCATTTTCCCCCATTTCCTAAGTACCTTTTATTATTAATTTTACACAGGCCTATAGCGCTGATACTTACTTACTTACTTACTTACTTACTTACTGGCTTTTAAGGAACCCGGAGGTTCATTGCCGCCCTCACATAAGCCCGCCATTGGTCCCTATCCTGAGCAAGATTAATCCATTCTCTATCAACATATCCCACCTCCCTCAAATCCATTTTAATATTATCCTCCCATCTACGTCTCGGCCTTCCCAAAGGTCTCTTTCCCTCCGGCATCCAAACTAACACTCTATATGCATTTCTGGATTCGCCCATACGTGCTACATGCCCTGCCCATCTCAAACGTCTGGATTTAATGTTCCTAATTATGTCAGGTGAAGAATACAATGCGTGCAGTTCTGTGTTGTGTAACTTTCTCCATTCTCCTGTAACTTTATCCATCTTAGCCCCAAATATTTTGCTAAGCACCTTATTCTCAAACACCCTTAACCTATGTTCCTCTCTCAAAGTGAGAGTCCAGGTTTCACAACCATAAAGAACAACCGGTAATATAACTGTTTTATAAATTCTAACTTTCAGATTTTTTGACAGCAGACTGGATGACAAAAGCTTCTCAACCGAATAATAACAGGCATTTCCCATATTTATTCTGCGTTTAATTTCCTCCCGAATGTCATTTATATTTGTTACTGTTGCTCCCAGATATTTGAACTTCTGCACCTCTTCAAAAGATAAATTTCCAATGTTTATATTTCCATTTCGTACAATATTCTGGTCACGAGACATAATCATATACTTTGTCTTTTCGGGATTTACTTCCAAACCTATAGCGCTGATATCATACTTTATTTATTTCTTTTTTGTTTTATGGTTAAGTTTGCCCCACTTAACAGTATGTTTCATGTATCCACATAGACTACACATCTAGTTAACTCCTTACCCTACTTTTACGATGCGTAATTTACACGCACTTGCTGTTAATATGACGTAGGTGCGAATAAATGATCACACAGTTTTATTGATGAAGAAAACTTATTTTCAATTTTTAAAATTGCACTTGTATTTGCATTAGATAGTCACTGGAGCAGTAAAATCAACACCAATCACAACCATAGAAATTATTACGGAAATGATCCAACTTTATACGAAATTAATACGAATGCCAGTTGATACTTAGGCCATGCCAGTTGATAATTAGGCCATGCCAGTTGATACTTAGGCCATGTCAGTTGATACTTAGGCCATGCCAGTTGATACTTAGGCCATGCCAGTTGATACTTAGGCCATGCCAGTTGATAATTAGGCCATGCCAGTTGATAATTAGGCCATTCCAGTTGATAATTAGGCCATGACAGTTGATACTTAGGCCATGCCAGTTGATACTTAGGCCATGCCAGTTGATAATTAGGCCATGCCAGTTGATAATTAGGCCATTCCAGTTGATAATTAGGCCATGACAGTTGATACTTAGGCCATGCCAGTTGATACTTAGGCCATGCCAGTTGATAATTAGGCCATGACAGTTGATAATTAGGCCATTCCAGTTGATAATTAGACCATGACAGTTGATACTTAGGCCATGCCAGTTGATACTTAGGCCATGCCAGTTGATACTTAGGCCATGCCAGTTGATAATTAGGCCATGCCAGTTGATAATTAGGCCATTCCAGTTGATAATTAGGCCATGACAGTTGATACTTAGGCCATGCCAGTTGATACTTAGGCCATGCCAGTTGATAATTAGGCCATGCCAGTTGATAATTAGGCCATTCCAGTTGATAATTAGGCCATGACAGTTGATACTTAGGCCATGACAGTTGATACTTAGGCCATGCCAGTTGATAATTAGGCCATGCCAGTTGATAATTAGGCCATGACAGTTGATACTTAGGCCATGCCAGTTGATAATTAGGCCATGCCAGTTGATAATTAGGCCATTCCAGTTGATAATTAGGCCATGACAGTTGATACTTAGGCCATGCCAGTTGATACTTAGGCCATGCCAGTTGATACTTAGGCCATGCCAGTTGATAATTAGGCCATTCCAGTTGATAATTAGGCCATGGCAGTTGATACTTAGGCCATGCCAGTTGATAATTAGGCCATGCCAGTTGATAATTAGGCCATGCCAGTTGATACTTAGGCCATGCCAGTTGATAATTAGGCCATGACAGTTGATACTTAGGCCATGCCAGTTGATAATTAGGCCATGCCAGTTGATAATTAGGCCATTCCAGTTGATAATTAGGCCATGACAGTTGATACTTAGGCCATACCAGTTGATACTTAGGCCATGACAGTTGATACTTAGGCCATTCCAGTTGATAATTAGGCCATGCCAGTTGATACTTAGGCCATGCCAGTTGATACTTAGGCCATGCCAGTTGATACTTAGGCCATGCCAGTTGATAATTAGGCCATGACAGTTGATACTTAGGCCATGCCAGTTGATAATTAGGCCATGCCAGTTGATACTTAGGCCATGCCAGTTGATACTTAGGCCATGCCAGTTGATACTTAGGCCATGCCAGTTGATAATTAGGCCATGCCAGTTGATAATTAGGCCATGCCACTTGATACTTAGGCCATGCCAGTTGATAATTAGGCCATGCCAGTTGATAATTAGGCCATTCCAGTTGATAATTAGGCCATGACAGTTGATAATTAGGCCATGCCAGTTGATAATTAGGCCATTCCAGTTGATAATTAGGCCATGCCAGTTGATACTTAGGCCATGCCAGTTGATAATTAGGCCATGCCAGTTGATAATTAGGCCATGCCAGTTGATAATTACGCCATGACAGTTGATACTTAGGCCATGCCAGTTGATAATTAGGCCATGCCAGTTGATAATTAGGCCATTCCAGTTGATAATTAGGCCATGACAGTTGATACTTAGGCCATGCCAGTTGATAATTAGGCCATGCCAGTTGATAATTAGGCCATTCCAGTTGATAATTAGGCCATGACAGTTGATACTTAGGCCATGCCAGTTGATAATTAGGCCATGCCAGTTGATAATTAGGCCATGCCAGTTGATAATTAGGCCATGACAGTTGATACTTAGGCCATGCCAGTTGATAATTAGGCCATTCCAGTTGATAATTAGGCCATTCCAGTTTATAATTAGGCCATGACAGTTGATACTTAGGCCATGCCAGTTGATAATTAGGCCATGCCAGTTGATAATTAGGCCATGCCAGTTGATAATTAGGCCATGCCAGTTGATAATTAGGCCATGCCAGTTGATAATTAGGCCATGCCAGTTGATAATTAGGCCTACTGGAGAAGCTGCGACCAACACAGAGGAAATTTAATAGCATAGTCTGGCTTATTCAAGAAGTAAATTTATACAAAATGATTATAATCATCATCATCATCATCATCATCATGAGCTCTTAGTCCCAGAAGAACTGTTATGGTCTACAAAAGTTCTCAGCCCATCTTTTCATTGGAAGTCCATTTGATCTCCTGCCTTTAGTATATATTATTTTAATGTACGGAAGTACATATGTTATTTCCATGCAGATATTCTGCGTCATCATACGATGAAAGAGTAATGGAACAGAGAAAAATTCTCTCCGGCACCGGGATTTGAACCAGGGTTTTCAGCTCTACGTGCTGATGCTTTATCCACTAAGCCACACCGGATACCCATCCCGGTGTCGGACAGAATTGTCCCATTTTAAGTTCCAACTCTTGGCTTCCCTCTAATGACCGCCCTCTGCACTACGTCATAAATGTCCATAAGTTATATGTGCTGAGGTGCACTCGTTATGAGTGACTAGTTGGCCGGGATCCGACGGAATAAGCGCCGTCTTAAATCACGAAGTGATTTACGCATATCATATATATTATTTAATGTACCGACGTAGGTACATATGATATTTCCACTTGCAGATATTCTGCCAATATTTGAGATTGGAGAAACTTGTTCGATATGAATTCCATTGGGACACCAAACATCCCATATTTACGAATATTATAACGACAGATAATGCTATAAATGGTGTTGAACATGTTTATTGTTTAAGAGACACTTATCTACAGAACCCCGAACCCACATACATCAGACAAAAGAGGGAAACGAAACTGCCTCACAATACTACAGGCTATAATGTTGCTGAATACAAAAGGACACTCAAAGACAACTTTGACCATCCTAGTTCTAAAAATCTAACATATGTGACTAATCCCACATTACCTAAGGCTTCTAAAAGTACTTCTAGAACAACTTCATACCACAGCGACGAGATAGAATACAATTCACAGGAATCGCCAAATACCTCAATTGAGGGTCAAACTCAAATACAAATACCTACTAAGCTAAATAAAACTCCCTTCATTGCTGTTATTAATAATATTATTCAGGAAGCACCTGACTATATCAGACCCCTTTTGGAAGAGTTGAAAACTACTTTTGCATGGATCGACTCCAAATCCTATACTGGAACGCCAGAAGTCTAAACAACAAGATTCATGACATATCATACTTGGTATCCAAAAAATTTTATCATATAATTATTATTACAGAGACTTGGTTTCAAAAATATCGACAACAGAACATCAAATCCTACCATTTAATCTCCGCCAACCGGGAAGATACGGGGGGTGGAGTAGCGATGTACATTCACAAATCTGTTTATCTTTCCCAGAAATATGAAATGTTTAATATTAATAATAAAATACAAATCATCTCTATAACTATCAACAATATAAGTATCATGGGGGTATATTGAAAACCCAGAGAAACAATTTCATTACAGCAATGGAATCACATTTTAGCAAACGCTGCATCGCTTTCCATACTAATATGTGGGGATTTTAATATACCCAACTTTCACATATATCAAAGATGGTAGAACATTCATCATCCTGTAATAGAATGCGCTCTACTACATGATTGGCAATTAGCATCTGAACATATTTTAACTAGAAAAGGCAGATGGGGACAGGATGACTCGCAACCGGACTTAATTTGGTCATCCGAGGACTTACTACAGCATATTAATATTAATAAAAATTTTGATACCATGAATAGCGACCACTATCCTCTCGACATTGAATTACACTTAAATCAACCCAATTCCATCAATCAACCCTAGCTAGCACAGCCCAGACATATCAATAGCAACAGAGCGGACGAGATATTAAACAAACTACAGAGCCGTCATGATACAATTAAGGATTTTGAAGACATACACACCTTTTTCATAGAAGAATGTCAGAAATGCCCTAGCTCTAAACAAGCCACAAAAAAACAAAACGACCTCGAAACCCCCTAGTGGAATGAAGCCTGTAATAGAGCAATCGCCAAACGAAGATTGGCCTACAGGAAATACAGATTAAATCCAGTAGCGGCTGGTGGTCAAAATAATGAGTGTGCTACAATCTCTATATCGGCCTACTGTATACACTTATATGTATTTATCTTAATTTGAGACTCGCCTAGTGACGAAATATGGAGTTCCTTCCTACTGCAGAACTTGTCAATTATCCTGGTGTTAAACGTTAAACCCCTCCATCTTGGACATCATACTCTTTTCTATTGACAGTATTGCAAGAGGAGTGAGGCGATCCTGGGACATAGTGTTCCTTAAAAACGTTTTTATGCGTTGCAAGCAAGAAAAACATCTTTCTGGATCAGCAGTGGTCATTGGTGATGTAACCAAAATATTTAACAACTTCGTTACTTCACAGAATGGATCCCGTGAATTGTTGGAGATTATGTTTTGTAACAATTGAACAGCCATCTATATTTCGGAAGTCGGATCTTCCGTATAGAACTCCAAGTTGTGTCTTTAACATTCTTTTGTTCAGTACAGTATAGCTGTTGACAGCAACTTCATGTTCGCCTTCAGGAAAATTATGCAAAAAATTGTCAAAAAATTCGCTGTTTAACAATTTTGTTGCGTCTAGGTAGCTTCAAGATTGGAAACGATGAGTAGTTTCCTGAATTATACGGTTACATACCTCCTTGGCATCAATTTTCCGTCGCTTGCTGATTGATTCAGGAGGTACCTCAAAAAACTGTTAGATGGCAGCAGCAATCGAACATTTGAATTACCAAATACATTGTACATAGTTCTGAGTTCCTCCACAAACAAGCATTCTTTCCTTACGCTTTACTTTTGCAATCTCCAAGCTGTGTTGTGCTGAAGCTGACTACAGCACTTCCCCGCGTAAAAATAGCCAATCAGAGCAGTGATTTCAGCTTCGCACATGCGCATTAACTGTCTACATTCTCATGTAAGTTTTGAGTAGCACAACGAACCCCCTGAGGCACCAAAGAGCGAAGAGCGAAGACTAAACACTCTATAACGTGTCGTGAACATAACCACGGGAAAATGTCAAATGACAGATCAGATACTATGGCATTGCAAACACTTTATTTGAGCAAAACTTATCATTGTACTGTAGCACATAAGGACGGGCCGCCCCTGATTAAATCCCAATTTTTCTAATTACTTAGGAGCCAGCAAACAAGAAGCCTTCACCAAGAAAGTGCTCTGTTACTACAAACGTCTTGGCTGGAAAAAGTACACTTCAACTATTACATCACAAACTCCAACTACGACCATATGGAAGAAATTGAACTGTTTAAGACAGGCAAGCAAACAAATTTCACCCCGATTTTAATTGATCATGAATTACAAGATAACTTACATTCTTACAAGATCTTTCCCCGGATACGGTTACAGCTTCTCCACTTATTATAGACATTCCTAGTACTATTAATGATCATCAGCTCCTAAAATCTGTTACCTCTCAAGAGATCTCGCACGTCCTAGCTTCTCGAAGAAACACTGCACCTGGCCCGGACAATATCCCATATTTGCTACTCAAGAAGCTACCAAACAAGTATTTATTGCTCCTCGCAAATAGTTTCAATGAGATTCTTACAACTGGTGAAGTCCCGGATAAATGGAAGTCATTCTATATCCAACCTATAATTAAACCCCTCAAGAAAGGAACTGCAATTTCTGATTATAGACCTATAGTTTTATCCAACACAATTCGTAAATTATTTGAGAAAATCCTCACCAGAGGAATTACTTTTCATTTAGAAAGATATCATTTATGGCCATGCAATCAATACGGATTCCGAAAGGGATATAGTACGTCATATAATATATATCAACTAACAGCCGATGCATACCTAGCACTCTTATCCAACAAGGTGATGTTCACTCTATTCCTGGACATATCAAAGGCATATGACTCAGTTCAATTGAACTTACTTCTGGAGCAACTGCCTGCATATGATATCCCACCATCTCTTATTAAATGTATTTATAACCTTATGAGTAACAGATTGGTATCATTAGCATCTAAATATAATAATCAACATCAATGTTATTCATCACTGGGAATTCCACAAGGATCTTCAATTAGTCCCTTACTTTATACTTTATATGTAGGAACATTGAATCTACCAAACAACACTTCCATAAGGGTCCTTCAATACGCGGATGATATTGTTTTATATATGTCATATCATTACAGGCATATATCAGAAGGATTACGACTTTTCGAAGACCAGTGCAATCAGATCATTACATATCTCCGTACTAAAGAACTTAAGATTAATACTGCAAAAACACAATTTCTAATATTCAAGAAAGGTTGCACACACTACAAACGTAACATACGCATATAAAATACCTATATTACAACTCAAAAGACAGCCAGGTTTCTAGGGGTAATTCTGGACTACCGCCTCTCAGGCCGCCAACATCTGGAGCATGTCATACATAAAATAAAAAGTATTCAAAGATTATTCCAATGCATTTCAAATAAATCGTGGGGCATTGAACATAACATCCTATTCAAGTTAATATACCCCTTAATAATGACTAGATTGGAATATGGATCTTTACTACATCAATGGTTGCCCGTCATATGCACAGATGGAACAAACTTTTCCGTTCTTCGACAAAAAATATCGAGAATTCCGTTTGGCAACTAAATTCATTACTAGACTGTTTTCACACACATCTACTCCGCTTTTCCATAAACTCAAGCTTCTATCCGAAATATCACAGACTGAACCGGCAAACGGCATTACTCAAAATATACTGCTTTTAAAAATTTTTTCATCCTTCTTACTACAACCTAACATCTACAAAACCCCTATCTTTCCCTGTTACCTTATAGACCAGCGAGAAATAGACGAATCAATAGTTGATACATCTTTTACACCACGAACAACAGATTGTATCCCCCAGGAATGGGAGGAATATCTCAAAACTTTCTGTCCAAGTCCTGAAAACAAACACATATATTTCACCGATGGATCAAAGAAGCAGGAGCTTGCTGGAGCAGCCTATTATAATTCCAGTAACTATTACCTCAAGGGCATCCGACTGCACAATAACACTTCAATCTTCAACGCGGAGATCCTGGCTGTTTATACTGCTCTTAAGGATATTGAAAAGCATTATTATTCGCAATCAATCATATGCACGGACAGCAAATCCACATTACGGGCTTTACTTAAACCTTATTCAGATACCAAACAAAAAAATATATATAATCCTACTAAAATCACTTATTAATAAAATGAGACAATCACAAATGAGTTTGCAGTTCCTTTGGATATCCGGTCACAAAGGCATCAGAGGCAATGAGAAAGTCGATCAACTAGCACAATTAGCCACATCATTCCCAAATGCCGCAACCAATTTTCTGATTACTCCACAAGATTTGGGACACCATTTTTTATCTAATCCTACGGAAGGATGTCAGGAAGAGATCCATTATAAAAAGGAGGAGGACAAATCCGAAGCATTAAAAAATTTACAACAACCTATGCAAAATTGCCTAGAAAAGCAATTGTCATGCATTACCGTCTGGTTATGGGAACCTTTGCAACTCCACAATATCTTTTCAATATTAAAAGACGCGCCAACAACTTATGTGAATGTGGAGAGGTTGGGATCTTGAACCATATTTT